>NC_088385.1:11272500-11574629 GCF_037993035.2 Macaca fascicularis
CCTTGAACTGTGACTGTTTTTGTAATGCCAGAGAGCAACAACACAAATGTATATTGAAGGAAGAATGGATATGTGGTATATTTATTGTGCTTATTCTATGCTTCTTATTTGTGCTGGAGTGTAGCTCTGGAAAACCTCCTATATTTGTTTTCTAGGGCTTACGTAATGAAATGCCACAGACTGGGTGGCTTAAATAAAAAATAATTTTTTTCAGAGTTCTAGAGTCTAGAAATCTGAGATCAGGGAGTTGGTGGAGTTAATTTCTTCTCTTTTTTCTTTCTTTCTTTCTTTTTTTTTTTTTTTTTTTTTTGACAGGGTCTTGCTCTGTTGCCCGTGCTGGAGTGCAGTTGCACAATCACAGCAACCTCTGCCTCATAGGTTCAAGTAACTCTGTCTCAGCCTCCCCAGTAGCTGGGACTATACAGGCATGCACCACCACGCCCGGCTAATTTTTCATTTTTAGTAGAGACGAGGTTTCACCGTATTGGCCAGGCTGGTCTCAAACTCCCAACCTCATATCTGCCCGCCTCAGCCTCCCAAAGTGCTGGGATTACAGGCGTGAGCCACGAGTTGATTTCTTTTAAGGCCTCTCTCTTTGGCTTATAGATGGTCATCTTCTCTCTTTGTCTTCACCTGGTCTTACCTCTGTAAGGATCTGTGTCTTAATCTCTTCGTATGAGAAGTCCAGTCATACTGGACTAGGGCTCACCTTTAATTTATTTACCTCTTTAAAGACTCCATCTTCTAAGGGCTAAGAGGTCAACATATGAATTCTGGGGCGAAGAGTAGGAACACAATTCAGCCCACAACACCTCCTAACAAATTTTCCACATTTAATCTAGGCGAATGGTTATATTTGTCCTCAAAAGATAATTTTGTGTGTGTGTGATTGGGCATTATAACTGAATTCACTGTTATTAATGTAAGAAAATCATACAGCAAAATATATGATTTTAAGTACCAACTGAACCTACTTGATCAAGACTTCAAATACAAACTCTTTCCAATAATAAATGTGCTTTCTATAACCTGTTCAATTATACATTATACCAGTATTCAGAACATTGTTAAAATCATGATGAAAAAAGATATTGTATGAAAGTTTTTGATGTTCAAGGTTCAGAAATTTCCACTGCAAACAAAATGAGGTCAGTTGCACAGGAAATATTTACCACAAAAGTCTCCACAGAAAGATATTTTTATAAGCTATCATCAATCAGCATGTCAGCTATCAGTGGAGCTATAAGCATGAGCCTGAAGTCCATTCACTAAGATGGGGATACATATTGTTAAAGCTCACTTTTGAAATCTAAGAATTGTGTTTATTTTTAGAATAGCACAGTTCTCTCATCATTTTTGTGTTATCAAATACAAATACAAAGGTTATGGATGGGGGATAAAGTAGCTGCTGGAAGTCAAATTCTCAAAGTATAAAGTAACATGATCCCCTTATCATGAGATTCATGTGAGACTCCAATTCAGTCTTTCAGTTACTGCTCAGAAAGCATCTACTATGTTACACTCCACATTATTTGTTGGGAGGATTATACCAAAATGTTAAATATAAAATACAAATGCATAACAGAAACCTAGCAACAACAAATGTAAAATACAAGCTGTATCTTCAGAAAAAAAGGAAGTGGTAAATTTCGGCTGATTTTGCAAAGATGGTTGTGGTGCTCCAGATGGTGGTAAAGATAAGACAGTTTCTCTGAAGCAAATAACATCCTAAAACAAGTGGTCAAGGATCTTGGAATTACACAAAGGTATGATTACCAGGAGGCTGGAACCATTCCAGACTATCTTAGAGCGCACATATCCATATCTTCCATTAAATTATTGAGGTTAGGAATCAGATTTATTCCACTATACATTCAGCATATCCTAAAACCATGGATGGTGCATGTACTGTATATTCAATGATGTTTTGATGTTTGCTAACTAGTCACAATTGAATTTGCAAACTTAAATATTTAACCACTTTGATAATCAGTATACTCTTCAATATTGATCTAAAAACTCCCTTTATCAGTAAGGACAGACTAAATTATGCTGCAAGTCTGGTTCCTTAGAGCTAAGAGTCATGTGAAATTTAAACATTTTGTTCACACTGCAGGTATCATGAAAGTATGTCATCGATATAAAGTGTTAAAACTTTTTCACATGTCTTAAAACCACTTCAGATATTCTCAGACAATGAAAAAGAGATGTGTTCTGAGTTGAGATGTTTATCTCATGGACAAGTAAGCAACAGATGCTTTTTAATGGTTAAATCTGGTCATGACTAATAACCCTCAAATTCCAAAATTTTTCCCCATGCTTCACATATATTGATAGTTAACTAGGCCAGGGCCTGGCACGGTTGGTCATGCCTATAATTCCAGCCCTTTGGGAGGCCGAGGTGGGCAGAATCACTTGAGGCCAGGAGTTGGCCAGGAGCCTGGCTAACATGGTGAAAACTTTTCTCTACTAAAATACAAAAATTAGCTGGGCATGGAGTGCATGTCTGTAATCCCAGCTACTCGGGAGGCTGAAGCAGGAGAATCACTTGAACCTGGGAGGCGGAAGTTGCAGTGAGACAAGCGAGCACCACTGCACAGCTTGGGTGACAGAGTGAGACTCCATTCAAGAAATAGAGAGAGAGAGAGAGAGAGAGAGAGAGAGAGAGAAGGAAGGAAGGAAGGAAGGAGGGAAGGAAGGAAGGAAGGAAGGAAGGAAGGAAGGAAGGAAGGAAGGAAGGAAGGAAGGAAGGAGGAAAGAAAGAAAGAAAGAAAAAGAAAGAAAGAAAGAAAGAGAGAAAGAAAGAAAGAGAGAAAGAAAGTTAGTTAACTAGGCCAGGTGCAGTGGCTAATGCTTATAATCCCAGCACTTTGAGAGGCCAAGGCAGGAGGATTGCTTGAGCCCAGGAGTTCAAAACTATTCTGGGCAACATAGCAAGACCCCATCTCTGTAAAGAAATAAAAAAAATTAGCCAGGTGCGGTGAAGTGTACCTGTAGCACATATCTGAATTAGGAGGATTGTTTGAGCCTGGGAGGTTGAGGCTTCAGTGAGCTGAGATTATACACTCAAGTCTGGATGACAGAGTGAGACCCTACCTATTTTTTTTTAAGAAAGTTAACTGAAGGCTCTACTTTGTATCTACCTCACTACAGGACCCAGAGCACACAAAAGATACCACTGGGAATCTTGTCTGCTATGGTAGGGGGAAGAGAACTTGACAAATTACACTTTGGTTCTTAAAACTTCCAAAAGTAAAACATACTGACATTCAATTGACTGCAACTACTCATGGGGCCATACCTACATTTAAGAAGGTAGAGAAGTGTAATCTTATCATGCTCTTGAAAAAAGGAAAATCGAAATGTATTTTTGAACACTTATGCTACTAACACTCTTGCAAAGCATTCCAGAATCCAGAGGAACATGCTACATTACTATTTCAGAATGTATGCTCAATGAATAGCATTTTTAACCACATAAATAATACAATCTGTGTGGTATTTAGGAAACAAATAAGATGAAGTGGATCTCTTTTCACATTGTCTTTGGTTTTAAAGGTCTGATCATTTTTAAGATTCTTAACATCTTGTCAACTACTTTCCAGAAATTTTGTGTCAATTTAATCTCATAACAATTATGAATAACAGTGCCAATTATTTTCTTCTCTAATTATTTTATTGTGGTTAAGAGCACAACATGAGGCTATCTTGTTAATATACTTTTAAGTACAATACAGTATTTTTGACTATAGGTACAATGTTGTATAGCAGATCTCTAGAGCTTATTCATCTTACTTGACTGTAGCTTTATGTACCTTCACTAGTAACTCATTTTCCTTCTCTACATTCCCTGGCAACCACCCTTACATGCTTTAATTCTATGAATTGGACTATTTTAGATACCTCATATAGGTGAAATAATGCAGCATTTGTCTTTCTGTGTCTGGCTTATTTCATTTCGCATAATATCCTACAGGTTCATCCAAGTCGTTCCATATTGCAGAATTTCCTGTTTGAAATAGTTGTCACAATTCATATCTATTCATACTGTGTATCTCTTAACTGTTAAATAATTACTTTAGTAGTATTATCTTTTAACTTTTGGGGTTGTTTTGAGACAGGATCTTGCTATGTTGCCCAGACTATTCCCTAACTTCTTGGCTCAAGTGATTCTCATGCCTCAGCCTCCAAGTAGCTGGGACTATAGGTGTGTGCAACTGTGCCTGGCTATTTTGCTTTTCCCTTTTATACCAGAGCTAAAAAGGATTTGCCCATCATCATGACAGTAATGCAGCATTCTGTGTTTGTCTATATATCTACCTTTACCAATTAGTTTCTTGCTTGCCTCTGCTATTGTGTTGCTCTTGAGTGTAATTTTGTTTCAACTTGAATAACTCACATTAGCATTTCTTATAAGGCAGGTATTGTAGTGATCATTTTTATGTCACCTGTATTTTTGAAGGACAGTTTTGTTGGGTATAGTGTTCTTCATTGGCAGTTTTTTTCTTTTAGCACTTTTGATTTATTATCCCACTTTTTTCTGCCCTCAAGGTTTGTGCTGAAAAATTTACTAATAGTCATATGAAGGTTCCCTTGCATTGACAAATCACTTTTCTCTTGCTGCTTTCAAAATTCTCTTTTTGTCTTTGATTTTTGACAATTTCACTATCATGTTTCTTGGTATGAATTTTGCAGGGGAGTCTTATTTGGTTTGTTGTTTGTTTGTTTATTTGTTTTTAGGCTTCTTGGATCTGGGTGTCCCCTTCCTTGCCCAGATTTGAGAAATTTTCAGCCAACATTTCTCTGAATAAGCTTTCTGGTCTTTTCTTTCCCTCTTCTTCTAAGACTCTGATAATGCTTATATTAGTTTGTCTTACATAACCCATAATTCCCTTAAGCTTTCTTCACCTCTTTTCACTCTGTTTTTTCTTTTTGCACTTCTGACTAAATTATTTTCAGTGGCCATTCTTAAAGTTCACTGGTCTTTTCTTTTTCTGGATCTAGTCTGCTCTTGAACTCCTCTACTAAATTTTTCAGTTCGGTTTTTGTGTTCTGCCATGATTTCTCTTTGGTAGTTTTTAAAATATTTTCTAAATCTTTCCTGAAATTCTTATTTCACTAATGTATTGTTCTCTTTACCTTGGTGAGCATCTTTGACTTTTAGTCTTGTCAGGTAAATCATATAACTGTTTCATTAGGGTTGGTCTCTGAAAATGTATCTCTTTTGAAACATCTTTGCCTGCATTTTTTCGTGATTCTCTGTATTGATGTCTGTGCATTAGGCAAAGTAGGCATCTCTCCTAATCTTCACAGACTGGCTTTGTATAGGAAAGGACTCCCACAAATTAGCCCAGCCACATATTTTGGGGTCTTTACCAACTCTTCCCTCCCCAAAAATAAGGCATCTGGGGTTTTTGCCAACTCACTCTTTGCTGAGCTAGGGTTGGGGAAGAGCTATGGTGTCTACCAGGCCAAGCTACCACCTTCATTTTTTCCCAGGTGACTAATATACGCGGGACTCAGTAGAGTTCTAGGACTAGTGAGTCAGATGCTCATTTTTTGGGCAGCCCTGGAGAAACCGAGGTACTGGATACGTCAATTAACTCTTTCTATTCCCGAAGGGAAGCTGATGGGAATTTTTCATCTACTTGCTGTGTGCTGAGCAGAGGGAAGGATCGATGGCATCTATCAGCCTAAGCCACCACCTTTGTTCTCCTGAAGGTGACTAGACTGTGCTGGAAACTTCAGAGTTCCAAGTATGGCAAGACAGAAGCCAGTCCTCTGGGGAACCCCCTCAGAAAAGTTGGAGTACTGGATGCATAAATCAGTCCCTTCTCTTCCCTAGGTGAAGCTGAGGGCTAGAGAGTTTCTTCCTATAATTATGTGGCACTGAGAAGAGTTTTAGGTCAGAGGTTATTTTGAATTTTGCTACTAACTTTGATGAGTGTGGTTTTGCATTCTCTCAAAGTGTAGCCACCTTTCAATTTGTTTCTGATTTCTCAAAAAGGAAATTTTTCCATGAATTGTTTCTTAATTACTTATTGGAAGAAGGAGGGTCCGGGACTTCTTACTCCACCATGTTGCCATTGTACCCCTCCATCACAGTGCTTTCCTTATCTATCTTTTTTTTACTCCCAAATACTATATTTTTATTTATCTAATATTTGCTAAATATATGAAAATACCATTTACTTATTTTTTGCATTTTATCCTATGAAATTATGTAGTCATTTTTTGTTTCAGGTCAAATTCATACATACTTTTGGTTTAAGTGTACTAAACCAGTTCAGAGCAAAAGAGTGATCATAGTGTTTGAGTTAGACCTACACAGGTGTGCTGGAATTTGTTCTGGGCTTAGAAAATGATACTCCAAAGATTGGCACTCTGGCATGCTGAGTACTTTGAAATGGAAAACATTGGAAGGGCCTCAGAAGCAAAGTTTCTCTTTGACCTTCTACTGTCCTCCTGTCTCTGACTCCCCTTTCTCCCCTAGGCATGCCATAGAAATGAGAATTCCTCTTTCTAAAAGCTAATTATAGCAACTAGAAATATTACTCTAAGTTTACTCTATTTTTCCATGTAATCTGTCCATAAAGAAATTATCTGCCCTCATTATCTAATAGTAGATTATTAGAGCCTCATTCTAGAATGGGTCTTGCCCTCTACTCAGGAGGAAGGAATGCTGCACGCAGAAGCCAAGACTGGAATAAACAGGTCTTGTGGGGTTTCCCCCTCAGTCTGTGCCTTTAGATGACACTCTTTGGTCCAATCACATTCTCCATAAAATCGAAGTACAAAAGTGGAGAGTTTTCCTCGAGTCTTTGGGTCTTCATTTCTGAAATTTCCCACATCATAGAAAACTTTGATTAAGTAAATGTGTTATGCTTTTCTCTTGTTGACCCGTCTTTTGTTATAAGAGTGTATCTATAACCCACATGATGGGTGACACAATGTACCACACCTTTCTGCCCCGACGAATTGTACCTGTCACTTAGTAGTTGCATCATATTTGGTCCTCCGCCTGTCAGTTTCCACGGACTCTAGAATCAGACTGCATGGATTCAGGTATGAGCTTTTCCACTTACATATTCTGTTATTTTGGACAAGATATTTAAACTCTCAAAATTTTTTTATTAATCAGAATAATCTGGAGATAACAGTGCTCTGTGGTGACTGACTGAGACAATATATGTTTCAGGGTTAACAGAGCTTCTGATTCCGCCGCCGCACTCCAGCCTGGGTAGCAGAACAAGACCTTGTCTCTCCTGCCACCCCCTCTCCCCAAAAGAGAAAGAAAGAGCTTGGGCCCATTGTAGGGTAGTCCCTGGAAGGCTCAATATGTGTTGACTACACTGTCTACCTTGGACAGTGACTATAAAATGAAAACAATTTATATGTACAAAGTATAGTTGGCAAACTTCAGTCATTCAAAAAGTGTTATTTAAGTAATTTGTGAAGTAGGGTGGAAATTCATTATTCCAAAGGTAAGATTTTTGACCTGGAAGGGGTTCTTATTTTCAGTTTTGAACCGGAAGCACTGAAGCTCATCACAGGGCATAAGGTCTGGTCTGAGCTGTGGACAGTTTGATTTCTGTCTGTATGATGTAGAAGCAGGTAGTATAATAGACATATTATTCTGGCCACTAAAACTCCTACCTTCTCCTGAAACCTGTTCCCTGGAGACACCATCTATTGAATGCTTCCCTGAACCCCTAATTTCTTCCACCTACTTTTGAAGAGAATTTTCCTTTATCCACCTCCCAGCTGCACCAGAGGCAGGAAGCAAGTACCCAGAACAGCTAAGCATCTCTCCTCTCCTCTCACCTTCCTAAAACATCTTTCCAAATGGACCCTTGCTCTGTCACCCAGGTTGGAGTGCAATGGCACAATCTCGGCTCATTGCAACCTCTGCCTCCCAGGTTCAAGCAATTCTCCTACCTCAACCTCCCAAGTAGCTGGGATTACAGGCACCTGCCTCCACGCCTGGCTAATTTTTGTATTTTAGTAGAGATGGGGTTTCTACTGTGTTGGCCAGGGTGGCCTTGAATTCCTGACTTGAGGTGATCCACCTGCCTCAGCCCCCCACAGTGCTGGGATTATAGAAGTGAGCCACCGTGCCCAGCCTGAGTAGAGATTCTTAAATCTGTCCCAGGCCAGTGGTCTCAGACCCTTTTCAGGCCTGATTGTTGCATAGTCAAAGCTCCAGGGCATGGGGGTTGGGGAGGGTGATGAGACCCGAAAACGTAAACCCCCTACTCCTGGGGGTGGGTTACCTCTTTGTGCTGTGCTGTACCCGCTTCCTTATCCTTTGCAAACATCTGCTTATCCCCTTACTCTCTCCTGTGCTGAGAGCTGACTCTCCTAAGGACTGTAGGAACTGTCGCTTTGACTACTCTAGCAGTGAACGTTTCTGTCTGTATGCCAGGACTGCAAGCTTTCTGGACCGTCCTGTAACTGCCCAGTGGGTTCTTCTTGCCAACTGCCCAGATAGAGCTGATTTATCAAGACGGGAAAATAGCCATAAAGAAAGAGTTGTACACGTGTAAACCTGGATAAACAGGAGAACATAGTTTTATTACTACTCAAATCAGCCTTCTCCTAAATTTGGAGGCTAGAGTTTTTCAAACACAGTTTTGAGAGGAGCAGGTGGCTAGGAAAAAGGTGTGGCTCATTGGTTGGAGATGCAATCCTAAGGTGTGGAAAATGGTTCTTGCGAGCACTGAGTTAGCTTCTGGGTGGGGCCACAGGACCACCTGGCGGGTATGGGTGGAGTCATCAGTCATCAGAAATACAGAAACCCCAAAAGACATTTCAAAAGGCCAATCATAGGTTCTACCACAGTGATGTTATCTACAGGAGTAACTGGGGAAGTTGCCAATCTTGTGACCTCTGGAATAATGGACAGTAATCATTTATGTCTACACCTTGGCAGAATTCAGTTTCCTCTCATTCTCTTAGCCTGGTGGACTTTCATTAGCTTTACAAAGGCAGTTTAGTTTTGGGGGAAGGGCTACTATCATTTAAACTATAAACTAAATTTCTCCCCAAATTAGCTTGGCCCATACCCAGAAATGACCAAGGGCAGTTGGAGGTTAAAGGAAAGACGGAGTTGGTTAGGTCAGATCTCTTTCAGTGTCATAATTTTCTTAAAACCATTTTTACAAAATCACAGCTGACACAGTGTAAGAGATATGACTTAGCCAACTCTATTTTGCTTCTAACCTCCAAGCTGTCCTTGTTCATTCCCGGGTATAGGCTGAACCAACTTTAGGAGAAACTTAGTTCATAGTTTAAAACAAAGATGATAGCAGCCCTTTCCCAAAAGAAACCTCCTTCTTTCCTGGGGACTAGACTGCCTTTGTAGAACTAACAAATTAGCCACAAGGTTAGAAATTAGGGTTTAAGAGTCATGCAGCTGGGGGGCTACAAAAATCTCATCCTGCCCAACTAGCTCCTGGGGATAAAATCATTATTGTAAAACCTAAGACAAGTGCTTGAGATATTTTGCAGACCCTGCACTTGAAGGATCACCTGGAACCACCTAGATAGAAAAAATGGCTCATTTGATCTTGTGGCCTGCACTCAGGAAGTGACTCAGCACAAGAAGACAACTTCAACTCCTTGTGATTTTATCTCTCACCCAAATGATCAGCACTCCGGCTTACTGGTGAAGTGACATCACTGTCTTGGGTAAATACCCAAGATTTGTTGTCTCATGGCCACGAAAAACAGACACACCAGAGTGAGGCTAAAAGAAGTTTAATAGGCAAAAGAAAGACTAAAGAGCTTCTGCATGGCGAAAGGAACTACACCTTATGCAGAAATTAATTTTTAAGGCAAGGACTGGCCATTTTCCCTTCTTTTGTGGTGGAACGTCATCAGTTAAGGCAGGGGCAGGGCATTTTCACTTCTTTTGTGATTCTTCAGTTACTTCAGGCCATGTGGAAATTAATCCTTTCCCCATTTCTTGTTTCCATCAGGTTTGTCAAAGATCAGATGGTTGTAGATGTGTGGTATTATTTCTGAGGGCTCTGTACTGTTCCATTGGTCTATATCTCTGTTTTGGTACCAGTACCATGCCGTTTTGGTTACTGTAGCCTTGTAGTATAGTTTGAAGTCAGGTAGCATGATGCCTCCAGCTTTGTTCTTTTGGCTTAGGATTGTCTTGGCAATGAGGGTTCTTTTTTGGTTCCACATTCTCTCTGCTGCAGAGAGAGGGGGTGCCGAAGAAATGGATTGCCACTTCAGTAGTGAAATGAGGAAGGTTTTATAGATGAGCTTGGGGGGGTAGTGTCTGATTTACATAGAGCAGGAAAGATTTGTCCGACCAGGTGTACCATTTACATAGTAAGAGAAAAACTGGTTAGGACTACGTGTGCATAGTGCGTGAAGAAGCTGGCCACCGCCTCCCTAATCTTTTATTTATTAACTTATTATTTTTTATTATTATTACACTTTAAGTTTTAGGGTACATGTGCACAATGTGCAGGTTTGTTACAAATGTATATATCAGGCCTCTGAGCTGAAGCTAGGCCATCTCATCCCCTTTGACTTGCACATATACTTCCACATGGCCTGAAGTAACTGAAGAATCACAAAAGAAGTGAAAATGCCCTGCCCCTGCCTTAACTGATGACGTTCCACCACAAAAGAAGGGAAAGTGGCCAGTCCTTGCCTTAAGTGATGACATTACCTTGTGAAATTCCCTTTTCTGGTTCATCCTGACTCAAAAAGCTCCCTCACTGAGCACCTTGAGACCCCCACTCCTGGCTGCCAGAGAACAACCCCACTTTGACTGGAATTTTCCTTTACCTACCCAAATCCTATAAAACGGCCCCACCCTTATCTCCCTTCGTTGATTCTCTTTTCGGACTCGGCCCGCTGGCACCCAGGTGATTAAAAAGCTTTATTGCTCACACAAAGCCTGTTTGGTAGTCTCTTCACACGGACACACATGACAGTATACATGTGTCATGTAGGTGTGCTGCACCTGTTAACTCGTCATTTACATTTGGTATATCTCCTCATGCTATCCATTCCCCATACCCCTACCTCACCACAGGCCCCAGTGTGTGATGTTCCCCACCCTGTGTCCAAGTGTTCTCATTGTTCAATTCCCACCTATGAATGAGAACATGCAGAGTTTGGTTTTCCATCCTTGCGATAGTTTGCTCAAAATGATGGTTTCCAGCTTTATCCATGTCCCTACAAAGGACATGAACTCATCCTTTTTGTGGCTGTGTAGTATTCCATGGTGTATATGTGCCACATTTTCTTAATCCAGTCTATCATTAATGGACATTTGGGTTGGTTCCAAGTCTTTGCTATTGTGAATAGTGCCGCAATAAACATACGTGTGCATGTGTCTCTATAGCAGCATGATTTATCATCCTTTGGATATATGCCCAGTAATGGGATGGCTGGGTCAAATGGTATTTCTAGTTCTAGAGCCTTGAGGAATCACCACACTGTCTTCCACAATAGTTGAACTAGTTTACAGTCCCACTAACAGTGTAAAAGCATTCCTATTTCTCCACATCGTCTCCAGCACCTGTTGTTTCCTGACTTTTTAATGATCGCCATTCTAACTGGTGTGACATGGTATCTCATTGTGGTTTTGATTTGCATTTCTCTGACACCCAGCGATGATGAGCATTTTTTCTTGTGTCTGTTGGCTGCATAAATGTCTTCTTTTGCGAAGTGTCTGTTCATATCCTTTGCCCACTTTTGGATGGGGTTGTTTGATTTTTTCTTATAAATTTGTTTAAGTTCTTTGTAGATTCTGGATATTAGCCCCTTGTCAGACGGGTAGATTGTAAACATTTTCTCCCATTCTGTAGGTTGTCTGTTCACTCTGGTGGTAGTTCCTTTCACCATGCAGAAGCTCTTTAGTTTAATTAGATCCCATTTGTCAATTTTGGCTTTTGTTGCCATTGCTTTTGGTGTTTTAGTCATGAAGTCCTTGCCCATGCCTATGTCCTGAATGGTATTGCCTAGGTTTTCTTCTAGGGTTTTTATGGTTTTAGGTCTAACATTTAAGTCTTTAATCCATCTTGAATTAATTTCTGCATAAGGTGTAAGGAAGGGATCCAGTTTCAGCTTTCTACATATGGCTAGCCAGTTTTCCCAGCACCATTTATTAAATAGGGAATCCTTTCCCCATTTCTTGTTTCCATCAGGTTTGTCAAAGATCAGATGGTTGTAGATGTGTGGTATTATTTCTGAGGGCTCTGTACTGTTCCATTGGTCTATATCTCTGTTTTGGTACCAGTACCATGCTGTTTTGGTTACTGTAGCCTTGTAGTATAGTTTGAAGTCAGGTAGCATGATGCCTCCAGCTTTGTTCTTTTGGCTTAGGATTGTCTTGGCAATGAGGGTTCTTTTTTGGTTCCACATGAACTTTAAAGCAGTTATTTCCAATTCTGTGAAGAAAGTCATTGGTAGCTTGATGGGGATGGCATTGAATCTATAAATTACCTTGGGCAGTATGGCCATTTTCATGACATTGATTCTTCGAATCCATGAGCTTGGAATGTTCTTCCATTTGTTTGTGTCCTCTTTTATTTCATTGAGCAGTGTATTCTCATTCTCCTTGAAGAGGTCCTTTACATTCCTTGTAAGTTGGACTCGTAGGTATTTTATTCTCTTTGAAGCAATTGTGAATGGGAGTTCACTCATGGTTTGGCTCTCTGTTTGTCTGTTATTGGTGTAGAGGAATGCTTGTGATTTTTGCACATTGATTTTGTATCCTGAGACTTTGCTGAAGTTGCTTATCAGCCTAAGAAGATTCTCAGCTGAGACGATGGGGTTTTCTAAATATACAATCATGTCATCTGCAAACCAATACAATTTGACTTCCTCTTTTCCTAATTGAATACCCTTTATTTCTTTCTCCTGCCTGATTGCCCTGGCCAGAACTTCCAACACTATGTTGAATAACAGTGGTGAGAGAAGGCATCCCTGTCTTGTGCCAGTTTTCAAAGGAAATGGCTTCCAGTTTTTGCCCATTCAGTATGATATTGGTTGTGGGTTTGTCATAAACAGCTCTTATTATTTTGAGATATGTACCATCAATACCTAGTTCATTGAGAGTTTTTAGCATGAAGATCTGTTGAATTTTGTCAAAGGCCTTTTCTGCATCCATGGAGATAATCATGTGTTTTTTTGTCATTGGTTCTGTTTATGTGATGGATTGTGTTTATTGATTTGCATATGTTGAACCAGCGTTGCATCCCAGGGATGAAGCCTACTTGATCGTAGTGGCTAAGCTTTTTGATGTGCTGCTGGATTCGGTTTGCCAGTATTTTATTGAGGATTTTTGCATCGATGTTCATCAAGGATATTGGTCTAAAATTCTCTTTTTTTGTTGTGTCTCTGCCAGGCTTTGGTATCAGGATGATGCTGGCCTTCTAAAATGAGTTAGGGAGGATTCCCTCTTTTTCTATTGATTGAAATAGTTTCAGAAGGAATGGTACCAGCTCCTATTTGGAACTCTGGTAGAATGTGGCTGTGAATCCGTCTGGTCCTGGACTTTTTTTCATTGGTAGACTATTAATTATTGCCTCAATTTCAGAGCCTGTTATTGGTCTATTCAGGGATTCAACTTCTTCCTGCTTTAGTCTTGGGAGGGTGTATATGTCCAGGAATTTATCCATTTCTTCTAGATTTTCTAGTTTATTTGCATAGAGGTGTTTATAGTATTCTCTTATGGCAATTTGTATTTCTGTTGGATCAGTGGTGATATTCCTTTTATCATTTTTTATTGCATCTATTTGATTCTTCTCTCTTTTCTTCTTTATTAGTCTTGCTAGCGGTCTATCAATTTTGTTGATCTTTTCAAAAAAAGAGCTCCTAGATTCATTGATTTTTTAAAGACATTTTGTGTCTCTGTCTCCTTCAACTGTGCTCTCATCTTAGTTATTTCTTGCCTTCTGCTAGCTTTTGAATGTGTTTGCTCTTGCTTCTCTGGTTCTTTCCATTGTGATGTTAGGGTGTCAATTTTAGATCTTTCCTGCTTTCTCTTGTGGGCATTTAGTGCATACATTTCCCTCTACACACTGCTTTGAATGTGTCCCAGAGATTCTGGTATGTTGTGTCTTTGTTCTCATTGGATTCAAAGAACATCTTTATTTCTGCCTTCATTTCACGATGTATCCAGTAGTCATTCAGGAGTAGGTTGTTCAGTTTCCATGTAGTTGAGTGGTTTTGAGTGAGTTTCTTAATCCTGAGTTCTAGTTTGATTGCACTGTGGTCTGAGAGGTAGTTTGTTATAATTTCTGATCTTTCACATTTGCTGAGGAATGCTTTACTTCCACCTACGTGGTCAATCTTGGAATAAGTGTGATGTGGTCTTGAGAAGAATGTATATTCTGTTGATTTGGGGTGGAGAGTTCTGTAGATGTCTATTAGGTCTCCTTGGTGCAGAGCTGAGTTCAATTCCTGGATGTCCTTGTTAACTTTCTGTCTCATTGATCTGTCTAATGTTGACAGCAGGGTGTTAAAGTCTCCCATTATTATTGTATGGGAGTCTAAGTCTCTTTTTAGGTCTCTAAGGGCTTGCTTTATGAATCTGGGTGCTCTTGTATTGGGTGCATATATATTTAGGATAGTTAACTCTTCTTGTTGAATTGATCCCTTTACCATTATATAATGGCCTTCTTTGTCTCTATTGATTTTTGCTGGTTTAAAGTCTGTTTTATCAGAGACTAGGAGTGCAAGCTCTGCTTTTTTTTTGTTTTCCATTTGCTAGGTACATCTTCCTCCATCTCTTAATTTTGAGTCTATGTGTGTCTGCATGTGAGATGGGTCTCCTGAATACAGCACACTGATGGGCTTTGACACTTTGTTCAATTTGCCAGTCTGTGTCTTTTAATTGGAGGACTTAGCCCATTTACATTTAAGGTTAATATTGTTATGTGTGAATTTGTTCCTGTCATTATAATGTTAGCTGGTTATTTTGCTCATCAGTTGATGCAGTTTCTTCCTAGCATCAATGGTCTTTACAATTTGGCATGTTTTTGCAGTGACTGGTACCAGTTATTCCTTCCCATGTTTAGTGTTTCTTTCAGGAGCTCTTGTAAGGCAGGCCTGGTGGTGACAAAATGTCTCAGCATTTGTTTGTCTGTAAAGGATTTTATGTCTCCTTCACTTATGAAGCTTAATTTGGCTGGATATGAAATTCTGGGTTGATATGAAATTCTTTTCTTTAAAAATGTTGAATATTGGCCCCCACTCTCTTCTGGCTTGTAGAGTTTCTGCAGAGAGATTAGCTGTTAGTCTGATGGGCTTCCCTTTGTGGGTAACCCGACCTTTCTTTCTTGCTGCCCTTAACATTTTTTTCTTCATTTCAGCTTTGGTGAATCTGACAATTATGTGTCTTGGAGTTGCTCTTCTCAAGGAATATCTTTGTGGCATTCTCTGTATTGCCTGAATTTGAATGTTGGCCTGCCTTGCTAGGTTGGGGAAGTTCTCCTGGATAATATCCTGAAGAGTGTTTTCAAACTTGGTTCCATTCTCCCTGTCACTTTCAGGTACACCAATCAGACATAGATTTGGTCTTTTCACATAGTCCCACATTTCTTGGAGGCTTTGTTTATTTATTTGTACTCTTTTTTCTCTAAACTTCTCTTCTCACTTCATTTCATTCATTTGATCTTCAATCACTGATACTTTTTCTTCCACTTGATCAAATCAGCTACTGAAGTTTGTGCATGTGTCACGTAGTTCTCATGCCACAGTTTTCAGCTCCATCAGGTCATTTAAGGTCTTCTCCATGCTCTGTACTCTAGTTTGCCATTCATCTCATATTTTTTCAAGGTTTTTAGCTTCTTTTTTGATGGGTTTTTAAATCCTCCTTTAGCTCGGAGAAGTTTGTTATTACTGATTGCCTGAAGCCGTCTTCTCTCAACTTATCAAAGTCATTCTCCATCCAGCTTTGTTCCATTGCTGGCGAGGAGCTGCGTTCCTTTGGAGGAGAAGAGGCACTCTCATTTTTAGAATTTTCAGCTTTTCTGCTCTGGTTTCTCACCATCTTTGTGGTTTTATCTACCTTTGGTCTTTGATGATAGTGACATACAGATGGGGTTTTGGTGTAGATGTCCTTTCAGTTTGTTAGTTTTCCTTCTAACATTCAGGACTCACAGCTGCAGGTCTGTTGCAGTTTGCTGGAGGTCCACTCCAGACCCTGTTTGCCTGGGTATCACCAGTGGAGGTTGCAGAACAGCAAATATTGCAGAACGGAAAATGTTGCTGCCTGATCCTTCCTCTGGAGGTTTCATCTCAGAGGGGCACCTGCCTGTATGAGGTGTCAGTTGGCCCCTTCTGGGAGGTGTCTCCCAGTTAGGCTACTTGGGAGTCAGGGACCCACGAGAGGAGGCAGTCGGTCTGTTCTCAGATCTCAAACTCCATGCTAGGAGAACCATTACTCTATCCAAAACTGTCAAACAGGGATGTTTTAGTCTACAGAAGTTTCTGCTGAATTTTCTTCAGCTATGCCGTGCCTCTAGAGGTGGAATCTACAGAGCCAGACAGGCCTCCTTGAGCTGCAGTGGGCTGCACCCAGTTCAAGATTCCCGGCAGCTTTGTTTACCTACTCAGGCCTCAGCAATGGAGGACTCCCCTCCCCCAGCACCCTCACTACCACCTTGCAGTTTGATCTCAGGCTGCTGCGCTAGCAGTGAGTGAGGCTCCATGGGTGTGGGAACCTCTGAGCTAAGTGTGGGATATAATCTCCTGGTGTGCCATTTGCTAAGACTATTGGAAAAGTGCCATATTAAGGTGGGAGTGTCCCAACCAGGTACCATCTGTCACGGCTTCCCTTGGCTAGGAAAGGGAATTCTCTGATCCCTTATGCTTCCTTGGAGAGGCGATGCCCCACCCTGCTCCATGGGCTGCACCCACTGTCTGACAAACCCCAGTGAGACGAACCCAGACCTCAGTTGGAAATGCAGATATCACCCTCTTCTGTGTCACTCACACTGGGAGCTGTAGACTGGAGCTGTTCCTATTCAGCCATCTTGGAACCCAGTCCACCTAAGGTCTTGCTCTGAGGTTCTGTGCCTAAAAATCTTTGAAAGAGGTGAAGGACCTCTTCAAGGAGAACTACAAAACACTGCTCAATGAAATAAAAGAGGACAAAAACAAATGGAAGAACATTCCATGCTCATGAATAGGAAAAATCAATATTGTGAAAATGGTCATACTGCCCAAGGTAATTTATAGATTCAATGCCATCCCCATCAAGCTACCAATGACTTTCTTCACAGAATTGGAAATAACTACCTTAAAGTTCATATTGAACTAAAAAAGAGCCCACATTGCCAAGACAATCCTAAGCAAAAAGAACAAAGCAGGAGGCATCACACTACTTGACTTCAAACTATAATACAAGGCTACAGTAACCAAAACAGCATGGTACTGGTACCAAAACAGAGATATAGACCAATAGAACAGAACAGAGCCCTCAAAAACAATACCACACATCTACAACCATCTGATCTTTGACAAACCTGATGGAAACAAGAAATGGGGAAAGGAATCCCTATTTAATAAATGGTGCTGGGAAAACTGGCTAGCCATATGTAGAAAGCTGAAACTGGATCCCTTCCTTACACCTTATGCAGAAATTAATTCAAGATGGATTAAAGACTTAAATGTTAGACCTAAAACCATAAAAACCCTAGAAGAAAACCTAGGCAATACCATTCAGGACATAGGCATGGGCAAGGACTTCATGACTAAAACACCAAAAGCAATGGCAACAAAAGCCAAAATTGACAAATGGGATCTAATTAAACTAAAGAGCTTCTGCATGGTGAAAGGAACTACCACCAGAGTGAACAGACAACCTACAGAATGGGAGAAAATGTTTACAATCTACCCGTCTGACAAGGGGCTAATATCCAGAATCTACAAAGAACTTAAACAAATTTATAAGAAAAAATCAAACAACCCCATCCAAAAGTGGGCAAAGGATATGAACAGACACTTCGCAAAAGAAGACATTTATGCAGCCAACAGACACAAGAAAAAATGCTCATCATCGCTGGGTGTCAGAGAAATGCAAATCAAAACCACAATGAGATACCATGTCACACCAGTTAGAATGGCGATCATTAAAAAGTCAGGAAACAACAGGTGCTGGAGACGATGTGGAGAAATAGGAATGCTTTTACACTGTTAGTGGGACTGTAAACTAGTTCAACTATTGTGGAAGACAGTGTGGTGATTCCTCAAGGCTCTAGAACTAGAAATACCATTTGACCCAGCCATCCCATTACTGGGCATATATCCAAAGGATGATAAATCATGCTGCTATAGAGACACGTATGTTTATTGTGGTACTATTCACAATAGCAAAGACTTGGAACCAACCCAAATGTCCATTAATGATAGACTGGATTAAGAAAATGTGGCACATATACACATGGAATACTATGCAGCCATAAAAAAGGATGAGTTCATGTCCTTTGTAGGGACATGGATGAAGCTTGAAACCATCATTCTGAGCAAACTATCGCAAGGATGGAAAACCAAACTCTGCATGTTCTCATTCATAGGTGGGAAGTGAACAATGAGAACACTTGGACACAGGGTGAGGAACACCACACAGTGGGGTCTGTCGTGGGGTGTGGGGAGGGGGGAGGGATAGCAATAAGAGATATACCTAATGTAAATGATGAGTAAACGGGTGCAGCACAGCAACATGGCACATGTATACATATGTAACAAACCTGTATGTTGTGCACAACGTACTTATTATACTTAAAGTATAATAAAAAAAGAAAAAGGAAAAAAAAGTATACACATTCTATAATCACCTCGAAAGAAAAAGAAAATCTTTGAAAGAGATAAAAAAAAATTCCATATGCTCCACTTCCTACAATTCAGATGGTTTCCAAATACTTTTACTTATGTGAAAATGCTATCATATCCAACAGTGCCTTTAGCGCTAAGCTAACAGTAGGCTATTGATCTTTAGCACATTGCTTTTTCTGTTGTGTTATTCATTGGGCTTTCTCACATTTATGTTCCCATTTCTCACATTTCACCACTTTCTTTGAAGCACAGATATTTCAGGAAGATTTTAGAGTCTTTGAATAGCATTATGGACTTTTTTACATTAATTTTTACTTTTACAAAATTGTGCTAAATATTATTTCTGTTAATTACTGAGTTTTGTGGGGGCCCCTTAAATTGGAACCCCAGGCTATGCCTCATCTGCTTCACTCTGGTACTGGCCCTGAGAGAGCAACAGAAAAAGAATGGTTATAAAAACAAGAACAAACGAGCCTCCCAGAATTTTGTCAAACAACAGGCCAGTTAATTAAGGAAAGTAGATATTACATAGCTAGGCATAATGAACATGCAGTGAGTGGATTGTCTCAGTAATTTGCGGAGAAAACCACCACCAAGAAGTGTAGGTGGGTGGGGACAAAAGAGAGACAACAAAGTACTGCAGGCAGAACGCTTCCTTTTGCTGATTTTACCTCACAGAATTGAGAGTTTTTTCTTATATGCAAGTTTAATGCCACCTTCCTCTGTCTGCAATGGACCAACAAATGATGTATGCTGAGTTAACCTTACCCAAGGACTCAGGCCCAGAAAGTTCTTCACCTTCATCTCTTCCTCGGGGTAAGTGGCTTTAATTTTCCTTTCAGCATTTGTATATCTTCCAGAATTAGATCTTCCTGTTATATTTATGGCTTTAAATCATTGCTTTAAAGATGAGCAGTGGTTTTATATTAATGTTTAATGGGTGTTGCATGGCTTGCCTGTAGATAATCACAACTTTGGACAAAAATTTTAAACCTCATACATTTCTTTTTCTCAATCCAGTTAGCATGAAAAGCAAACATCACCTGTCTTACTGAGCCTTGGTTAAAAGACTCTGAAGAAACAACACTTTAGGCTACATTGGGCACACTGCCTATGGGTTACCCCTGCTCCACAAGGAAGGAAAGAAAGAATAAATGAAAGAAAGAAAGAAAGAAAGAAAGAAAGAAAGAAAGAAAGAAAGAAAGAAAGAAAGAAAGAAAGAAAGAAAGAAAGAAAGAAAGGAAGGAAGGAAGGAAGGAAGGAAGGAAGGAAGGAAGGAAGGAAGGAAGGAAGGAAGGGAGAAAGAGGAGAGAGAAAGGAAGAGAGAGAGAAAGAGACAGAAAGAGGAGGAGGAAGGAAGGAAGGAAAGAAGGAAAAATATTTTACATGTGTGAACTAAGGAATATTTAAGACACACATTGCAAACTTGCTGTAATAACAACGTACGTTAGTCCAAATTCCTCTACAAAATATCAATACTATGATTAGGTCCCAGTGCATTTTCATCCATAATATTCCTTTCAGAATACAACGTGTAGGCCAGTTGCAGTGGCTCATGCCTGTAATCCCAGCACTTTGGTAGGCTGAGGTGGGTGGTTTGCTTGAGTCCAGGAGTTCAAGACCAGCCTGGGTAATGTGGCAAAACTTCATCTCTACAAACAATACAAAAAAATAGCCAAGTGTGTGGCACACGCCTGTGGTCCTAGCTACTTAGGAGGCTGAGGTGAGAGGATTGATTGAGCCCAAGAGATCAAGGCTGCAGTGAGCTGTAATTGTGTCACTGTACTCCAGCCTGGGTGACACAGCGAGATTCTCTCTCTCTCTCTCTCCATATATATATAAAATACATATATCTTATATATATATTATATATTATATATAAATATATATATAAAGTATAGGCTTAATGAGTGACATACTTCACTCTCTCAAGAGAGGGGAAAACTTTCTGGAAAATAAAAATTCGAGATCAAAGATTTGAATATCATTACTATCTGATAGTTTCTAGTTTGAAAAGTATCACAGCTTAGAAAGAGACAAGCCACAAAATACTCAAGCATATCAGTAATGAACCTACTTACCATTTGTTGAAACTGGCACTTTCCTGTGTCTCTGAAGAGTTAGGATTCTGAGTGAAAGACGCGGGGAACACCAATGTGAGGTAATACGTGATGAATAGCATGGCCTGTGGATGGATGGGAAGAAACTAGAAACTGAGGCAGAAAATCAGTATGAAATTATTATGACACATAATTATTTTCTGATATCTAACTGGATTTACTGTCATCGATAATATTACAATTGTTTACCATTCTGATATTCATTCCATATCATGCCGAGTATTTGACTTGTGCTGTTTCAAGACTGTTTAAGTTTTAAACTATTGAATTCTCAAAGTTTTAAGTCAAGAAGAAAATCTTAGAGCTGTCAATTAAGTTTCACTACAATTTTCATATAACAGTAGAGAAAATTAGAGGATTCTAATAACTATAGGGAGGATTTGGTTGAGCAAGCTTTTTTTTTAAAGAGTAAGTCTTTCTTTTCCTCTGTTCATATTCAGCAAAAGTTGGAAAATGGGCATTGTCAGAAAATGAATATAGAGATAGTGAGACTCTTCCCAAATGTTGCTATGATCCCAAAGGATGCGGAAATTTTTTTCTACTTGGATTGTAATAATTATCCTATAAAATGTCATTCTGAGAGTAAACCTGAAAGAAAAAACAAGAGTAGAATAAAGCCAGAGCAAAGTATGTGACTATAGAACACTAGTCTGATATTAAATAATTATAAAACCACTATTGGACTCTGGCTAAACTGTTGAGGCTGTGGTCACTCTGTAGCGTGGTGCTTGTATCTAAGGCAGTCAACAAAACCAGAAAGAGAGATGTGAGTGATAACTTATCTTGCTTATGGTCAGATGGCAAGGGTTTGGTCTGTTAACCAGCCTGGGCGACAGAGTGAAGACTCCGCCTCAAAAAAAAAAAAAAAAAAAAGAAAAGAAAACTGGATAAGGTGTTTGCAAAAATGCCTCTAGAGTTTATTCATTCATTCAAAAATAAACTCATACTCTGTGCCAGGCATGCTGTGAATACAGCAGTGAACAAAATAGACAAAATTATTTTCCTTCATAGAGTTTATAGTAAAATGGAAGCACATTTGTGGAAGACAGTATGGCTATTCTTCAAGGATCTAGAGCTAGAAATATCATTTGATCCAGTGATCCCATTACTGGGTATATCTCCAAAGGATTATAAATCATGCTACTATAAAGACACATGCACAAGTATCTTTACTGTGGCAGCATTCGCAATAGCAAAGACTTGGAACCAACCCAAATGTCCATCATTGAGAGACTGGATTAAGAAAATGTGGCACATACACACCATGTAATACTATGCAGCCATAAAAAAGGATGAGTTCATGTCCTTTGCAGGGACATGGATGAAGCTGGAAACGATCATTCTGAGCAAACTATCACAAGGACAGAAAACCAAACACCACATGTTCTCACTCATAGGTGGGAATTGAACAATGAGAACACTTGGACACAGGAAGGGGAACATCACACACCAGGGCCTGTTGTGGAGTGGGGTGAGGAGGAAGGGATAACATTAGGAGAAATACCTAATGTAAATGATGAGTTAACGGGTGCAACAAACCAACATGGCACATGTATACATATGTAACAAACCTGCAGGTTGTGCACATGTACCCTAGAACTTAAAGTATAATAAAAAATAAAAATTTAAAAAAAAATGAAGGCACACAATCAATAAAATAAACAACTAAGTCAGTATAAAAGATGAGATGGTGTTAGTGTTATTGAGAAAAATTTGAAAATAGGATTTAGCTTTCGGGGAGGGTAGCATATCAAACAGAATAATCAAGGAAGGCCTCCCTGAGAAGATGACATTGAGTCAAAACCTGACAGAAGCGAGGGACAAAGACATAAGACCCTGAGAGAGGAGTCTTCTATGAAGGTGACCAACAAGTGCAAAAACCTCAAAATGAAAACATGCCTGTGATAATTGTAGGAGGTGTCTGCGTGCAGAGTGCGCATATGGAGGCCAGACGGGGTGAGGGCAAAATGTAAAACCACTACTGGACTCTGGCTAAACTGTTGAGGCTGTGGTCACTCTGTAGCATGGTGATTGTATCTAAGGCAGTCAACGAAACCAGAGAGAGAGATGTGAGTGATAACATCCAATAGAAGTGAGGGCCAGCTTAAGTAGGGACATATGAGCCATTCTACAGACTCAGATTTGCCTGATGAAAAGCCAATGGAAGGTTCAGAACAATGAAATCAGATGATTTCACATACTTTTTAAACTCAAATGGAGAACAGTCATAGGTAGGTATTTCCAGATAACTAACGTCTGCCTGACTTCTGTAGTGATTTATTGTAACTTCGTTAATTCTAATGTCATGTGGTGCCACAGAAACACAGTACAGGAGTACATTCCTCCCAGACACAGTACGCTCCACTCAACTCCTTACATTTTAGCATGAACGAATAAGTTTTTAAAAGTCACCAAGTTGCCTTTTACCTATAGTTAAGAAAAAAAACCTTTTAGAAAAAAGAACTGCTGTTCATCGAACAGTTACCATGTGCCAGACACTGTGCCCAGCATTTAGAAGAATTGTTTCATATAATCCTCTCCAAAATATTATGACATAGATATTATTCCACAGTTCACAGATGAGGAAATGTGTGGGTTATGAAGGTTGAACGTATTTTCCAAAATAGCATGTTCACACTCAGATTTGCTAGATTGGAAAGACTGTTCTTAATCAATGTTAGTTAGACTTTAGTAATGAAAAATTACTAAATTAATGTTAGTAATAGAATTAGGCCGGGCACGGTGGCTCACGTCTGTAATCCCAGCACTTTCGAGACTAGCCTGACCAACATGGAGAAACCCCGTCTTTAATAATAATAAAAAAAAAAATACAAAATTAGCCGGGCCTGGTGGTGCATGCTTGTAATCCCAACTACTCGGGAGATTGAGGCAGGAGAATCGCTTGAACCCGGGAGGCGGAGGTTGCGGTGAGCCGAGATCGCGCCATTGCACTCCAGCCTGGGCAACAAGAGTGAAACTCTGTCTCAAAAATAAATAAATAAATAAATAAATAAATAAATATATAAAAAATTAATTAATTTAGCAATTAAAATAGTGGCTTTACAGAGCTTTCTCCACTTGACAAACAAACTTAGAGTTTCAAGGAAGAGAAGAGCGGGGGAGAGAAGAGACAGAAAGATGAAATAATGTATGTCTATAAAACTGGAAGGAAAGCCATCCCAGTGCTGTCTTGGGCTCATTGACTGCATGTAGCCATTCTTGTATCACATAGCTCTCGTTAGAAGTTCTAGGCCAATATTACCAAGCTTGGTTTCCTCACATTCAGATGTATCCCTGGGGCCTTGGAGTCTCCTCTAGGTATCTACTCCTCCTTGCCCCCCTCCACTGATACAGCATGTCCTAAATAGTTCCAGATGATAATCCATATGTTACAACCCTGACTCCAATGTATTATGTTTCCTCCCATAATCTTCGATCACCTCTAATGCTACTAAATTCTATCTCCTCAGGGTCGTTTTAGAGAGAGCTAATTCACTTATATCAGTGTGAGCATCCAATGTGAGAGACTATCAGGTCTGCAAACGGACTGCATGACTCAATTCTCAAGGATAATGGACCATTAAAAGTAGAAATGGCTTCATGGCCATTCTGAAACATATAATGAGAATAAAGGATAATATTATAGTCTATCTGATGCTAAATTTTTTAACATGTAACTCATAGCAAGGAATCACTTACATGGAGTAATATTAGAAAAAATAAAAAAGAATAGATAATACAAACAAATCCATAGCTTCAGATAAATTAGAAAACCTTTACTTATAAAAGCTTCTGGCTCTAATAATAGAATTTATAAAGTAATTTATAATTATAATAGATCTAATATGTTAAAAACCAAATGAGAGCGGAGGGAGTCTTACAATTAAATCAGAGATATGGGAGCTATGTAGGCACAACTTCTAGCAGTGTAACTGAGGCGTATACTACCAGAATAATTCCTTATCAGAGTTGATTTAATTTTGGAAGCTATGTCCCCATGTTTCTCCAGAATATTTTTATAAGTAAGTCTCTCTTTATTATTTTTTCTATTAATTCATGTTTTCAAAGATATAGAGCAAAATATATTGAAAACGTTGTGATGAATTTATAACATTTCATCAATATAATCATAACTTCTGAAGAACATGGGAGACTCATTATATAGTAATTGAAATGATTACAGGGAAAAGCAGTTATCTGACACTCGGTTTAGACTATGCGATGTTGTAGACATAAGCGCATGTTATACTAGTGATAATATTGAAAATGGTATGCAGTCACAAAACCTTCTCCTTTGATGGCCATACATTTGACCCAACTTGGAGATGTTTGTTCTAGGCAACAGCAAAGCACAGGATTCCATGTCCAAAAACAGAATTTCTGTATATCACCGGCACCTAACATGGTGGTTGGCACAAAATAGAGCCTCAAAAAATATCTTGACTAAATGAAGGTCTTCCTTCTTGGACAAAATACTTTGACTTACTACCTACATTAAGATATGCACTTCATTTTTGTATAGCACTTGGTAATTTTCAAAACATCTTTCTACCTATCTCATTTGATTCTTATACCAATCCTTTGTATACACACATGCATAAGTGTTCGTATTTTATCAATAAGCAAACTCTGTTGGATCTGAGAACCCATCTTGCAGGACTCTTCTTTTAGAATGATGGATACAGGTTGTTCCCTGCCCCCATCCTCTAAGCTGAATCTAATTGTCCCTATGTTATCCCAAGTACATTTTTGTGCCAAATGTACTCCACTGAGTTAACTGACGTTTTTTGGGTTTTTTTGTTTGTTTCTTTTTGTTTTTTTCGTTTTAACTTCTCAGATGTCTGTCAGGGTTCACCTTGGCATCAATTTGCCCTGAAACTTAGCTGTGCTGGGATTATTCTCCTTGTTTTGGTTGTTACTGGGTTGAGTCTTTCAGGTAAGTGAGGCAACATCATTTGTTGCGTAATACTTACTCTACTTCCATCATGTATCTTAGAGCATCTCAACATGATTTGGCCACCCCAATCTTAGTGAAAGATCAATGAATAAAAAGTCATGAAGCAAAGCTTCTAAGAGTCAGTCCATATCCACTTTGGATACCAGCCTTTCGTATTTGTGTTCCTAATTGCCCTGAGAGTCATCACGGGGTATTATATAGGTGGCCCAAGAACTTTTGAAAAAGATCACAATTGTGCCACAAAGATGATGACAAAGAAAAGAAAAATTTCCAGTTATTTATGGTTTATTATGTACCTACTAAAATTCCAGATTGCAGCAGATAATCTCTCCCTTGGAACAGGCACAATTAGACTGATTTTGAAGATGATAAAGTTCGGGTGAGACTGTAGGCAATTTAAGAGCTTAAGTAATGCTGTTAGATTGACTTATCTAGTAGACACAGGCAACCTAATGCCTGTGTGAGTCCACCTGTTTTGTTTTTTTCTTATTTGTTTCTGTATGCTTCCTGTAGGTGAGACTTTTTTTTTTTTTTTTTTTCACCACATTGCTAATACTTTTATCTTCTGTCCATATTCAAGCTTGTTGAGATTATTTAGTTTCCTGAAGTAACAAATGTAATATATCCACTCCACCACACATTTCAGCATTTAATACTCTTAATTGTTTTTCGTTATGTACTAGTGGCATCCTTACTACAGAAACCATCAATAGGAAAATGCAGTGTGGACATTCAACAGAACAGGACTAAAACAACAGGTAATTGTGTGGATTGAATTTCCTAAGAATAACAATTAATATTTGTAGATTTCATGTGTTACCTTTGGTACAATTCATAACAATCCATATGTTAAGATATTCTTGTCATTCTGCTTTTCTGAATTAGAAAACTGAGGCATAAAAGGATTCAACAACTTGCTGAGGGTCACATAAGCACCAAGTGAGGAGGCTGGGAATTATACGTACGTGGTCTGACTTCTGACCTAAGGTTTTAACCAGCAAAGCATGCTGCCTCATGAGAAGCCTCTGCTAGGATACTCCATTGTTGATACGAAAATATGTGAAATATTTGATTATCTTAGTGAGCTATTAAGTTTGGCCTGAAGATAATTGATAGAACTTAAACATAGAATGAATTCTTTACTATTTATTATATTTCCTCACCATGTAGCCACATTAGTCTTGTTCCAGCGTGTGTTAGTAAAAAAAGGTGACTGCTGTTGAGTGACTGTAGTGTAGTATGATCTGTGTGCACATTCTCACAGAATGGAAGTTTTAGGAAAACCTGAAAGTCCCTCTGGAAAATTCTATCCAATAGATCACATTAAGTAGGTAAATACCTCATTCAGCAATTAGAAATTTTCTTATACTTTTTTCTCCATGGTATTTCTCATTAATTTAGTGAAAATAATTATTTGCTATGCATTTTGTGCATCATTTAAAATCAGCACTTTTTACATGAGTTTTATATTGTTGCCTGTGTAGTGGAATAGGCACTGGTGATGAATTTAAGGAAACTGAGAAATAGAAATATTTCATCTGACTGGCTGAACTTAAACAAGTTATTCTGTCTCTCCCTGTCTTAAAATGTAAGATGTGGCCGTTTAAATTATTCTGATGGTATTTTCCTACTTTGATATTTTATGATTCCATTTATGCTCAAGATAACTGGTCACTAATTTCCAATTCTTGGTACCAGAATGAACGGTAGTCCTTGAAAACCTCAACTTTTTTTTTTTTTTTTTTGAGATGGAGTCTCGCTCTGTCGCCCAGGCTGGAGTGCAGTGGCGCCATCTCGGCTCACTGCAAGCTCCGCCTCCCGGGTTCACGCCATTCTCCTGCCTCAGCCTCCCGAGTAGCTGGGACTACAGGCGCCCGCCCCTGCGCCCGGCTAATTTTTTCTGTTTTTAGTAGAGACGGGGTTTCACCATGGTCTCGATCTCCTGACCTTGTGATCCGCCCACCTCGGCCTCCCAAAGTGCTGGGATTACAGGCGTGAGCCACCACGCCCGGCCGAAAACCTCAACTTTATAATAAATTCATTTTTCTCACAGTGATAATAAAAAACTTTGAACATTTATAATGATATGTGTGCGTGATTGGTTGTGGTGTGTCAGGGATAGGTTAGAAATATAACATTTATTTCTTATTTCCGTTTTTCACTTTAGAAAGACCAGATCTCTTAAACTGCCCAATATATTGGCAGCAAGTCCAAGAGAAATGCTTGCTATTTTCTCACACTGTCAACCCTTGGAATAACAGTCTAGCTGATTGTTCCACCAAAGAATCCAGTTTGCTGCTTATTCAAGATAAGGATGAATTGGTAAATCATTAAATAAAATACCTTAATAAAACTTAACACTTTCTTTAAAGCATACCAATACGTCTGTGCATTAGCCCGGGGTTTTATGTAATGGAAGTGATGACTTTGACTTCACAATTTGAATGACTAAGTGGATATGTAAAAAAATAATTAAATATAAGGTGATGAATGCAATAATAGAAATAAAAACACAGAAATATCACAAAGAAGGAATAATTAATGCTGACAAGGAGTTCGGAAAGACTTCAGAGATGAGGTGATGCTTGAACTAGGTTTTAGGGGATCAAACCAAGAATAGATAAGCAGATTTAATATCCTTCTGTTTCATTTATAGACACGCACACAGAACTTGATACATGACAAAGCAATTTCATTTTGGATTGGATTAAATTTTTCGTTATCAGAGAAGAACTGGAAGTGGATAAATGGCTCTTTTCTAAGTTCTAATGAGTGAGTATTAGATGAGCTAATTTTAATATTCAATTTATATCAGGTTTACACTGCAAAATGGTAACACTGAAGATTGAGTTTTGTAGTTTTAATTTGGTTTAAAAACTCTCCAGAGGTTCAGAATATGCTAAGAAGATGGATGATTTCAAAGTTGGTTGGAAAGTTCTATATATGAAAATATATCAGCTCTTTATAAGAAAATATATATTTATCTGCAATGGAGTTTTAGGGGACAGGAAATAGACTAACTTATTTGGAAGGGGCACATTAAATTAAAAATAGTGATTATCTGGAGACCACTGGCACACAGAATGTCTTACATTGTATTTTTCAAACTGTGGGAAAATATACATTAGCAGGTAATGAGACCAATTTAGTGGGTCACAGCTGGCATTAAAAGAAAAGAAAAAATAGTAAATATCAGAGTGTGGAACCCAGACACCCACGCTGTGACAAAAATTGCAGTATATTTGAACCACTGGTGTGAAAGGCAGAGGTACATTAGAGGATGTGATGAAAACATGTATAAGCCACAAAAGAGCTATTTGCTGTTTTCTCTTCAGTGTTACGTGCTTTTATCTTGTGTAAGATGGTCAAAATTACCATCAACATACTATGAGGGTTGATGCAACACAGGCAAATTTCATATTTTAGCAGAATTCGTGGATAATTTTGCAGAAAAGGGTAAGGTATTTTCTTCCCTCACAAGCAAAAATGTGTAGGCCTTCAACCACATTTCTGTAAAGAACTTTTAATGAGTTTTTCAAAACAGATAATATAAAGATTTATATTTAATAAGTCTGTAAATGATTTAGTCAAATTGGCAGAATTTACATTTAAAATGTATTTTCCGTCACCCGAAAAACAAGAGGTTAAAATTTAAAACATAGGAGAATGTTTAAGTTTGTCTAAAGTATACTAATAATTTATTAAGTATGGAAAGTATTAAACACTGAAAGAAATGTTGGCTCAATCGGCAAAGTTTTAACATTATATGAGTCACATTCTAAAAAATTTCATAAAGTGTAAGATTTTAAGAAAAAATTTCATAAAGTGTAAGATTTAAGATGATTTAAAAATAAATGTTCTGGACTAGAATAAATTTATGAAAAGCCAAACATACACATTATATTTAAAAACAACTCTCTTGATTTTTATATTGCTTTCTGGGGGTTATTTTCTATATTTTATTTACAAATAAATGAAAGTATGTTTGCTATTAATTTATTCTTATCTTTTCATACACAGTATTGGTGAATTAGCATTTATTAAATATAGTTTGTATGTGTTTCTTAACGGGGTCATAATGCAAAATGTTTATTTTATTGTGGTTCACAGTAAAAAATAAAATTTGAAAACACTGAAATGTGAACATAAATATGTATAAAGTGGATGGAGTAAATTCAGTTGAACCTCTCATTTTATTCTGAGGAGAAAGATGATGCTTTAAGATAGGAGTGATCAGGTAAACCTGGAAGGTATCATGTTATAGCACCAATTAGACTCTGTTTTTATCTGCAAGGCAAGGAAAGAAAAGAAAGAATCATAATATTTTTTACAGGATTGTTTTGGGGGCTACAGGAGACAATGTATAAGAGCTAGCCAGATGTCTCATCAAGGAAGGCCTGGAAAACCACTGAGGGCCTTTTGGAAAAAGAATTGTTGACTTGGCCAGATTGGCATTTAAAAAATTACCCTGATAATTTAAGAAAGAATTAAAAGGGTGGAAGAGATAAAATATAGGGAACTTTTGCAATAGCCCATTTGAAAGAAGTTTTTGGTTTGACTAGAAGGTTGGGCAGTAGGAAGAAATCAGACAAACAGCCCCAAGAGGCTACATGAAAAAAATGGAACAAATGACTAAAGAAAAGCTGTAATGGAGCCCTGCACGCTGCCACCACCTCATCCGTTTGAGACAAATAGGAGAGTCTTGAACTCACATCATCTTTGCAACTCAACTCTAATACAGCCTGTCCCATTGTTTGAATTATATCGCCACCTCCTACCTGCAGTGAGCCACGGGACTCATGCTTGTTTGAAACTAATATTATATTGCTGCAGACACCCATTCACCTCTGTTTGGAATGAGAATGAAAGGAACCTCTGACTGCATAACCATGAACTGAGCCACTTTTTCTCACTGCTTTCAAATTCTATAGACTCTGAACATCCATCATGCCTCCAGATATTTATCATATTTACTGAGCACATATTTTTGAAGTATTGTCACATTTTCATATTTCATCTCCATGCCTCCCCTAAATATTAGGTGGCTATAGCCTAAATATTTCAGAAAACTGTGGCTCAGTAAAGAATTTCAACGTGACCTGTTAGTAGAACAATAAGAAGATTGAATCCCCAGTTTCCAAAGTTTGTTTCTTTTTTAAACGTAATTGTGAAGTTTCTTGTTAGAGGGATTGTTTTCCAATGAAGATGAACTTGAAAGTTCCAGAGGTTTCCATTAGCTCTATCTTAAAAGTTCATACCATTATATTTGTGACTGTGTACCTTCTTTGTTTAACAGTTTATCTTTCTACTGCTTCCTGAGAGTCCTAGGAAATAATGGCTAAGTGAGAATAGCTATGAGAAAATCCTAAGCACTAAGACAGACTTTTCTTTTCCTCTCCAGCTTAAAAATTACAGGTGATGCTAAAGAAAACAGCTGTGTTTACATCTCACAGACATCTGTGTATTCTGAGTACTGTAGTACAGAAATGAAATGGATCTGCCAAAAAGAACTAACACTTGTGAGAAATAAAGTGTCTCCTGACTCTTGGCTATGAATCCCATCTCAATTTATTTGCTTCCCATTACTGATCTCTGTACTTTTAACTGCACATACTATTGGTACTACCTAATGTACATTCAGTGGCACAAAGTGAACAAATTCTGAGAATTGTTCAACTGGTATGAATCTTACGGAAGTTCATGTTTATCATATTCATTCTACAAAATGAGGAAACAGAGACATAGAGAAAACATGTATCATTTTAAAGAAACAGTGATAGTCTATGGTGAAGGAGTGAAGGATGTCCCTGAATATGCCAAATTGGTATATTGATTGTTTTGTGTTTAAAACAGTGGAGAAATTGCAGATTCAGAAAGGGAGAGCTGACCTGTCACTTCCCACATGTGGCAAGCCATAAAGATTCCTCTGGGAGGGCTACCCTGGTCATACAAGGGCAAGAAAATAGCTCTTACCGACAGAGACCTGGAATTGGATGCTGCAATGAACCTGAATAAAGATATTTAATAAACACTTATCTTTCGCCTATTTGACAGCCCCCCACAACTAATATATCTCCTAGTGACTCCTCTAGAAAATGGATTGCCCCCAGCCACCTTTCCTTCGTACTGTCATTTCTTTTCACATTTATCATTCTTGGTCTAAAAAGCGTAAAAGCATCTTGCTTAGGCCACTTCTTTGGATTTCACTCTCTTGTGAGTTCGTCATGTACATGCAAAATGAATAAAATGTGTATACTTTTATTTTGTTCATCTGCCTGGTGCCAATTTAGTTTCTAGATCCAATAGAAGAGCCCACTATGGGCTAAGAAAGGGCTTTGGAGGTGATCTCTGGCTCCCCTTCAATGGGAAGAACCCCCAGACCAGCTGAAGAGAATTAGATTCTAACCCTGATGTGTATGTGTGGCCTTCATTGATCCCTTCCATGTCATGGCTCATCTCCAGGAAAGTTTTAGTAAATAATTGCTAAATCCCTGTGCATCTATCATAGTCTATCATGTTTTAAACCACTACACAATTGAATTGTGGCAGAACATTGATTAAATTCCATTCTTTTAACTCTGACACCAGAAACCCATAATTAAAGGAGTTTGGGAAGGGACTTTAACTCTTCCTGCCATTCCATAGTTCTTCCCATTTTAATTTTATTATTACATCATTTTCTTCCATAACTTCTTCTACCCACGGCTCACACACACAAGCTATAGAAAATATGTAATTAAATCTTTAGTTATTGTGACGGAAAATAAGTTATACCTTTTAACTTTGAAGTTAAAGCTGAAAAACAGAAGTATTTACTATCATAGATCTCTTGAATGTCCACCTTTCTTAAAAATATGCCCAACTATCCATGGAAATCAAATAAATGAAAATGGCAAATGTACCTGATAAGACTCATCATAATAAAATTCTGCAAAATAGACATCTGCTTACCCTAATAATTCATCACCAAATTGAATTCTATAAATTCAAGTGCATATGACATGGCTAAAATAAAGGCTCAATTCCTGTATCCCATGCATGAGGATTTATAATACTTGTTAACAATAACTTTTGAAGAGACCAAAAATCAAAGCAAAATTCATTTTGTGCCATTTACTTAGAAAATAGATTACTTAGGAAAACATTTTAGGAAAATGTGTCGTTACAAAATCATATACAATGAAAGTAAGGTTTGGAAGTATTCGATACTTTGGGGGAAGGACACATAATGACATCAGTAGAGCAGAAATCCGATGAAAATTGTCCCATGATGGAAAATCCACATTCCCACCTTTTTGGAATGATGTTGATAGCAATCTTCTAAAGTGATTCAGGATAAGGCTATATCCACCCAGTTAGTCCAGAATTCACTCCAAACATTGACCTTTTCCTCCTTCTATAGTTGTTAGGTCTGAAATCAAGCAGCCTTAAAGCACACATCTGTAAGAAAATTTTGCAGAAAAATTAACCCCGAGAAGTTAGGTTATCTGTCACTGTAATGTGCTATTGCAAAATTAGATAATTAAATAAATTTACTATGTATTGGATATTATAATTCTGAGGTTATTCCTGAATCTCAAACTATGAAGTCAAAATTCCATGAGGAAAGCATGTCTAACCGTATTTTAGGCAGGTTAAAAAATATTAGGTTTAAGGGGAAAATTTTGTTTAGAGTATTTGAGTCAATGTTTATGACATAAACTGCAACTCCAAGGCATGGTGAAAATATGGTACTTAGTAAGGCATTCAAGATCTACTGTCTACCTATTATCAAAAAGATAAGAGATAGCAAGTGTTGGTGAGGGTGTGGAGAAAAGAAAAATCTTATATGCTATTGGAGGGGATAAAAATTGGTATGGCCATTATGGAAAAAAATAAGGAGCTTTCTCAAAAATTACAAATAGAATGTCATGCAATCCAGCAGTGCCACTTCTGGGTACATATCCAAGGGAAATTAAATCAACACCTCATAGAGATAACTGCACCCCATGTTTATTACAGCACTATTCACAATAGCCAAGATTCGGTATCATTCTAGGTGTCCATCAGTAGATGAATGAACAAAGAAAAGGTGGTATGTACTATATGCATATATATATACACACACACACATATACAGTGTATGTATATAACATAATGAAATAATTTGCAGCTACAAAAAAAAGAAGAAAATTCTGGCACTTACAGCAACATGAATAAATTTAGAGGGCATTATGCTAAGTGAAATGAGCCAGATGCACAAATACTATATGATTTCACTTACATGTGGAATCTTAAAAAGTCCAACTCATAGAAGCAGAGCATAGACGAGGGGCTACCAGGGGCTGGACGGTTGGGGAAATGGGGGGATGTTAATCAAAAGGTATGAAATTTCATTCATAAGATGAATAAATTCTGGAGATCTAATGTACAATGTGTTGAGTATAGTTAATACACACTGTGTACTTGAAATTTGATAAAAGAGCAGATTTGAAGAACATATCACACTCACACTCACACATGCACATACACACACACAAATGATACGGTTGGTGATGGATGTGTTGACAGTGCTGATTGTCACATAATGTATATGTATATTAAATCATCACATTGTACACCTTAAATATATACCATTTTTGTCAATTAAGTATTTTAAAATTAAAAAGAAAAAAGATCTGCCATCTACGTTTCTGATGTTGCCTTCCACCATGTGCCTCTGTGAAGCCCTTGCTCCAGGCATACGGACAATTGTCCAAACAAAACTGAACTCCTTCGCTCCTTGCCTAGAAAAATCCTAGCAGTTGTCAAAGGCTTGAATCAAACTTTAATTCCTTTGATGAAATTTACCCCAAATCTTTTTGCTCCTCATAATTTGTGATCTATTTCTTCTCACTTTTCCAAAATACGATTTAATTCTTTGCTGTGTTATAATTACTTGTTTTTATGTTTGTTTGTAAAGCTAGTTCCACATTTCTCATGGCTAGAGTTGGACAATCACCAAGGCAGAATAATTAAAGGGAAAAAAAAGATCATCTCTGACTTCATTTTAATATAGTGGCTAAGAAGTTACTTTTGGCAGAGTAACCTGTTTACGTTATGGTAGAAGGATCTCGAGGCAGGGCCAATGAGATTCCTTCTGTGTATTTTCTATGCTACATGCTTGAATTTGAAGTCTGTTTATCTCTGCTTTACCTCCCTGCCCCACTCATTCCACAGACTTCCTCAATACACACGGCATGGGTTAAAAAGTAGGCATAGTAGAAAAACATTTCTGGTAGGAGAATTAAAAATTTAAATACTGTTAATGCATCCATCTAGTTTTTTTGTTGGTTTGTTTAACTAGTCTTTCCAATCCACTTATGTTTAGGCAGCCACCAATCAATCCTTTCCTTCATAATGCAGAAATGGATAAGGAAAAGTAACTTTTGCCTTCTGTATCAAGCAGCTTGGAAAAGGGAAAATTCAAGAAATACAAATAAAAAAAATTCTAAAAGTAATTTTGGATTTTAAACACCTATAGAATCATGAAGCAACTAACTTACCTTGGTCTGGTGGAGATAGACTTTAATCTACTCCTTGGCGGCAATTCAAGTTTACTTCTGCAACTGTTTATGATGAGCTTCATCTGCTGCCTTAGAGGCTTATTCGTTCATTTTGTTTTGTTTTTGTTTTTGCATTTGATGATGCTCTTGTTTCCTTCCAACTGAGAAAAACAGAACAAATAAAAAACAGTTATTTACCAATCAGAACAAGTTTGTCAACTTTTCCCCTTCATAACATCTTACTTCCTTCACAGTAAATAAAACAGAATAGTGTATTTATTTATTTTCTTATCTTGTTATTGTGGATACTAGTACTACTATTATTAGGCCCTCTTCATGGGAATGTGAGCTTCAGGAGGGCAAGGACCTTCTTAGTATTGTGAACCAACAAACGGTTCTGTTACGTAGTAGATGCTCGAAAATATTTCTTATGAACAAACAAATTATTATACAATCAATTTTCTGTATCACCTGGGCTCAGCAAGGTGGTTCTTCCAAAAGTACTGTTTTTCAAATAATAAAGCAAGCACACAGAATAATTTTTCAATATTTACGAGGTAACCCGCTAATGGGGCTGGAACCCACGTCTGATTTCCCAGGTCTGGGAAGCCAATTGCACTCTGTATCTCAACACAATCTACCAGGGCCCTTTCAAAATAAACACGGGGACATTGTAAAACTAGAGGGTACTTTTGATTTGTCCTTTGCACTAGAAAAGTTTTCAGTATTCTACTTTAGGAAGCAAGTAACTGCTACGCAAGTAAACACTTCTAGGCAAAAATAGCCGAACAGGCATAATCACTAGACACAATTCCAATTTTGACTGAAATTGAACCCCAGATAACTTGTTTTGCTCACAGGTTTATGTTCAGATATTTTTATTCCTCAGTAGTGATTTTGAGGCTCAAAACCCAAACAGTAATGTCCAATTATTATACTTTATTTCAATTTTTTTTTGGTGTTAAAATGAAGAGTACAGGATGACTTAAATCGTTGGTTAACTTACAAGTTAAATGATTTTGCTTAAATGGCAATGGAGGAGTGGATTCCTGTATAGAATGCAAGCACTTCAATAACAATTATTTTTGGCTGCTTCTTCACTGTTGTATCTCAAGGACATAGAAAAAATGCCTATCACATGGTAGGCACTCAGTGGCTATTGGATAAATGATGGTGTTAAAAAAAGTATAAATTTTCCAAGTCAATTTAAACTCTCTAGGAAATTGTAGCCAGTTAATAGAACCATTTTTCAGGAGACATTATAAGGAGTGAGAATGCCTTTGTCCACGTTGTTCTTCTGATTAAACACCCTTATTTTCTACTTTACCTGTTGAAAACTATGAATATTTTTAAGACTCAAATTATGTTTGTCTTCTATGAGGTTGCCCTGCAGTAAATACTATTTTCTATGAAATCTCACTGCAATTTCAATCTATGTCATACATTTAGTATTATGTATATTTTCTTTTTTCTTTTTTGAAATGGAGTCTCTGTGTCACTGAGGATGGAGTGCAGTGGCACCATCTTGGCTCACTGCAATCTCTGCCTCCTGGTTTCAAGCAGTTCTCCTGCCTCAGCCTCCCAAGTAGCTTGGATTACAGGCGTGCATCACCATGCCTGGGTAACTTTTTTGTATTTCTAGTAAAGATGGGATTTCACCATGTTGGCCAGGCTGGTCTCGAACTTCTGACCTCAGGTGATCCACCTGCCTCTACCTCCCAAAGTGTTGGGATTACAGGCGTGAGCCACCAAGTCTGGCCTGTGTTACATATATTTTCAATTTTCTGTCTCAATTTCGTTATTATGCTAAGAAAAATGTAGGTCTTTGGGGCTTTTTTTTTTTTTCCACATTTAGTTGAAAATTTTCACACTACTTAGCACTTGCTTAGCACATAATTGAGTTGCTTCTGGTTTCTCTATATTCTTTCCTAAATTAGGATTTACTGCAGTTATCAGCTAAACACAGACAAAAACAACCCAAAGGAATACTTTCTAAGAAAAAAAAAATTAACCAATCAAATCAGAGCAAACGAATTACTCGAAATCATTGCAAATATAATTAACAGAATTATAGAATGCTAAAATAGGGTTCTAATAGAATAAATACATATAATTACAATTGCAGTTTGCTGCCTATGTCAGTTAGGATTTTCTATGTGACAAATTACTCCAAAGTTTAGTGGCTTAAAACAAAAGGCTTTAGTTTTGCTCTGGAGATTACAGGTTAGTTGAAACTTTCTACTGATCTGGTCTTTGCTCGTCTGATTTGTTCTGGGCTCACTCATGCATCTAAGGGCAGCTGACTGGCCAGCTGAGGGCTGGCTGGTCTAGGATAACCTCAGTTACATCTGGAACAGTTAGTTCACTGTCCACTTGGTTGCTAGATCCATGTGTTTCTAATTCTCCATCAGGTTAGCCCAGGCTGTTCACATGGTGGCTGGGCAGAGTTCAAAGAGGTGGAGGGGCCTTCACTTGCAACTAAACACTATCACCCCCCACATCCTATGAGACAAATCAAGTCAAAAGGCCAGCTCAGATTCAAGGGGTGGGAGAAATAGACTTGTCATCCTGATGAGAAGAGGTGTGAAGTCACATTACACAGGGCGCAGGTGCAAGGGAGGTGTAGAGAAGCAGAACTCATGCTAATTTTTTTACTCAAATGACATATAACCTTTAAAATTATTTCTTATTATACCAGACTTCACAAAGTATCAGTGGAGAAGTTTCTGATATTAATTGGGGTGTTGGTACTAGATAGCCTTGAAGGTGTTTTCCAACATTAGGATTCAATAATTCTATGATTTCACCCACAAAAACTAGAAGGGATGAAGGAGGGAAATTTCAATCAATAAAATGCGTGGCTGAAATTCTGTGAATCAGGAGATTTTCCAGAAAAATGTTGTTTGAAGTTGGATTAGAGTGAATCCTTCCTGCTGCTTTTGTTATGAGGTAAGTTGTTGAATCATGTAATGTGACAATGGCTTTGCAAACAGCAACTAAAATTTTGGATAGGATGTAAACAGCTAATTGCAACACAGACAACTCCCAGCACAATTGTTTTAGTCCTTGGAATAGACCACAAAGCCAGGGACCCAGAACTAAACCCAGACCATTAAAACATCCCAGTATATTGCTGGGTCTGTTTCAAAGAGCTGGATGGCTTTTTCTTTTAGCTTAGTCATGGCTATTTACTTGACTGTATTTAAGAGGTGCAGAAAGAACCATTTTGCTATAGTGTAAGCACTTGCTTGGGAATTCCTTAAAAGGGAATCAAGGACTATACCAAACTTGGCTGATGGATTTTAAATGGTTTATTGAGTCTTCAGAGCAGAAGTGATGTTCACATAAGAAACAGTATCCTAGAAGAGCACAGCCCCATTGGTAATATAAGTAGCCTTCATTTGAACAGAAGTGAATCAATCATTGGCACCTTAAGTTGCTCAGATTTTCTAAGTAGAGCGAAATAATTTCTGCAAAGCAGGCTGGAGTGTTTCTGAACGAACAGAAGACTACTATAGTAATGATAGCCTTGAAATTAGTACCTGCGTCTGATGAGCTATGTCTAGCTGATGAGGATATAATGACCTCAATGGAAGCATTTCATTGAGTAGGGTTAAGAGCCAGTTTTTACAAGATTAAAGGCTGGAGTTAATAATGTAAGGGTAATTTAAGTACAGACAAGACCTCTGAAAGATAATTGACCTTCTGAAATATTTAAGTAATGTTTGTCAATTTTTTAAAATATTATTTTCGAAAGAGCCTTTTTAGCTATTTTGTTTCTAATTGCCATACCCAAGAAATTTTAGTACCATACAGATGCATACCTGTTCACATACCATGTGTAGAACCATGATTATACATAAAAAGGATAAGACGTTTTTAATTCATAAGAACAGATTTTTGCCCCATGGGGGTGATACCACTCCTGTTGAGAATGCATGTTTTAAAGAGACAGCTGTTAAATCCATAACAGCAGGGTTGGATGGAGAATGACAGAGCCAACAATCAGTTAATTCAAAGTGATAGAAATGGTCTGAAGAAAATGCACAAGAGAATTTTGTTTCTCTTTGAGCAACCGAAGACCACAGGTGCCCAAAGTAAAAAGATGGAGAGGAAGCATGTTGAGAAATTGGTCTCTTGTCAATATGGTATGCTACAGTACAACAGTAGGCAAGGTTAAAGAAGAGTGAACAGAAAGGAACAGGATGAAGAAGAATCACAAAACTGATTTTGTTTGTTCATGCTGGATGGCAGTTTTCTACTCCCTAGAGCTTTCTGATTTTAGAAGACAGTTAAGAATCCTCAACTGAAAGTCTCCTAATTCAACAGACTCTCAGCAATTAAAAGAAGATGATATATAGTGGTCAAAAGAAAATGATGTCTGTCTTTTTAAGAAACATGAATCCAAGGATCAACTTCTTGGAATTTTGCTGCTGTGCTGGTTGTTACCATACCTGGTAAGGTCCTTTCCGTAGAAGGGTAAGGGTGGATTTTTTTATGAGGTTCCTTTAAGAAGACTACATTTCCATGTTCCAGGTCATGAGTAGTTATCTTAGAAATGATTTTTGTGCCTGTTTAATGGTAAGACTGGTGATATCTAGTCATATCCATTTACCATAGGGAAGTATCCTAAATTCCTGGGGTGGCCTGGTATTAAGCCCTAAGAAAGAATCTATGTATGTCATCAAGGCTTATGGCAATATCTTAGGCTTTGGAAGTTCTAAAGTCTCTGAGCGCGTTGCCAAGTTTTGGTTTTGAATTACCTTTGTTATCTCTACTCTATAAAGATTGCAATCTATAAAGATTGCAGATAGGAACAAGGAAGTTTTTGAGTAGAAAGTAAAGCCTCCCCAAGGTATTTAATAACATTCTCAGTGAAAGGTAGTCCTCAAAATAAGCAATGGCCGAGCATACTACAACGTGCCAACGTTGTGTAAATGTTGATCTTTGTTTTTTTTCACCTGGGAGGCTCAGATGAGGACAATGAACTCAGTTATATGAACCAATATAAATTCCAGGAGAGTCTCATGTTCCAAGATTGAATTTGAATCTGTAATTGGATAGCCTGCTTGATAATTTTGAGTTTTTGTTTTTAAATACAAACCATTATAAAACAAAATTAAATCAAGATTACTCAAAGAAATCTACATTAAGCCTATGTAAAGCCTAGAAAATATTTTTCTACAGATTAAATCATTGAGAGGTTTTTTTTTTTTTTTTCTTTAGCAGAGGAAGGAGTCCTGGAGTCAGCATATTACAGTGATGGATACTGATAGGTGAAGACGAGAGACATAGTACGGGAACTTTAACTGCAAGTTCATTGATTTATTTCATAAGGTATAAGCAGAGTGCCCCAACCGGGCACAGTGGCTCACACCTGTAATCCCAGCACTTTGGGAGGCCGAGGCGGGTGGATCATCTGAAGTCAGGGGTTCGAGACCAGCTTGGCCAACATGGCGAAATCCCATCTCTACTAAAAATACAAAAAAAAAAAAAAATTAGCCTGGCTTGGTGGCAGCCGCCTGTAATCCCAGCCACTGGGGAGGCTGAGGGAGGAGAATCACTTGAACCCAGGAGGTGGAGGTTGCAGTGAGCCGAGATTGCATCATTGCACTCCAGCCTGGGTGACAGGAATGACTCCGTCTCAAAAAAAAAAAAAAAAGAATGCCACTAATTGACAAGAGTTTATAAATCTAGGCTCTAAAAAGCAAAATATTTTGTAAACAATTATGCCAGTCTATGCTTAAATATGAGTATGCTTCTTTTAATTTGAAAAGTAAACAATCATTGAAACATGTTTACAAAGGAACAGATATGTTACTTGGGGGCCTTTCCAAGACACCTGAAAAATTGATTATACATAAAAAGACTTCACAACTATTCTATTCTTTCTAATTTGGGGCGTAAATTTCAAAAAGGCAAAATTGAGTATGGTCAAAAGAAACAAGATATAAACACAATATCACCAGCAGGGGCAAAGATTAGGAGGAACTTTTAACATTCCCAAAGACAAGTTGTTTGTTAAAATACATCAAAAGCAAAGTTATCTGAAGAGATTGCTAGAAAAAAAATGAGTATCTGTTATCTGAACACAACAAATTTGCTCATTTTACAGAAAAAAAGGACAAATCTAATTTTACTAATGTGTACTATTTATGTGAAAATTTCCAGTAAATAATTTAACATGTTTCTATGCATGCATTTTCTCATAGAAAGATATCTATGCAAATAGATGATAAATTTACCTAAAGCCTTAAGAAGACAATAATTAACTGGTAAGTATGTTAAATAGAGCAATGTCTATATGGTATTGAATTTGCTATCCTAATAAAGTATTGAGATGTCCTTAATTAACAGATACTAATTAGTATCCTGCATATGTATTCATGTTTCTCTGTAAATAATGAACCAAAAATGTTCAATCATTTATATTAATTCTCAGGTTCAACCATGCTGATAATTCCTTATATAAATTTTCCTGTTAGATTGCTGGTATGATTTCCATCTTCTAAATGGATCCTGACCAATACAAATACCAAATTAGTTTCATTACTCATTCAGCATGCCTGCATTTGGCAGTGCCAATATATTTTCTCAGGATTTGAATGGAAAAAATATACTATATTACTGAGTTTACTCAATATTCAAACATAATCAAAACCTACAAACCCCAAGCCTGTTTGAACAATTCAAATGAAATATACATGTCTTCAGGCTAAACTTTGCACTCCCACTTCAAATCAAGTGTAAACTGAATTTTAACACAATACACAAGCTGGACATCTTCAACATTGCTTTGTTTAATTCTCCAGGATTATCTAGATAATTATTATCAATATCTACAAAATATAATAATACTTAACCTAACCCCCTACAAACAAATAATCTTCTGAATAGAGTCTAAAAATTTACCTACATAGATATGGTTTCTTACCTTTAAATTCTTGATAACATAGCAACAGTTTTCGTGGTGGGCACTGATGTGGGCAGACCTGCAATATCACAAAATAAATAGCCCTCATTCTTTACTCTCTCAGGACAGAGCTGTGGTTGTGATATCTTGGAAGAATCAGAAATCACAGAATGTAAGGTTATTTTTAATGTCCTTTCTCACATTAGTATTAAGTGATTTGGGCCAAAGAGGAAGTTTTCATGAACTGATTAGTTCATCTATTTATTATCATCATGTTAATACCAAATATTTACAATCGAGAAGGTGCGTATTGGGCACTCAGTGGGTTTCAAGGCATGGCCACAGTTAGGTACAAAAATGCATAACATAGTTCTTGCCCACTCATTATCTGTAATCTATTTCAATACAAATAGCTTATGAGAAAAAAAAGTTGAAACGCAGTTTTCTTTTCATACCCCAAGAACTCCCTTCTATTTGCAACCTGAGTTCAACCATGCACATAGACTATTTCTTTCCTTTGCTTTTTTTTTTTTTAACTTTTATTTTAGGTTCAGGGGTTCATGTGCAGGTTTGTTATATAAGTAAATTCGTGTCACAGGGGTTTATTGTACAGATTATTTCGTCACCCAGATTCTAAGCCTGGTACTCAATAGTTGTTTTTCCTGTTCCTCTTCTTCCTCCCAACCTCTACCCTTAAAGAGGCTCCAGTGTCTATTGTTCCCTTTGTGTCCATGAGTTCTCATCATTTAGCTCCCACTTACAGGTGAGAACATGCAGTATTTGGTTTTCTGCTTCTGCCTTAGTTTGCTAAGGATAATGGCCTCCAGTTCCTTCCATGTTCTTACAAAGACACGAGCTCATTCTTCCTTATGGCTGCATAGTATTCCAGGGTGTATACGTACCACATTTTATTTACCCCATCTGTCATTAATGGAAATTTAGGTTAATTTCATGTCTGTGCTGTTGTAAATAGTGCTGCAATGAACGTTCGTGTGTATGTATCTTTATAGTAGAAGGATTTATATTCCTCTGGGAATATACCCAGTAATGAGATTGCTGGCTCAAATGGTAGCTCTGTTTTTAGTTCTTAGAGGAAACGTCATACTGCTTTCCACAATGGTTGAACTATCTTACATTCCTGCCAACAGTGTATAAGTGTTCCCTTTTCTCTGCAACCTCACCAGCATCTGTTATTTTTTGACTTTTTAATAATAGACTCTTATTTTCATTAAATTCTAAGAAGCCAGAACTGGTAATGAATCCAGAGACTAATTTAACTATTGGCAACTAACTCAACTGAGGAAAACAGGCTTGAGAGGTAAAGTCATATATGAGAATCACAGTGGTATTGAAAATTTCAGAATTAGAATAAAATATCTGAATATTAGGGCAAACTACATTACATATACAACCTAAGAAACCAATATTCTTAGTGGTTAAGAAGTACAGTCCCGGCCGGGTGCGGTGGCTCACGCCTGTAATCTCAGCACTTTGGGAGGCTGACACCGGCAGATCACCAGGTCAGGAGATCGAGACCATCCTGGTTGACACGATGAAACCCCGTCTGTACTAAAAATACAAAAAAATTAGCCCGGCGTGGTGGTGGACGCCTGTAGTCCCAGCTACTCGGGAGGCTGAGGGAGGAGAATGGCGTGAACCCGGGAGGCAGAGCTTGCAGTGAGCCAAGATCGCACCACTGCACTCCAGCCTGGGCAATGAGTGAGACTCCGTCTCAAAAAAAAAAAAAAAAAAAAAAAAAAAAAAACAAAAAAACAAGAGGAAGTACAATCCCTGAAGCCAGCCTGATGAGTTCTTATCCTGAATCTGCCACTTATTAGCTACCTGACCTTGAACAACTTAACTAATCCCTCTAGGCCTCAGTGTCCTCATCTGTAAAATAGGTACAGTAGCAATATTAATTACCACTTAGGACTGATAGTGAGCTTCAACTGAGGTTCACATGTAAAGCACTTAGAAGTGTCTGGAACATGGTACGTGTTCAGTAAGTAATGACTTTAATTATTATAGAACTTTGCTTTAGGAAACATCTTGAAAGACGTCTTTCCCAACCTTTTATCACAGTCAGCGATTTAAAAAAAAAATCCCCCACAGGTAAATTATCAGCCTCTATCTAAGCACATACAATAATGAGGCATTTTGATTACAGAACTGCTCTGCGATAAATGAGAGTTTTAACATACAAATTGAAAGTACTCACTTTTCAATGTATATCTTCAACCAAAAATTTAGAGCAACCTTTCTCAACCGTTATATGAGAAAATTACTTAATTGTTTAACTCCACAGAGAATGTCTCGAGAGACCATTTGATGCATACCTGGTACCGTTCAGGATACATAGGAGAGAATGGTACTATTTATGCATCAATAAATGTAATGTTAATTCGTTACATTCAGTGGCTGCATTGGAGATTTAGAGATATTTCTGTTACAGAACTCTGGATGATAAGGGCTAATTTAGAGTTCCTAGCTTGTTTTTCTTTTCCTTAATTTTCCTAGAACTTTTAGAAGTGATCAGCCTGGTATCGTTCTATAGCAGTGGAAATTTGTGATCCCTAAATGCTTACTGTCAATGGGCACTTTGTCAATGGTGAACAGGAGATTATTTGATTATCTTTTTCACCAGTGTGTGATAGGGACTGCTGAATTTTCATGCCTTAATATTTACATAATTTTCACTGGAGTCCCCTTCAGTTAGGCAGACACCCATCCCTAAGGTCTCCCCCCTGTCTTTCTCAAAGATATTCTGCCTCATTACCAAAGCACACGAGCTCCTGGAAAGAGAAATATCTAAATATTCTATACATTATTAAATATTACCTCACTAATAACATCTGAGGTGAGAGGCAAAGATTATGACTATCAGGAATAACCAGAATTTGGGGCCAAATTGTCTTCATTGCAGGCCTAGCAGAGACTGGATTCATCTTCTGGTTATTTATTCATTTTCCAAATACGTAGGTATAATGAGGCGGAATATCTTTGAGAAAGATAGGAGGGAGACGTTAGGGCTGGATGTCTGCCTAACTGAAGTGGACTCCAATGAAAATTACATAAATATTAAGGCATGAAAATTCAGCAGTCCCTATCACACACTGGTGAAAAAGATATGACATGTCTAGCAGTGATCAGAATTCCCACTGTGGCTCCCCGATGTGTGGAATAAACACATTGGAGTGGATGTGAAAAGGTTCTGCCTATCTTATCCTCAATGAACTAGAAGTTGCCATTGTACTCACACTTCCCTGAAAATAAACTCTTCCACAGCCTCCCCATTTCACTCGCTTCTGATTCCCAGTCTCAGAACAGTGCGTCTCATTGGTCAAGCCTGTCATTTACCTGCCCTCTGGATTCAAGGTAATCTGGGAATGGAGTCTTTTAACTTCTTTATTGGAAGTGAAACACATATATTGGGAAATTACCAAAGTAAATGACAAGTCTACAAATGGCCTGAGGTAAAGACGTACACTATTTCATAAGCCTTAACAAATGTATGGCAAGATGATCGGGGATTTAGAACAAGACATTTTCAGGGACGGATTCCAAGGAAGTTGAAGAATGAATTATATGAAAGGGCTTGTTTCTGTCTCTTCTAGAGATATGTCTGGGAACCAAGGTATAGATTGGTAGTGGCTTTTGCAAAATACTTGTTTTCCATCCTCAGGCATAGGAGCTTTTTTCGTTTAGACGCTTTAGGATCCAGGAAAGAAGTATATTTTCATTAACATGCTTAAGAATAGTTCCACTGAATTGGAAACTGAGACTGTTATCTGGCCATTTGGAAATTCCCACGTCCAGGCCTCTGGGATAACACAGCCAAACTCTTAAGAAAGAATACATTTATGGATATACTTTGGGGACAGGAGGATGAAGGCAACTAAATGGATCTCATGGAGCCTCGCCACGTCCCACAATGCAGTCTTTACATTTAACAGGAGGATGTTACCCTCCTACCCCGTTCAAGTAGGACCATCAATGGATCAGATTCCTCAATTTGTGAAATTAAGACCACACAATTGGTAAAGAATCTTAATGATCTATGGGCTTCACTTCAAGCAAAAATAAATAAATAAAAATAAATAAATAAATAAATAAATAAATAAATAGGAATAAAAAGATCCTAGTAACTTTTTAATAAATTCCTTTACTCCTTAAGTTAGGAGGAGAGACCTGACTAATACCTTTCATCTCTAAATGTAGATAGCTTTGATAATTTATTTCAAGCAGGATCAGACTTTTTTTTTCACTTGTATCAGTTGGTCTTGTACAGATTTATAGATTTTTATATTTAAAGAACAATATATTCTATGTAAACAACATGGATTTAGATATAGAAATTCTGCTTGGCTCTTCTAAGATTATTTCTCTGAGCTTCTCACATACCTAATCTCCAGATAAGAAGGATCTAATAAAAATGAATGTCACAAATATGAGGGCCCTTCATCGCATAACTTTCGTAACACTCAATAATTCATCCAATCAATTCTGATTAGGTTTGAAGTTCTGATTTCACTCTGATAAGAATGGATTTGCAATTTACAATTCCAGCAGAAAGAACAACCTGGAGCTAATTATCTCTAAGAATGACAGCATTACATACCAAGCCTGTGAGTCTTCAAGGCATAACTAGTTCACAAAACATCTTTAATTTGTTTAACATACAAGTACTTTATTGATGCACCAGCACTCTTCACTATCAAAATATTGAAGCAAAAGGTAGCCCTATCTTCATATAAAATACAATTCATTATGGATCTTGAGAATAAAAATCTATCCTAAAACAATTGTTAAATGAACTTATGACAGCTTGTGTGTGTTTATTTGTGTAAACTCAATATAACATTTTGGCAAAATGTGTATTGAACTATCCATCCTAAACATAATCAAATAGGGCTATTTTCTTCTTGAGATTACTTCTGCAACGGGTTAGCAAAACTATAGCAGAGATGGCCAGCTTTATTAGTACACCAAAAAATAGACCTAGCAGAATAAACTTTTGGCCTGAATTCCTCATAGTATGTATTTAAATATTTAAACTAGAACTTGTCACTTCTAGATGTAATTCTTCCAAGGGTTCATATTTTTTTGACTTGGGCTGGGAAGAGATAGAATTAAATAAGCAAGGAAAATTTTAGTAAGTTTTGTGAACGCGTAATTCATTTTGATTGGAACAACAATCATTAAGCTAACACTTTACTTAGACATCTATACTCTGATTAGAGAATGTGAATTGCAGCAATAATGCAAGAAAATTATATGACTATAATAACAAGGGGCACAATGGCTTAAAATTTTAAGCTAATACAGGCTGTGATCATGTCATATACATTTTTGTGCCTGGAGCATTTGGATCAGTCCTTGGAACACATCTGACACTCTACAAGTATTTTTAAATTTCATTTAATCTGAAAAGAACGAAGAAGGAATGAGTTCTGGTGTTATATTGCACAGTAGGGTGACAATAGTTTACAGTAAGATTTAGTAAATTACAAGATAGCTAGATGAGAGGTTTTTGAATGTCTTCACCATTAAAAAAAAAAAAGATTAATGAATGAAGTACTGGTAACACTGCTCCAATATGATCATTACACTATATATATAGATATGTGTGTGTGTGTGTGTGTGTGCGTGTGTGTGTGTGTGTATTGAAACATCAAATTGCACCCCCCCCTTGGTTTTTATTTTTGGGGTAAAGTCTCACTCTGTCACCCAGGCTGGAGTGCGGTGGTATGATCTCAGTTCACTGCAACCTTCACCTCCCACGTTGAAGCAATTCTTCTGCCTCAGCCTCCCAAGTAGCTGGGATTACAGGCACACACCACATACCCAACTAATTTTTGTATTTTTAATAGAGATGGGATTTCACAATATTGCCCAGGCTGATCTTGAAATCCTGGGCTCAAGTGATCTGCCCACCTTGGCCTCCCAAAGTGCTAGGATTACAAGCGTGAACCACTGCGCCTGGCCAGATTGTATCCTTTAAGTATGTACAATTACAATGCTTTTAAAAAAAGAAAAAAGAATAAAGGCAGTACAAGTTCTTATAACCAAAACACAGTGTATAATCCTCTAAGATTTAAAGACATTAGGGTTCTTAGGCTCTCACAGGCTTTACCAAAAGCTACTTGTTTGTTTCCTAAGAGAAAATATTGGCCTAAAATAACAGGATTTATGTTTTAAATCCAAATGCCTTGTGAAAGTATGTAAAGCTTAGGGGAAAATTACATTTGGACTTTTTGTTTAAGTCACTCATGATCACATGTCAAACATCTTTAAGAGAAACTTGCAGAGAATCTGCTGACTCTAAAAGTATTAATATATAATATAAATATAATATAAAATAATTATATAAGCACTATGTAGCTTTAAGGTAAAAATAGCATTGTAGCTATTGATTTCATAATTGATGAGAATCTAACTGGCTCAGCTTGGCCAATATTTGATATGGATATGAACTACAGTTGACCCCTGAACAACATGGATTTGAACTTCATGAGTCCACTTATACTGGATTTTCTTCCATCTCTGCCCCTCCTGAGACAGCAAGACCCTCCCTCTCCTCTTCCTCCTCTTCCTCAGCCTGCTCAATGTGAAGAAAACAAGGACAAAAACCTTTATGATGACCACTTCCACTCTGGTTTACCTTTAGTGTGATAATACAGTATATAACATACAAAATAGGTGTTAATTGACTGTTTATGTTTTTGGCAAGGCTTCCAGTCAACAAGAGTAGTTAAGATTAGGGGGAGTCAAAAGTTACATGTGGATTTTCAGCTGTGCAGGGGTCCATGCTCTTTGGACCCCACATTGTTCCAGGGTCAACTATATATGTCAATGAGGCCCAAAACAAATTTGCATCTTTGGGGCCCATCTTTCCCCTGCACTCCAGACTAATTTTTCCAATTGCCTACTCGAGTTTGCTACATGATGTCTGAAAAAAATTTATATTTTCTATATATATATATTGTATGTAGAGTGGAACTCTTAATTATCTGCTCATTAATGCTCCGTCTCAGAAATTCGTATTAATTATTTATTCAGTACCATTAGCAAAAACAAAGGATTAATTTTTTACTCCTCTCTTTCCTTTATCCTTCATAGCAAATCCAAGTGACTTCACTTTCGTAACATGTTCCAAATACTGTCTATTCAATCTCCCCAGGCACCATCTCAGTACAAAGTTACCATAGCCTTTCATGTATATCTCTTCCAGAGCCTCATTTAGTGGTTTCTCTGCTTCCATTTTTTAGTTCTCAAAAACCTATTTTCTTTTTTTTTGGCAGAATTTCCCTGTGTTGCCCAGGCTATAATACACTGGTGCGATCTTGGCTCACTTCAACTTCCTTCATTCAAGAGATTCTCATGCCTCAACCTCCCGAGTAGCTAGGATTACAGGCATGCACCACCACACCTGGCTAATTTTTGCATTTTTAGTAGAGATGGGGTTTCATGTTGGCCAGGCTGGTCTCAAACTTCTGACCTCAGGTGATCTGCCTGCCTTGGCCTCCCAAAGTGCGGGGATTACAGTCTTGAGCCACAGCACCCGACCCCAAAACCTATCTTCATCAAAGGATATAGGAATAAAGTAATACAAAAAGTTAAATCTGATTTATAGTTATTCATTGAATGACTGTCTCTTCAGTTCTAACATAATATAACAACTCATTTATTGAAATGTATCTATTAACTACCATATCTTATGTAGTAGCAGTTCCCAACCTTTTTGGAATCAGAGATTGGTTTCATGGAAGACAATTTTTCCATGGACCTGGGTGGGGGTGGTTTCAGGATGATTCAAGCACATTTAATTTATTGTGCACTTTATTTCTAGTATTAATACATTGTCATAGATAATGAAATAATTCTACAACTCACCATAATGTAGAATCAGTGGGAGCCGTGAGCTTGTTTTCTTACAACTAGACTATCCCACCTGGGGGTGATGGGAGACAGTGACAGATCATCAGGCATTAGATTTTCATATGGAGCATGCAAACTAGATTCTTTTCATGCACAGTTCACAATAGGATTTGCACTCCTATGAGAATCTGATGCCACTGCTGATCTGACAGGAGGCAGAACTCAGGTAGTAATGCAAGTGGTGGGAAGCAACTGTAAATACAGATGAAGTTTCCCTGGCTTGCCAGCCACTCACCTCCTGCTGTTCCACCCAGTTTCTAACAGACCGTGGACCATTATGTGTCCATGGTCCAGGGGTTAGGAACTCCTGTTATATAGTAATAGGCAGTGAAAATACTAGCAAATAACATAATTTTTTGTTCTCTGCCCTCATTGAGTTCACATTTGAGTAGAGAAGACAAATATTGAATCAGCAATACAATGCAGTATGTAGGAGAAAGGGGAAAAAGAAAGATGCCACATGAAATAAAAAATGTTTCAGTAGGGAAGGATTACACTGCCATTCAGATTCAGTGTGACAAAATATTTACAGCATATGTCACTTAGGGATTTCCTAGGAAATGAGGAATAAAAACATCTTAATCATAGATCACAGCATAGTTAAAAATCTTGTGGTGAGAAAGCCCTTGATATTTGAGGGTTGGAAGAAGTCACTAGGTCTGAAGTGGGGCAAAGTTTTATTTATTTATTTTTTTATCTTTTGGAGACAGGATCTGTCTCTGATGCACAGGCTGGGGTGCAGTGATACAATCTCAGCTCACTGAAACCTCTGCCTCCCTGGTTCGAGCAATTCTTGTGCCTCAGCCTCCCGAGTAGCTGTGATTACAGGCATGTGCCTCCACACCCAGTTAATTTTTTGGTTTTTTAGTAAAGACGGGATTTCACTATGGTGGCCAGGCTGGTCTTGAACTCCTGGCCTCAAGTGATCCACCTGCTGCAGCCTCCCTAAGTGCTGGGATTACAGGTGTGAGCCACTGCACCCAGCCTGAAGTGGGGCAAAGTTTTTTTTAAAACCATTTGGTTTTGTTACAGAGTTTCTTGAGTTCAGACTTTTTTTTTTTTTTTTTTTTTGAGACGGAGTCTCGCTGTGTCTCCCAGGCTGGAGTGCAGTGGCGTGATCTCGGCTCACTGCAAGCTCCGCCTCCCGGGTTCACGCCATTCTCCCACCTCAGCCTCCCAAGTAGCTGAGACTACAGGCGCCCGCCACCACGCCCGGCTAGTTTTTTTTTTTTTTTTTTTTTTTTTTGTATTTTTAGTAGAGACGGGGTTTCACCATGTTAGCCAGGATAGTCTCGATCTCCTGACCTCGTGATCCACCCGCCTCGGCCTCCCAAAGTGCTGGGATTACAGGCTTGAGCCACCGCACCCGGCCGAGTTCAGACTTTTTAAATTGTATATTAGGGTTTGAAACATGAAAGAAAGTTATAAATAGAAAATTTGTATTGCTAGAAAGCTGTGTAAATGAAATCCTTACGAAGAAAGAGCGCCAGTTCTCCACAACACCAAAAGGATCCACTTTGCTTACTTAGAATCTTATTTCTTCACTACTGGGCCATGAGTACAAATAAGAGCATATTACTCTTGGTCAGGGCTATCTTAAATAATAAAGATTTTATGAGAAAAAAAAAAAAGGTGCTCCATTTCTTTTTTTTCTTTCTTTCTTTGAACTTCCTCTCTTCTTTATAATACTTTAAGATATAACTGGTCAATAGACAAAAGGAAATACACACAGTCCACATCTTTAGAAGGCTTTTAACAAAGATGTTAGTGTTAGATGAATTCTAAAATATATTCTAATCCCCAATAACTCCTTTCATAGTTACACAATCTTTAGTTCACAAAAGAAATGCCTGGCCTTTATAAGAGCTCAGTAGCACTTGAATTTTTTGTTTTGTTTTGTTTTTTTGAATCCTAGAGGAAGGAGTAGATGTAGAAGCATTTCTCCACGTTTGTGTTGGACTAAATTAAGCAAATATTGTTTTAGTAATTTACACAATGCCAGATCAATTAGGCAGAGCCCAGTTCATAGAAAAACACTTATGTTCCTTCCTTCTTCCTGGAACAATGCAAATCATTGCCCTGGCAACAAGCAAATGACCATTTGCTTTTCTAACAATTGATCCTGTCTCTGGCTTGGAAGTTCGAATAATCTAACCATAGAAATAGGCTGTATAAGCTTAGACGGAATCATAGAGATTGCACAATGTATAATCATAGAGATTGTACAATGGCCACATTCTACAAAAGCAGAAATGAGGCAGGTCAAAGACTTTTACTTTGCTTCTTTGCTTAAATTCAATTCTCATCTCGTCCTAACATTTACTGAACGTTTACTATGTGCCAAGCACTGTTCTAAGCACTTTGTCTTCAGTAACTCATTTAATCCTTATGAGAACCCTATAAAGTTGGCATTATTATTTTTCTCATTTTATAGATGAACAAATTCGATTCCCAAGAGATGTCAACATGCTCAACGTCAATCAGTTTGTCAGTAAAAAAGCCTAGATTTGAACCCTGTCAGACTTCAGAGTCTACACTTTAAATACAATATATTCCATCTCTCTAATACTTTATATCTAGCAGTGTTACCCAATCAATGTATTCAAATAGTAAAACTGTACAGAAATTTTTTTACTATTATATGAATATAGTAGTCATGTTTTACATCTCTTATTCTTTACTATTAACAATATAATTTAAACTATATTATATTTATTTAATCTAGTATAATAAAATTGTATTTTTCCGTTTAGACAATGGTGAATTGCTTTTGCATGTCTGTTCTCATCATTGACCTTTTTATGAAATGTAGCAAGCAGTTCAACACTAAATTCACTTAATATAGTATACCTCAAAAATAAGCAACAAATGCTTATTTGCAAATCAAATACTACCAAACCTTTTTCCTTTTCTGATCAGTAAATATCAATAAATCTTAATTTACAAATGAATAATGCATTTTTCTCCTGAGACACGAACAAAACCCCAGCCTCTTCCTTTTCTTTGCTTTTTGGGATAAGGATTCCCAGACTCTTATACATAGAACACACCCAGTAAATGTGATGAGTTAATCAATAAGTGGAAAGGAAAAATCTATGCCCATAACTAGAATCTGAATTTCCTCTTTCATAATTATAATCTGGAGAATTTTCTCCCTAAATGAAAGTGGAATATATGTGTAAGAAACTGTCATTCTTTGAAGGTAATATTATTGTGTAGCTGGAAAATTCAAAAGGATACTTTGAAATGTTTGTACACAGATAATGATATATGAAATGAATATTCAGACTTTGAATGGACAAGGGGAACTAAAGCAAAAGTACAACTTACTCTTCTGGCTATGTATGAATAATAATGTTCCTTTTTCTCTGACTCAGGAGGCTCATGTCTTTTGTCAGAATTCATGAAACCCACAGGCTAACTTATTAGCTTGCAAGTAGGATAAACATCTTAGATTCTTCATAGTTCTTGACAGTTTGGGGGGATGAAGATGGATGGGTTGCCAACAGAAGCATGGGTTTCCGAAAGAGAAAGGACCGGAGTTCCCATGGATGGGGTTAGGGAATGTGAGAAGACTTCCAGGCATCTGATGGGAAGTGTTCTCACCCAAGTAGTAAGCGGATGGGGAGGAACAAAGGTCCTTTACTCTTCTATCCTGGAGGCTGAGAGGCAAGTTACCTGAATGAAGCATTAATTGTTGCATAATTCTCCTCCAGGCAGTTGAGGATACAGAAGTAGGCAGTATCCAGCCTTACAGGCCCTCATAGGTCAAGCCTCAGTTCTGTTTTCTTCTCCTGCAACCTTCATTGACTTCTACAATACAGGTCATACTTCCTTACCTTCATCCTGCAAGGGTTCAACATTTGATGTTTCTTTACACATAACTAGCACTCTAACCCAAACAAGCTTAGAAGACAACCATGGATATCTTTTACAAAGAAAAACAGAGAGCAAAGAAAAAAATTGACTTTACAAAAGTAATTCACAAAACTCCTGACTAAAATAAATAATAAAATATGTAACTTTCCCACTGTCCCTTTCTAATTTTCCCTTCCTATCTTCCCTTCCAATTATTCCTTTCCTTGTTGCTTCCTGGGATGGAGGTGTCAGGATCTATGTGTGGAGGGTGAGCCATATATGAAGCCCAATAGGGGGAAAGGACCGAGAAAACCTGCTTTTGGAGACCAACGAATTAAAGATATTCCTGTTGTCAAGACGGTAGGTCTGTAAAACTACAGGGCAAGTCTTTCTAGAGGAACATCACTGTCTCGTTTCCTGTTTTATGACTGTAGTTAGTGACTTTAAACCATATCAAAAGCCATATGCGGCAGAGTTAGTTGTCACTTAATCCAATGCACTCCTCGTTTGCTGCCTTGTCTCTGTCTAAATTTGCATGAGAAAATTTACATGAAAGTACCCAGTAGAGTCTAGCATGTAATAAAATGTTCACTACATGTTGCTTTCTTATTTTTGCTTCTAAATCTTTTGTTTGTCAAATATTTTCTCCAAGTATAAACCCATCACTGAGTTTAATAAGGTATATTAAAAATTCACCAAACATTCCCCCCAAAAGGAAAAAGAGGACTCTTACATGCTGAAGAGATGCTGATTGAATTGACAGATGTAAAACAGCATTTTTGTTCTAGATTTTCTAAAAAATTTAATTAGCTAATTTGAATAAATATTATTAGTAAGGAGCTTTCTTTAACCCAGTTCCTAGTCAAAAAGTTGTTTCCGTCACTCCATACCTAAAACATTTAAATAGATTCCAGCTGCCGTTTGGACACAGAACAAAATGACCTTATAATTTGGCACCTCAATTTTCTTGTTATCTCAAGTCTCACTGCATCCTACCCTGTCTTTTGGTATTCTAGCCACTTGGGCTACTCTAAATCCTTGTACTTGACAAACAGGCTCTGTCTTACTTACAAGTTGTGGCATAATTTTTACCTTCATCAGGGACTGTCTTAGTCTGTTTTGTGCTGCTACAACAGAAGGCCTACGACTGAGTAAATTTACAGAACTGAGTAAAGGAACAGAACTTTACTGACTTGCATTTCTGGAAGTTGGGAAGTAAAAGATCCAAGGGATGGCATCAGGCAAGGGTCTTCTTGCTGTGTCATGTCATGGCAGAAGAGCAAAGAGTGGATGAGAGACAGCAAGACATCAGACATGCAGCATCAAGCCCTTTTATAATTGACGTTGATCAATTGATGAGGTTGAAGCTCATGATCTAAACACCTCCCATTAGACTCCATGTCCCAAAACTGTAGCATCAGGGGCTTAAGTTTCCAACACATGCATGCTCCTTGGGGAACACATTCAAACCACAGCAGGTACCAACTATTTTTTCTAACAACAGATATATCTTTCCATTATAAATGTATACCTTTTTTTCACATGAGATATCATACTTTTTTTCTTCTTCCTTTTTAATAGATTTAGAGGGTACGAGTACAGTGTTTTTACATGGATATATTGCACAGTGGTAAAGTCTGGGATTTTAGTACAACCATCACCCAAATAGTGTACACTGTCCCCATTAAGTGATTTCTCATCCTTCATTCCCTTCTAAACCTCCACCCTTTCTAAGTCTCCAGCGTCTATTATTCTACTCTCTTTGTCTATCTGTACATATTATTTAGTTCTCACTTATGAGTGAGAACATACGGTGTTTGATTTTCTGTTTCTGAGTTATTCCACTTAAGACAATGACCTCCAGTTACATCTAAAAGGCAGCCTTTTCTTCTGTAGGTCCAAGGTAGGCACCACTCTTACAGGTTTCTCTTGCACCTAATACTGCTCCTCTCAGGGCACTTGTCACATTGTACAAGACCAGTTTTTTGTTTTTTTTTTTTTGTTTTTTTTTTTTTTTTTTGAGACGGAGTCTCGCTCTGCCGCCCAGGCTGGAGTGCAGTGGCCGGATCTCGGCTCACTGCAAGCTCCGCCTCCTGGGTTCACGCCATTCTCCTGCCTCAGCCTCCCGAGTAGCTGGGGCTACAGGGGCCCGCCACCTCGCCCAGCTAGTTTTTTGTATTTTTTAGTAGAGACGAGATTTCACCGTGTTAGCCAGGATGGTCTCCATCTCCTGGCCTCAAGTGATCCACCGGCCTCGCCCTCCCAAAGTGCTGGGATTACAGGCGTGAGCCACCGCGCCCGGACCAGTTTTTAAAATGTCTCTCCCATTTGGTTGTAAAACCTCTAAGAGTGGGAGTCATGTATGTTTGTTATTTAATTGTTGAATTCCCAGTACCTTTTTCTATGCTTGGAACATAGTAAATATTCAGTAATTATTTTGCAAACTTTATCCTGTATTTTATTTCACTGTCCAGTTCACTGCCTTTTCTAGCAACACTTTACAGACATTGACAAGACTCCAAAGAAAAGGCGGAAATGATGAACTCTCGTGTGTCATGCACAGTTAGCAACTTGGTAATCTACCTGGAGCTATCCTTAAAAACTCTGATTGTAGAGTAGTAATTGTGCCAAATTATTGAATTATGTCATATCTTGTTCCATGAGTGTCATAATAACAATTCAACTTAATAGGCTTGATATTTACTATTGGAGGCACGTCAGAGTCAGAAGGAAATCTGGACTACCTTAGGGCAAATAGGATGTGACAAAGGACTTTTGTAAATACTATTCTGGCTAGAGTAATATAACCTATTTCCATTAAATGTGTCATTACTGTATCACTATGATACTAGAAAGCGATAGAATGACTGATGTGTAAAATTCTGTGAAATATGTAATGAGAGTCATATATAAACAATATTTTAAGTATCACCACAGTAATCCTGGTGAGCTAGGTGTCCAGGCCAGAAACATTACTCAAGGTAGTTTGAAGATTGCCCAGAATTACAGTGCACTAGGTCAGACCTACTTAGCTAACGTTGGTTTACTTTATTTTACTGTTTCTTTATAGCAAGAAAGGGAAAAAAGATACAAAGAAAATAAAGATACGACTTCCCAGTCCCTCTCCTTTTCTTCAAAGAAGTGCTATTTTAATTGGTTTTATCATTCCAGGAATTAATGATTGAAGGAGGAAGAGTTCCACCAGTTCAGAGGAACCCAGAATGCAAGGTTAGCTAAGTTTTCTCTCCTTTTATTATAAGGAGGAAAGAAAAAATATCTTATTTTCAAGCCTAACTAACATCCAGTATCTAAATTCAAATTTTTCTGTGGCTCTACAGTTTCATAATCCAACTTCTGTGTTTTCTTTACTGCTGATTTATCTAGCTTATTTGAGTTAAAGTCCTGGTTATGAAATACAACATCAGATTAAGGTCTCTGATTTTTAGATAAAAATAAATGTAGTCCAGTCATGGTGGCTCACATGTGTAATCCCAGCACTTTGGGAAGCCAACGCAAAAGGATTGCTTGGGCCAGGAATTTGAGACCAGCTTGGGCAAGATGGAAGAACCCTGTCTCTAAAAAAAAAAAAAAAAAAAAAAATACCAAGGTTAGCCAGGCATGATGGTGCATTCTTGTGGATCAAGCTGCTCAAGAGGCTGAAGTGGGAAGATTTTCAAGTGGCACCCCTTTTGTGGAACCACGTTTAATCCTACCCTCCTCAAGGTGGATTTCCTAAATTGTCTGTTTCTCTATTGTCTTACATGAGCTGGAATGGGTTTTTTTGTGTGTTTTTCTCACTAAGCATATCATTATATGCTTGAGGAAAAGAAATCATATATCATTTTCTTAGTTTCTATTCAGTCGCAACACCTAAAATACATACTGATAAATATTTCTTGAGTCAATGAATAAGTCTCCACATTGAATGCATAATATTATCACAGCTGTTTTGCTAAGGCCATGTTTCTCCAAGTAAGGTAGCAAAATTTTCAGAGAGAGAGTGGTTTTAGTAGTGAATTTCATAATTATAAATGCTATGTTTTTAAATCATTATTTGGCATTCTTCCACCACCTCATCTATACACCACCTCCAGCTTTTACTATGTTCTCTAGTAAAGAAAAGAGTTGTAGGATTAAAGATGTCTGATGAGATCAGGCAAGTTCAGGGTGTGAGAATCTCATCAAGTATGTTCCACATCTAGTGAAAGTCAACCTCAAAGTCTTCAAGAGTAGGCATAGAATACACCTTACAATGGTGCCTTTGGGTATTTATGAATTTTCTATACTGGCCTTTATATTTTTCTGAGCATCATGATAAGTAGGGTCACTAGCTAAAGTAAAGAAAGTACAAGGGAGTGTTATGTAGCTGAGATGAGATGAGACAAATGAAATGAGATGAATGAGTTAAGATGAATCTGAGAAAAAGATCATTTTTCCACATTTGTCACCTACTAGAGTTTTTGTTTGTTTGTTTGTTTTTTTGCACCAAACAGCTTCTTTTTAAATATTCAGATATCTCCTGAGATTTTTAATCCTCATTGTAATAGTCCATTCTCACATGGCTATAAAGACATACCTGTGACTGGTTAATTTATAAAGAAAAGAGGATTAATTGACTCATGGTTCTAAGACTGGGGAGGCCTAAGAGAAACTTACAGTCATGGTGGAAGGGGAAAGGGAAGCAGGCATGTCTTACATGCCCAAAGGAGGAAGAGAGCAAAGAGGAAGGTGCTATACACTTTTAAACAACCAGGTCTCATGAGAACTCACTCACTATCATGAGAACAGCAAAGGAGAAATCCATCCCCCAGCAAGGGGCATGGACATAAATTCAAACGGTATGACTCATATACATTATTTTTATTTATTTTCCTGATTTAAAAAAAAAATGCTAACACAATTCTCTCTTGTGTCGTAGATTTAAACTGAAGACCAAAACTTTTAAGTAATTTGCTCAAGGTCACTGAGCTAGGCACTGGTGCATTATGGGTATGAAACAAAGTCTTCATTTTTCAAGTCCAGAGTTCTCGTGTTTAATTATCAGTGGTTCTTAAGCATTTATTAACAGTGAAACCATTTCCCCCTGAATCCAATCTTATGTAACCTCAATATATATAACTGATAAAGGTTGCATTTCATTAACACAAAAAAATAATTAAAGATGTTTCAACTATCATAATGGTGGTAGCATTTAGTAAGACTCTGTTTGACATTTGTCTGTTTATTTACATGTCTGACAGTCTGTTTGCTTGGGTAGTGTGATATCATTCAGGATTAGAAGACTCTTAGGCAAATGAAACGATAAAAACTGATCCTAAATGACCTTGGATAAAATTATATCTTTGACACTGTTGAAATTTGCAGAGCTGAAAAAATATGACTCTGCAAACCCAGTCACATCATACATGCCTGGCTCTTCACTATCCACTTGCCTCTCCCCCATTACTTTTTTGATCACTCATCCACAGGTGGGTGTTGTAACTAGAAATTTCTTGGCAACTATGACAATCAATCTTTGATGCTAGAGATAAACATCTGACCTCAAGAGGAACCATTTCACTTGTCAAGCAGTTTATTTCTTTATGAGGAAAAAGTGATTTCCCTTTCAATGGATTGCAATATCAAGAATGGAACAGTTTTATTTGTATTCCAGCATAAATAACTGCCTACACATTACTGGACTTGGACAATACTTTTATTTGTAGTGTTGGTGAAAACACGTCATAAAGGTGAACCAGGAGTTCAAGATGTTCTCAAGAACTGAAATAGATTCTATATTTTTGATGCTTAAAATGTACTATGACTAATTGTGCAGCCAGGGAAATCAACAAAATGGTTTTATGTTGTTTAAAAATTTGTAAAGAATATAATTTCAAAGCAACTTTTCAAGGCATTGTCTTACATTCAACTCAGTGGCACTAAGGAAATTAACTAACATTGCCCCATGCGTGTAGATATCATTCAGCTCAAGTAGCAGAGTAGTCAGATCTTCACCAGTCTTTCCTATAATTGGCTACCTTCTTTCCCATTATAAATGGTTTCCCTGTGTAATTTTATCAATGTCCTTAATATTAAATATTATCTATATATCACAATAATTCCCAAATCTGTAGCTAAATCTCTCTTTTCCAGAGTGTGAATTTATTTCAACCCTCAACTTGATATCACCTCTTTGTTGTACAACAGTACCTCATACTTAATATATATCAAACTTTAATCATCACTTCATTTACATATTTGTTTTGTCTTTCCTGTCTCGTCTAACTTGAACACCATTCACCATTGGTGGCAACCCACCCTCTCCCTCTTCTTCAACCCCATACCATCAACCCCATACCAAACAACCCGAAGTTCTGAGAATTGGAATGAAAATATGTCTTTTGAAGAGATGTTGCCTTTGTAAAGGACTTACCTCTGTAAGCTAGGATAATCTTTGAGCAAATTTTTGTTTTTAAGTCAGTATCTCACTCTATTTCCCAGGTTGGAGTATAGTGGCATGATCATGGCTCACTGCAGCCTTGATCTCCTGGGTTCAAGGGATTCTCTTGCCTCAGTTTGCTGAGTAGCTGGGAGTACAGGCACTGTACCACCATGCTCAGCTAACTTTTTGTAACTTTAGTAGAGACAAGTTTTTGTTATGTTGCCCAAGCTGGTCTTGAACTCCTAGACCTAAACAATCCTCCCACTGAAATCTCCTGAGAGAAAGGAGACACTCAGTTGGTGTCATGCTATCTTCATTGAGTCTTGTTTGGAAAGCTGAGTCTCCTATAAGAATAATGGCTTTTCCTTTTTCAAAATTTGTAAGTTAACATTTTGGCTAAATGAATGACTTCTGGTAACTTAAGATTCTATTTTGTAATATACAGTATTTTAAACATTTGGTACTTAAGAAACCTTTCAAAATCAAGCTCTAAGTTAAAATAAAGAAAAAAGTTAAGTACCCTGAAGTCCAAAAGACATATTTGACTGATTTAATGTATTAAAATCATGCAGGAAACATTGTCAAATATAAAATGGTGTTTAACTTTCTTTAGGTTATATTCATATAAATTTGTTATTAGCATGTATTGCAAAATTGCATAAAATTCCTGTAATTCTGATATGCTTCAGTATATGTCATCAATAATAATTATAATTGTTGTTTTGAATTACTGTGTTCTGAAGAAGTAACAAATTTCCTTGTCAATTGTATCTTTAACTGTTTTGATGAAAACGTTTTTGTCATCCACAGTCAATTGTTGTCTTCTTTTAGTCCTCTTGAGAAGATGGTTTTATAATCAGCTATAAAACTTTGACAGGTGCTCTTGAACGCAAGTTTCTAATAACTTTGGAGATTATGACATTAAGATAAAGGAAAAAGCTTTTAGAACCTCATGGAGAGTTGAAGTGTTCATGAATATCAAACAGAAGTTAACTGCATGAACTAAATTAATAAAAGTTTAATCTTTTTAACTTTGCTTAAAATGCTGCTGATCCTTTGCTTTGTTTTTCAGAGTCAAGGAAACTTCTTTTAAGCTATTACAGATTGTAGCAATTGAGTGACATATACTCCTATGAACAAAATTTGGAGCATATGTGTTTATTGCTACCTGATTTCTCCAGAATTTAAAAACTATTTGAAAGTATTCTTAATTTATGGCAATATAGGTATTTGCATAAGTGCAATCAGAATCTGTTTTCTTTTGTAACAGGGCACAATTGGAAAAACTGGTTATTTTACCAAGGCTTTACCTGGAATGGCATGCTTTCCTTTAAGGAATTAAACCTGACTTATAAAGCCAATAAAAACTGTTGGTAAAACTTGCCTCATACTTTGCCCACACAGTCCCTGTACTGCGTTTCTCACCTGTGGTAAGTAAAAATTGTCACTTTCTGACAGGACCAGAAGCCCCAAGTCATCTAGGGATGTTGAGAGGAGAGGAATTTTCCCAACTCACAGATATTTGAGAGTACAAACCCACGGCTGGGCTTGGCTTTAAAAAGATTCCTGTGGAACAGAGCTTCATCAAAGTCAACTTAAAAATATCTATGTAAAAAAAAGTTATTCTTGCTGTGCTTTATACAAATAATCAGACCATTTATAATAAAATTAAAGCTTATTTTGCAAACAAATCAGTCGTATCATGATTTGTTTTTAAAATAAATAAGGACTGGAGAGAGAAAAATTATATTCCAAAAATATAGTTTTTGCTAGTTGTTTTTGAGTTTTTATTTTTATTTTTCTTCAATTTAGACTAAATCATAAATTTTTTATGGATTTTAAGTCCCCAAACTAATGCTTTCAAATCTTTACTTTTAAAACTGGAAATTGCACTCTTTATCCTAAAACTCGTTATTTACCTTAAACACTGTCTGTTTAAATGCTGCACTAAAACAATAAATAAAAGTACTATCACATTTGTCATAAAAGCCTTGGAATCCCAGCCTGGCCTGCATGAGTACTCAGACAGCTCAGACAGCAGCAATGCAGTTCCACTCCTCACACCTTAGGGTCAACTGCCTCCCGCACTATGCCCCCTGTCAGCAGGAGGAAGCCAGAGTAATGGACAGTCTTTTCCCATCTTCATAGCCTACACCTTAAGAATATGATGCTATGAAACCCAAAGGGAGAGGCTGAAACTGCCTTTGCAAAATTGTAACTGAGGAAACTGTGACAGTGAAAGAAATCAAAACTAACTGACTCCATCTTGCTTCTAACTTTTAAGATGTCCTTGTTTATTCCTGGGCATAGACTGAACTAACCTTGGGAAGGAATTCAGTTCATGGTTTGACTCTGAAACAAAATTAATAACAGCCCTTTCCTGAAAAGACCTCCTTCTGGCCAGGAGCCAGTCTGCCTTTTCAGGACTAACAAATTAACTATGAGATTAGAAATCACAGTTTAGAGACATTCAGCCTCTGGCTCCAAGAGTCTGAACCTCCCTAAATTGCTCCTGGGGATGACATCATTATTGTAAAACCTAGGATCAGTGCTTGGGATATTTTGCAGACCCTGCACTCGATGGATCAGTTGACACCACACAGACCAATAATCCGGCTCAACCAGTTCTGCCATCCCACCCAAGAACAGAAGACAGAAAGAAAACCTCACTTCAACCCCCTATGGTTCCAACTTCCACCGCCTATGATTCCATCTCCAACCTGACCAATCAGCACTTCCCACTTCCCAAATCCCTACCCACCAAATTATCTTTAAAAACTCAGATCCTCAAATGCTCAGGGAGACTGATTTGAGTCATAATAAAAGTTCGGTCTCCCACACAACTGGCTGTGCCTGAATTACTTTCTCCATTTCAATCCCCCTGTCTTGATAAAGCAGCTTTGTCCAGGCAGCGGGCAAGGTGAACCCACTGGGTGATTACAACCTCAGCCTCCTAAAGTGCTGGGATTACAGATATGAGCCACTGAGCCCTGCAGCAAATTCTATTTTTTAATGTTTTTACTTTATTTATTTATTTATTCATTCATTTTTTTGAGACAGGTTCTCACTCTGTTACCCAGGCTGGAGTGCGGTGACACTATCATGGCGCTACCGCAGCCTTGACACCCTGGGCTCAAGCGATCCTCCCACCTCAGCCTTCTGAGTAGCTGAGACTATAGGCTCATGCACCACACCTGGCTAATTTTTTTTTTTTTTTTTTTTTTGGCAGTATTGGGTTTTTGCCATGTTGCCCAGGCTGGTCTCAGACTCCTAGCTCAAGCAATCTGCCCACCTCAGCCTCCCAAAGTGCTGGGATTACAGGCATGAGCCACCATGCCCATAAGCATATGCTTATGTGGTTTTCCTACCATTATTCTACTCTCACTCTTTTTTGTTCTCTGTGGAGTATAAGAATAATATCCACTGTTCTTCACTATAACATTCAAACTCCTAAGCACAAGTAAAAGACCTTTCACAAGGTAACCACAACTCTTCCAATAGGCTCATTGAATGAATGTTACTTCATACCACACTCTTTTCTTCAGCAAAACTGAAACTGCTATTATTTTCAAAACACACAATATTTGATTATAATTCTACAATGTTCTTTAAAGATATTACTTCAGTAACCATTTCTTCAGTTTCTACTCTACCTAGAAAATTTCTAATCAAGTTAATATTTCCAATTCTAATATTATCTCCTTATTAACTTCTTTCCAACTTTCTAATTTATAATTTTAATGAGATTCTATAAAGCACTGCTCATAGTTCCAATTGTAGAATATTCTTAGTATCACTTGACATTGCAATGTATAATTACACATCCCACTGAGTGGATGGTGAAATATTCTTGGGAAAGAAATGGTCTTATTCATCTGTTTGTCACCAGGATGAGGTCTAATACTTAGTCCTTCTCAACAGGCATTCCCATGACACTTTATAATTGTCTCCTCTGTAACACTTATCATGATTATAACGAGATAATTAACTGTGCAATTAATTAACCTCTGTATTTCCTGATAGGATAACTCCAACAACTTACCTTCACCTTTTCATGCCCGCCATCTACCATAATGCTGGCAGATAGTAGGTATTCAGTAAAAATAAACTAAATAAATGAGTAAATAGAGGTATTACTACAGAAGTGAACACCAATAACCTAAATAGTATTGAATCTGTCAAGTGATGACGATGTAGTATCTGTTTTCCATACCTCTTTGCTCAGCAGAAACCTACTATATAAAGGCATAGCACATCAACTCATGTCTTTTTATATTCTTGTATATGAAGATGTCCTTTGATCTTGTTTAATCTATGTTTTTTAAAAGAAATTTTTCCCAGCCACTTATGTCTGGGTGACCCTATGGAAATCAATGACTTTTTCTGATACTGTATTTTTCTTGTCTATAAAGTGAGGGTAAATAAATTCCAAATTGTGTTTTCTGACGATTAAATGAGATACTATAAATACCAGCACATGGCACACAGACTGCTACATATTAAATACTCAGCAAATGCTCCACTTCCGTATTTCCTCCCTTCCTTCATCCTCACTCTCCCTTTATTCCTCCCCCTCCTGTCCTACTTCTCTCCTTTCCTCTCTTCCTTCCCTCTTTCTTTCCTTCCTTCCTCCTTGCTGTTTTTTCTTCCTTTCTTACCTTCTCTAATAAGGGGTAAATTTTTTTTAGAGAATCTTCTTATTCATCTTGTTATCCCTAGAGCCTAGCATTATTGCTGATACATAAGAAGCACTCAATAGATACTCTTGGAACCATATCTGAATTTTCTGAGATAAGAGTCCATTAACCTGAAGACCATGTTAATCGGGTAAAATTATTTAGGAGTATTCTATATTTGAAGAGAGAGCTATCATGAAAACATGCTAGGTCCCAAGATAATTATTTATCCCAAGATAATTAAAATAACATTTTATCTTATTTTTTTCCTATATTTCTGTTAGCAGTAAATTGCCTTATTAAATTTAAGATCAATAAACTCATTTATTTAGCATAAAAATTTTACATTTGAAAAATAAAAATACTTTAGAGAAATTTTATTACTTTAGACTTACCAGCCTTAGGGATGAAGAATTGGTTGCTTTGATTTATAAACAATTTACCTTGTTGTTCTATTTGTCTTGAATGCTGGTGAGTTTTAGTTGTTTTGGAAGCTAGTGACTCACTTTACTTAATAAGCATGTAGAGAGGAGTGTGAAGAGTGGCTCTAATAATAATCTAATGTGCTATCAGAGCAAAGGATTTGGTCAAAAATGAAGACTAACAATTTGATATTGCAATGGAAAGAAAAAAAGAAAATATTCCAATTGCTGGCAGGGCTGGCCGGCAATTGAAGACTGACTTCGGTAACAGAGATTTTCAGAGAGTTGGGGTCCTATGCAGGTTAGAGAAAAGGCACACATAAACAAAATCCTAAGTGGGGATGGGTAAGAGAGCAATGTCTCAACTCTACTGAGAGAATAAGATGGTCAGAATTTTTATGACTACAATTCTGTGTTAGAACATGAAATATGGTCAACAAGGAGCCCCTGTTCTCACCTTCCCCAGACTTCATGGTTACCTGCATGTTAGTGCCATCACAGCTCCTCAATTTTTAGGTTCTAATTGGTTTTGTTGTTCTTTACTTTGTGTTTGCTGTTTCAGGCCTATTTCCAAAAGATCAAATCCAGTTTCTGTCTTTTCTTACCCAATGTAACCTTCTTTAAGCCATATGCATTAACTCCATCAATACTTAAAGTGAGAGGAATGTTTTTAAGAAAAAAAAAGGGAAAGACAATACAAATGGGAGAATTAACACACTAAAGATGTTATCAAGGGTTTCCTAGTTTCCTTGGTATGGTTCATGTGCTTCGTAAAAAATGTTTTGCAATCAAAATAATGGTAAAGAATTTATTTTCTTCTTTTTTTTTTTGGCCAAGAAATGTGTGTGTGTGTGTGTGTGTGTGTGTGTGTGTGTGTGCGCTTCACCTTTTCTTTCATTTTTTTCTCATTATATTGAGGGTAGAAAAGGACATTGAACATTGTAAGAAGACCTCACTAAGATAGTCACATTAAATGTTAAACACAGATCAACATTTTTAATGCTGAATTTTGTATTATGAAATTATAAAAGAGTAACTTAACAGTTTCAATTATCTGTAAAATAAGCTTTTGTTGAATATCTGTTTGGTTTGTATTAATGTTTTGGCAAAGCCAGTAATGCTACTTCTCTCAGAAGCCTGGAAAATTTATGTTTTGGGAATTGGTGTGGTAACAGCTCTTTGGAGAGGTATTTTTCTTTTAACTGCTAATTCCTAGGTAGTAATGCTTTTGATACTGCGGTCAACCCTGTGAGTGTGATGCTGAAATAAACTAATGAACCCCCGTCACACAACTATTTTCTTTGTTCTTCTCTTTCTTCCTGTACAACTTGTGCTGCTGATTCTAAAAACAGAGCAGGGTCCAGTGAACTTAAGCAGGAAGTTGCATATAAAGTGACACCTTTCGGAGAAGTAACAGGAGAGGTGATCTAAATGTGATTGGTGGATTCCATGGTACTTGCTCCAAAAAGTAATTGGTCTTCCATTGTGTATGACTATAAAAGCAACAATATACAGAGAGAGGTAGAGCAGAAGGAAGTAAGGAAAGTGGAGAGTTGAGGTAGCTAATTTCTAATGAGAGTGAGAAAGGGACTGTGAGAAAATTTCTCTTGAAATCTTTATTACTCAGGCATCTGGATAAAATGGTGGCTACTTTTCTCCTGAGCACCTTTTTGCTTCATTTTACTGCTGCTGTGGCTTCAGAACCGTAAGGAAATATTGCACTATGTATAGCAAAGTACTAACAAAATGACCTCATGAAATATGTTTCATGTTAAAATGTAAATTACATTTTTACCATTTCACCTTCTGAGACTGAGTGCTGGTTTGTTTGTTCTATAAATTTTGAGCAAATATAAAGACAATTGACCTCTTTTTCTTAAGATACTTCTCTGTGCCTAAGTTTACTGTAATACCATCTGTGAAAAAGGTACATATTTCAGGGATATTTCAGTAAGGTAAAGATGCTTTCTGTGGATGTTCTCCATTTCTCCTACATGTGTTTACAGTGTCAGTTACTTTCTTTGCATAGGCAATATATCCTATGGGTCTCCTCTGTGATTCAGAGTGATTCTGCAGGAAAAGCTTGTCTCCACCTCTTAAAACTTAATGAATCTGTATCCTTGAGTGTCGTCTTAGAATATGATGGATCCAATACCACTATTTTTGACCAGTTTGTGGAAGAAGATAACTTCTATGCTTGTGCAGATTTCAAGGTCAGGCATTGAATTTGACATTTCAGGACTTCAGATGGAAAGATGAAATTATTTTTTAAAAATTATTTTTAGAGTGGTAACAAATCTTGGTTGGGGATGAATTGTAAAAGGTAGGAAAGAAAATTGGATAATACCTGGAAGTCAAGAAATAAAGAAAATTTTCACATGCAACAAAACTTGGGAAATACTGCCATACTTCTATCATAAAAAGATGTAATGAGGTAACAGTAAAAACTTTTTTTAGATAGTAAAATTGTTCCACAATTTGAGGAAAGAGAATGTAAGCAAAGAAGAGAAGGGTTGGGACTCAGGGCAACAAAAACCATAAACAAAAGGCAAGAAGATATAAGAAAAAAGTTTCTTAGAAAGTGTCCTCACGCTAAATAAAGGAATTATAACAGGGAATCACTGTCTCTCATTAGGAAAACGTAGGTTTACAAGTCTCTCTTATTGTAAGAAACCAAATTAAGACATTGTTCACCATCTTAACATCCAAAAATAATTTCTTCATTCTCTGCTCTTCCACATAAAAAGGTCTCTCAGAAGTCATCTGAACAGTTGGCTTTTATTACCTTGCTGGCTAAGGGAGATACTCATCAAATCTCTGAGAGAAGATCTGTAGCAGTCATTTCAGAGGAGAAGGCAACCTTTATACAGACAGATAAACCCATCTATAAATCAGGAGAGAATGGTAAGTAAATATTTGTGTTTCCTTAGTATCATTGGCTTCAGAAATGCATTCACCAAATTAAGAGCAATTCAAACTTGAATTTTACTCTTAAATTGATTCTTAACATCATGGAATTGTGAATTTCTGGAATTCTTATTGGTTGCCTGGGTCAGTTATGAAAGAGTACCCTCCAACATCAGTAATTGAATGCTTTGCTTCATAAAATTTTCAATACCATTTTCAGTGTTTACAAATTCTAGCGATAGGCCTATATAATGTAATGGCTACAACTGTAGGATTTGGAGGACAATTGTTTGGTTTGAATCTTTGCTCCATAACTTACCAATTGGGCAAGATAATTAATTCTCTATTTAAGGCTCAGTTATTTCACCTGCAAAATGGAAATAAAAGTGTTTCGCTTGTAGAAATATTGTTAGAGTAAAATAAGATAGTCAATGTAAAATAGTGCCTAACATTCAGTAAAGACCCCTAACTAATATTATTATCACTATTATTCATACTAGTAGAAGTAATAATGAATCTGATAACCTAGGTAAAGCCCTTCTAGTTTCTTTATTGTTGTTGTAAGTAGAAGGTAGCAGAAAGAACACCAAATCAAGATTCAGAGGGTTTAGTTTTGGTCTTGGATCTGTTAGTAAATAATTGGCTTTTGCAAAGTAAATTCTGTTATTTAGGACTTAGTTTTCTCATTCGTAAAATTAAAGAGTTGGAAGAAAGCATCTCTACGTTTAATTCTGGTTATTATTATATATCATTTATTGAAAATAAATAGAACTAAACTCAGAATTCTTATAGTGAGATTTTTGCTAAATTATATTTTCTCTTTTGGACTCACTAAAATGCTATGATGAAAATTATGTATACAAAGTTGGCTAAGATAGTTTTTCTAGAATTCTGCTAAAATTAATGTTTGCTAGCATCAATACATTTTTTCAGGAAAATTATGTTTATCTCCTGCCGTATGTATTTCACATTTATCCTTCTGTGACTAATTCTGTCACCAATGCTGAAGATCTCTCTATGGGCTATAAGGGCAAAAGTTCCCAGCAGTAGTAGCTGCTAGTGTCAGCCTTGGTCACAGCAGAGCATCCTGAAGAGAGGAATTATCAACGTGCAATAAGAGATCTTTCCCAATGAAACCCCAATCTGAAAGAGTCAAGTCAGAGCCAGGGGAGAAGGGAGCGTAGTATTCCATGATTGCAAGGCAATTAATTTCTCTGTTTACAAGCAATCATACCTGGAGGGAAAATAACAATAACAACAAAAAATGATCCCCCGCTCTCTCTCTCTCTCTATCTCTTTTAGTTCAGTTTCGCATTGTGACCCTGGATACCAAGTTCAAGGCTGTTGAAGATTTGGTGAGTTCAATAATTTCTAGTGGTACAATTAGACAAATCCATTGCTACATAAAGCTTCTTCAGGAAGCTTTCCACATGTGTGGAAATGAGGCTCCAACGTAGGGTACTTTATGGGTATAGCTTCAATGCTAACCTCACATTTAAATGGAAAACTTTCATTTGTAGTGAGTTGATGTATATTTTTTAGGCCTTTTCATTATGTAAAGTAAACATAGGTTGTATGGAACCTGCTTTCTCCTTCCCAGAAGATGTTTGGGATTTATTTCGCATTTGTGATTTTCTTGGCATCTTTAGCCATAGAAACGTTGTCCTCCGGGGAAGTAAAGCCTAGGTTTTGATACTTAAATTAAGACATATTTAGAGCTTTGCAATGCAATATTTGGCAAAAAATAATGTGCTATTACAGTATTAATCTGTATTGTTTTTTCCTCTTTCAGTATCCTTTAATCACAGTTCAGGTAAGATACCTGCTTTTTACATTCATTCTTTTAAAATATTTAGATAAAGGTGATTTGTTTTGGTTTTTATAATTCATAATTAGAAATTAAGATGACTAAAATAAGGGGAAGTGAAAGCCTTTATGTGCATACACAATGTAAGGCATCAGATGAAGGTCTAAATCAAGTACTGCTGCTTTTGGTGTAAGCCGTGTGGCAAATGCATTATCTTGGTTTTTATGGAGAATAAAGCATTGAGATTTTTCTAAGCGATGTCCTTGCCTGAAATTGCTTAATTTTGGCTGCTGGCCATTCTCAATCTTAATTTAGCCACTTCTTGTTTTAAGGAAATAGAAAACACAAACATCTAAAAATTCTGAAATATGCTAGAAGGTGATATTATTATAAAACTGACTCTGTTTTCAGAAAATAATTAAGGGAGGCTCTTCCTAACTGTTCTAGTCTCTAGAATAGCGGGGTCTTCAAACTTATTTGAAGTCGTATGCTTATCAGTAAAAAATTGTATCAACCAACTCCAACATATGTATTTTAATCTGTTACACACAATGTGCAACAGTATTGCTAGCTATGTCTGAAGATGGGTACACTGAGATCCAGGCTCAGCACTAGTAATTATGTATGTAAATATGTGCATCAAATAGTCTTTGTATAATTTAGATGGCTTTGACTTTGTTACAGAGGTGTATCCTACACTAAGCTCATCCTTCTAGTAGAAAAATTATCATGTCAGTCATTTTCATGTTGTCTGCATTATCAGTAATCTATAAATAGTATTTCCATCACATCCTGATTCAGCTAACATTGCATTCCATTGAAAGTAACAGAAAGCTTAACTAAAGTTGACTTAAACGAGTAAAGATTCTTTGTTTTCACAAACCACTAAGTCTGAGTGTAGACACTTAGCAACAACACAGTGCTGCCAAGGATCCAGGCTTTTTCTGCTTAACCTCTCTGCTACCCTCAATGTATTGCCAACTAGGCCTGATTCTTTTAGAGAGAATTTCTAACCAGTGACTTCCTCTTACACTTAATCAACCAACACTTTGTCACTTGTACAACTCTAACTGAAAGGAAGTCTGAGATATTAATTCAGCCTTAAGATTTGTTTTGTTTTGTTTTGTTTTGTTTTGAGTCAAGGTCTTGCTCTGTTGTGTAGAATGGAGTGCAATGATGTGAACACGGCTCACTGCGGTCTCAATTTGCTGAGCTCAAGCAATCCTCCTGCCTCAACCTGTTGTATAGCTGGGACCAGAGCTACACAGGAAAACAAAAATAGCCACCATGCTTTACTAATTTTTAATTTTTAATTTTTTTGTAGAGGCATGTTCTCACTTTGTTGCCCGGGCTGGTCATGTACTCCTGGGCTCAAGCAATCCTCCAACCTCAGCCTCCCAAACTGCTGGGAACATAGATATGAACCACTGTGCCTGGCCTCTAGCTTTTTAGACTTTACAGTAGAGGAAAGAAAAAAAAATTGTAGTGAGTAGTGAAGTACATTTTTGTCTTTTTATGGAGATCTTTTTAGTCAGGATTTCTTTAATCACAGCTGAATGATATCAATAAATTTATTTTCTTTTTCCCCCTAGAAAATATAGATTGTTTCTAGAATTTATTAATAAGTTAATAAATTTATTTATATTGGCATCATCAATCCTCTCTTGTCATACAACTTCCACTTAGCAGCTCTTGCATGCAAAGTGTGCAATTCATGACCAACTTATGTAGAGACTAAATAAAAACCCGTGGCAATTTTTATAAGCATTTGTTAGCATGTGTTTCTTTGTGACCCTTTTGGTGTGAGTTCATCGCTTTGGACAGCACCACTCTGAAGCAAGCAAAATAAGTTTCTAATTCTTTAACTATGGAACTTTAACTATGGAACTGTTAGCCATTTTGGGTTTAAGTGAGATATACGTTAAGATTGGAATTGAATGCATTGAGGAAGTTATGCTGCTTCTACAATTTGAGATAATTAGTGCAATAAAATGATCACATTTTCTTTACTTCCAACAACTATAGAAACGATCCAAAATATCTCAGCAAAGGGTAATGCTCTCATGCAAACTCTGATTGTTTTTTTTTTTTTTCATTATTTTCTAGGATCCTCAAAACAATCGGATTTTTCAATGGCAAAATGTGACTTCTTTCCGAAATATCACCCAACTCTCATTCCAATTGATTTCGGAACCAATATTTGGAGATTACTGGATTGTTGTGAAAAAAAACTCAGGGAAGACAGTGACACACCAATTTGCTGTTAAAAGATATGGTAACCAGTTGCTATTTGTAGTTGTCCTATGTAGATGAAGGGTTTAAAGGATGGAACAAAACAACATTTATGTTACACTTAGGCAGGAGTAGGTGAAGCTTGATCTGATTTTCTTTATCTCCCTGATCTCCCTTCCTTGACCTGGTTGGCTTCGTCATCAGTACTTTGCTGCTCCTCATTCCTTCCCCAGTATCCTTATTCTGATTCCTGCCTTCTTTTTCCCCCTAGAAAAATACACATTTTTTCCTAGAATCCCCACAGTCTTCTAGGAGAGATCTAAGAGATTGCAATAGAAACAAAATGTGAGGCTGGGTATGGTGGCTCACGCCTGTAATCCCAGCACTTTGAGAGACTGAGGCGGGTGGATCATGAGGTCAGGAGTTCGGGACCAGCCTGGCCAACATGATGAAATCCAGTCTCTACTAAAAATATAAAAATTAGCCTAGCATGGTCATACATGCCTGTAATCCCAGCTACTCAAGAGGCTGAGGCAGGAGAATGAGAATGGCTTGAACCCTGTAGGCAGAGGTTGCAGTGAGCCGAGATTGCACCACTGCACTCCAGCCTGGGCAACAGAGTGAGACTCCGTCTCAAACAAGCAAAAAGAAACAAAATTTGAAATTCTGAGGATAGGAAAAAGAAAAGAAAGAGGAAGAATTAATCATTAGTGAGACACCACCATGTAGAATGGTGCCACACAATTTGGGGCAAATGATACATAGCTCGTACAGATGGAGGGTATCATAGTAAGCTATAAGGAAGGAATCATAGTAAGCTATAAGACTGCAATTTCCTGTGATTGTGCAGGCTAAAGTATATTTCTCTTTGTTTCCAGTGTTGCCCAAGTTTGAAGTTACGGTCAGTGCACCACAAATAGTAACTATTTCAGATGATGAATTCCAAGTGGATGTTTGTGCTAAGTAAGTATTTATTCAGGGGATTTACCTTCACAAGAAAACAAAGCTCAGAGAGAATGAGATGTGAGATTAACCATGAAACTTTAATTATTTATATGCTTACATTAATGTCATTAGAGAAGCAATGAATCCTCATTATAGAATATTTGAAAAAATATAGAGAAAAATACAAGACATTACCTATTATTAATTTGACCAACTGCCATTAACATTGTAATGTCACTAACATTGTAAGTTTCCTCTAATTTTAATGAATATTTTCCATGACTGCAATCATACTTTTCTATTTATTATAATAAGAAAACATGTCTTCATATTATGCCAATCTTTTCATTAATTCCAATTTTCTGTTGCACAAACATATTTATATGTGACTGTATCAAATTTAATTATTTTATTATATAATATGTTGCCTGTTTCATTTTGTTTTCCTGGTAATTAATAATTTTGCAGTATATGTCTTTGTGTATAACATATAATAGGTAGCTTTTGAATTAAAAATTCTTAAGAAAGATTTCCAGAAAAGGAATTACCAAGACAAAATCTGTAACATTCTTTTAGTCTTCTGATTGCCATACTCCTCACTAAACATGTTGTGCCAATGTAGAATTCTAGCAGCTGGTATGACATTGTCTCATTGAATCTTCACTATCATGGCATATTTTCATTAAAATAAGAATATGAGCTATTGAAATGGCAAAGTGAAGATAAGGCATCATATCAATTTAATCTGAATTATTTGAATTATCTTAATGTAAAAAAATACATGATTTCAGATATTTGTATTTTGTTTTTGGAATATTATTTTTAATTTTTTCCCCTTTTTTAATGCCTTTTCTCAAATTTCTAATAATAATTTATAAACAATTGGCCAGGCACGGTGGCTCACGCCTGTAATTCCAGCACTTTGGGAGGCCAAGGTGGGGGGGATCACCCGAGGTCAGGAGTTCGAGACCAGCCTGGCCAACATAGTGAAACCCCATCTCTACTAAAAATACAAAAAATTAGATGGCCGTGATGGCAGGCGCCTGTAATCCCAGCTACTCGGGAGGCTGAGGCAGGAGAATTGCTTGCACCCAGGAGGCGGAGGTTGCAGTGAGCCGAGATCGTGCCGCCTCACTCCAGCCTGGGCAACTGAGTGAAACGCTGTCTCAGAAAAAACAAACAAACAAACACACAAACAAAACAGCTAACATTTTTGAATGTCAACTAGTTTTTAAGCTTTGCGTATATTATTACCACAGTGCTATGAGATAGGAGCTATTGTCATCTCTATTTTATGAAGAAAGATAATAAGATACAGAGAATTAAAATAACTTACCAACAGTAATGGAGCTTGTTGATGGCAGAACTAGGATTTAGACCTAGGTTGCTCAGTTTCAAAACTACTCTCCTAATCAATAACTGTCATATACTTTATAAAAACGGTTAACAATATTAATATTTGTCATATTTGTTAAACACTTTATTTAACTTATGAGGTGAAGATTACTTGCCTTTGAGTATTTTCAGCAGTCTATTAAAGATACATTGGTTAAAGGGCTGTCTAATGAACGTGCAAGGGTGGTTCTTAAGATGCCTTTGATGCCCCAGAGAATCTTGAATCTTGGAAATCAGTTTTCAGCAGCATTTCAAATCTTGTTTTGACTTTAGGAAACGATTATAAATTTTTTTCTGGGTTTTAATGAAGAGTAGTTGAAAATACCAGAATTTAATATACGTAATAGATGAGAGAGTGTAGATCGTTGATGTTGAAAATGATGAGGTGTTAAATATAAGCTGGAAGAAATCCAGAGTCCTAAACTGGTTTCGCTAGAAAGGCCATACACAAAGCCAGAGGTTTCAACGGCATTAACATCTCATTTATTTATCTGCACAATAGTATACTAAAAAAAACTACAACACATTGGGAGAGAAAAAAATGTTTCTCAAGCCTGGCCTTTGGAAAAAACTTGCAAACCTGATTTCTTGAAATTTCTTTAATATTGTATTCTGGATAGAGTCACATTAAGGAGTAAATCAGTATCAGCAATAATAATACCCTGCCAAGAGGCCAGGCAGCTAGACTGCAGCTGTGCTTGCTACAAAGTTATTTCTGGGCAGATTGTGAGAGCACTGCTTCTAGAAGGTTCACACCAAATTGGTTCATCTCAAATTGTATGATACTGTGTCTGTGTTTCTTTAGTCCTTTCTGGGATTTAGCTTAGAAGGGCTAGAGAAAACAAGAAAAAATTGGATTAGTTTAGCAAACCATCTCAGAGATGACTTAGGCTTTTGAGAGGGAAGAAAATTTACCCATAGGCAAAGAGATTTTAACACACTGCATTAGCATTCACAGAAAGCTTTTCAAATCACAAACAAAGGGAGAATGTTTATTCTGTCCTGTTTTAAACATTTAAGCTACCTGTCTTATGGGCATATGTTAGCTTACAGATAACACTGCAGTAAGAGTTTTATTTTATAAATAAAAGACATTAAGTAGAAATAAGAAGAAATGTTCAGAAATAAGAAGAAATACGTGTGGCCAGATCTAAGTCTGGCCTTTATATAATCATGAAACCTGACACATGAGTTTATTGATGTGAATTGACCCAGAATCTCAGAAGTGTTAGGAATGTTTAAATAGAAAGAGAAAAAGGTGAGTGGAAAGAAAAGGGCACAGGCCACGGAGTGAGGCAGATCTGAGTCCGAATTTTAGTTTCATCAATTACAATGTGGAGAAGTAAGTTACTTGACCTCATTTTACAAATCAGGGTCACTGGGAAAAATAAATGATATATATCAGTGTCCAACAATTAGAAAAAAGTATTCTAATCTGTGAAAATAATATTCACTTTTATTATATGCTAGTTTTACACTTGTTATCTATTAACAAAATGAAAAACTCCAATTAACTAGATTTGCCTTTGGCTGAACCTTTACAAATCTTGTGTTGTAGTTTTGTGTTTTAGGAGAAAATGAGATACTCAAACCCACCCCATAAGGTATTATATTTTTGGTCAAAGCATAACCAGTTCATGCCAAGCCCCACAGCCTTTATATTTATTGAGTGATAAATAAAAACTCATGCTTAAAATACTGATGTGGAAATATTTCAAGATCCTGAATCATCCAAGTTTGATATACATATATATTTTTCTGATAGAAGGGAAAGTGCTATAATGTTATGATGTTTCTATCAGATTAAAATATATTTTTAAAAAACTCAGTTTAAGCATTAAATCATATTCAATGAGACTTTAGATTATTTTAGATTCTGCCTTACCCTGAATTCGATTTTTTAAAAAGCAGCCAAATCCTCCTAAGAGATCAAATGCCCAGTTTAACCTGAATTCTGTGGGGAACCTAAAGCCTCACCAGTAGGTGAGAATTCCTAATTCAATTTGGTTAGACTGGGTTACTCATAGTTTAGAGACTTCCTACATAATTTCTGAAGAAGATCATAAAATATGGCTATGGTATTGGTTGTCTGTAATCATAACTACACCTTCCCCTATTAGGTACACCTTTGGCCAACCTGTGCAAGGGAAAACCCAAATCCGGGTGTGCAGAGAGTATTTTTCTTCAAGCAATTGTGAGAAAAACGACAATGAAATATGTGAGCAATTTATTGCACAGGTAAAGACCACAATCTTTACTCCAAAACAAAAGTTCTCACTCATTTTTCATTCTTATTCTTTCTTTGATTTCATTTATAAGAGGGGCTTCACAATACTGTTTTCATTTTATTGATCATGGAGTTTGCAGCTAAATAAAGTGAAGAAAGAGAAGAAAATACAGGGCTTAAAGTAGTCTTTTATTCCACAGGCCACGTAAATTGTTATCCACCTCTAGATTCATGGGATTTTTAGAATCCGAAAGATATCATGGGCTTTGTTGTTTTATATACTGCCTAGGTAGCCTCCCTGATTTTCCTTTGGAGAATTGTTAATCATTTTTTAAGTGAGTCTGTGATATTACTCTCCATGCCACCTGGATTTTTTTTTTTAATGGAAACAGCTTATTTGCAATCAGCTGCAATTCAGAGTACCCCCACTATATTACTTTAGACTTGCAGTTCATATCCAAAGTCATCATTTGCTCTCTCTATCTGCAGCATCCTAACCTTAAGTGAACAACTCTTCCTATCTCTTCCAAACTGTCTTTTGACTCCCCGAAGTGAAGCCTGTGTGTGCCACATCGTTCATATTTTAAGTCCAATTGTCTTAAAGTTACTCATCAAATTTAGTGAACATCCTCTAGGTAAATATCAATAATTGACAAACACAAGCAGGATCCTACCTTTATATAGGAAATGCAGGCAAAGAAAAGTAGGGTGGGATTTTTCCACGTCAGCAGTACATGCTTCCATTGGGTGGTTCTGATAGAGTTCAGTCAACCGTTTTACACAATGATGGGTGTTCCCTCAGCTAATGGTTTATTTTTTTCCCCCATGTGAAAAACATATCAATAAATAATCTGGTAGAGGCTAGGAGCAGTGGCTCACACCTCTAATCTGAGCATTTCGGAAGGCTGAGGCGGGAGGATCATTTGACTCCAGGAGATCAAAACCAGCCTGGGCAACTTAGTGAGCCCCTTCTCTACAAAAATGAGCCAGGCATAGTGGTGTACCTCTGTGGTCCCAGCTACAGGGAGACTGAGGCAAGAGAATCACTGGAGCCCAGGAGGTCAAGGCTGCAATAAATTGTGTTTGCACCACTATACTTCAGCCTGGGCAACAGAGCAAGACCTGCCTCAAAAACAAACAAACAAACAAAAAAGATTCTGTCTGGTGGAACTATCTTTGTATATGAGAGGTTTTATTTATTTGAAATAAATTTCTTAGAGTGAGTTTCCTGAGTCAAAGGAAATACAGATAATGTTCACAGACAGATAGTTTTAATTTTAATAACTATTAGCATATTGCTCTCCTAAAAGTTTTTAGGCATTCAAATTCCTGTCAGAAATATATGAGAATACTATATTTTCCAAATTACTTTCAGCAATATATTTAGAACTTTTAAAAGTTTTTGTCGGCCGGGCGCGGTGGCTCAAGCCTGTAATCCCAGCACTTTGGGAGGCCGAGACGGGCGGATCACGAGGTCAGGAGATCGAGACCATCCTGGCTGACACGGTGAAACCCCGTCTCTACTAAAAAATACAAAAAACTAGCCGGGCGAGGTGGCGGGCGCCTGTAGTCCCAGCTACTCAGGAGGCTGAGGCAGGAGAATGGCGTGAACCCGGGAGGCAGAGCTTGCAGTGAGCCGAGATCTGGCCACTGCACTCCAGCCTGGGCGGCAGAGCGAGACTCCGTCTCAAAAAAAAAAAAAAAAAAAAAAGTTTTTGTCATTTTGATAGACACAAATTTAGCTTGTTTTAACTTGTGTTATCTAATTTCTATTTAGTTTGAGCAACTTTTCATATTTTTGTTATCAATTTGGATTTGAGAACTCTTTTTTTTTTTTTTTTTTTTTTTTGAGACGGAGTCTCACTCTGTCTGCCCAGGCTGGAGTGCAGTGGCCGGATCTCAGCTCACTGCAAGCTCCGCCTCCCGGGTTCCCGCCATTCTCCTGCCTCAGCCTCCCGAGTAGCTGGGACTACAGGCGCCCGCCACCGCGCCCAGCTAGTTTTTTGTACTTTTTAGTAGAGACGGGGTTTCACCGTGTTAGCCAGGATGGTCTCGATCTCCTGACCTCGTGATCCACCCGTCTCGGCCTCCCAAAGTGCTGGGATTACAGGCTTGAGCCACCGCGCCCGGCCTGAGAACTCTTAATTACCTATATTTTTCTGTTCATGTGAAATGGAAACTTTCATTGTAAGTACTGCCTTCCATCCTCCAAGCATTTTTTTTTTCGAGCCTGTTATTTAAACAGCCAACTCATTTACTTTGTCCTATTTTTGACATACCCACCTTCCTTACGTTCCTGGGTTTCCAGTCTTAGAAAAAAAATCTCACCGGCCCCTGTGTTGTACATGTGGCTAAGTATGCTCTTAAGATTGTTTACAATTTTTTAATAGACATAAAGTTCATTTCCAATGATGTTCTAAAATGGGAATTTTTCTTCCAGATGTGGGCTGTGTTGTGTTAGCACCTATCTCCCGATTTTGTTCTCTCTCACTCTTTGTTCTAAATCATGCCCACAAAAGTTTCACCTATTTTATTGGTTCTTATTTTTACTATTTTCTTTCTTATATTATTTTGTGTTCCTAAATAATTTATTTTCTCTTTCATCTTATTAATTCTTTTTTTTAATATTTGTAGTTGATTTTTTGGGGGTTTAAAAAATATGTTAGCTGTTTCTTTTAGTAATAAGCACATTCAATGTTTTACATTTCTTCTTAACTACAGCTGAACACCGTTGATTTTGATGCAAAGCATTTTTTCATTACTCTAATATCTTGGTTCTTATGGTTTACTTTATATTTTCTCTTTGATTCAAGGATTCCTGAAAAAAAGCTTTTCTCTTATTTTCAAAATAATTAAGGTTCTTCTGGTCACTTTCTATTCTTTCATTTTAATTTGACTATATTATAATTAGACAAAGTAAAATTGCTTTTGTTGTTGATGTCGTAGCTGTTAATTTAAAATTGAGAAGCACATACTCTGGAGCCAGAGCAGCTACTTAGCTCCACCATCTTTTAGCTGTGAGGTCTTGGACCGGTTACATGATGTACCTATTTTAGTTTATTCATCTATATAATAAGATAATAACAGTACCTAGCTCATGTGATAGTTTTGAATATCAAATAAACTGATATATCCTTATAACATTTTAAATCTGGAATTAGTAAACACTGTGTTGTAAAATGTAACTAAATTTATATTTCTCTAATTATTGACATTACTGATGATAGATTAACTATAAATTTTTTTGTTATTTTAAATAAGCAATTTGCCTTAAAAAGTGTTTTGTTGTTACACATTTGCTGAGTGCTTCTGTTCCATCTGTTTTAGTGCCTTTCTCCATGATTATAATTTCTTCCTCTTAAAACGCTGTGAACCAAAAGTATCTGAGACAGATTTCAATCAATTTAGAAAGCTTATTTTGCCAAGGTTAAGGATGTGCCCATGACAGCCTCAAGAGGTCCTACCAACATGTGCCCAAGGTGGTTGGGGTACAGCTTGCTTTTATGCATTTCAGGGAGAGGTGAGACATCAACAAATACCTGTAAGATGTACGTTGGTTCGGTCCGGAAAGGCAGGACAATCCAAAGCAAGGAGGCTTCCAGGTCATAGGTAGATAAGAGACCAACAGTTGTATGAAGAATAAGTCTTTGAGGCCAGGTGCAGTGGTTCACGGTTGTAAACCCAGAACTTTGGGAGGCCGAGGCGAGCGAATCACGTGAGGTCAGGAGATCGAGACCAGCCTGACCAACATGGAGAAACCCCACCTCTACTAAAAACACAAAAATTGGGCCGGGCGCGGTGGCTCACGCCTGTAATCCCAGCACTTTGGAGGCCGTAGACGGAAGGATCAGGAGGTCAGGAGATCGAGATCATCCTGGCTAACACAGTGAAACCCTGTCTATACTAAAAAATACAAAAAACTAGCCAGGCGTGGTGGCGGGCGCTTGTAGTCCCAGCTACTCGGGGCTGAGGCAGGAGAATGGCGTGAACCCGGGAGGCGGAGCTTGCAGTGAGCTGAGATCGCGCCACTGCTCTCCAGCCTGGGCAACAGAGCGAGACTCTGTCTCAAAAATAATAATAATAATACAATTAAAAAATAAATAAATTAGCCGGGCATGGTGGCAGGTGCCTGTAATGCTAGCTACTTGGGAGACTGATGCAGGAGAATCGTTTGAACCTGGGAGGCAGAGGTTGCAGTGAGCCAAGATTGCGCTATTGCACCTCAGCCCGAGTGACAGAGCAAGACTATCTCCAAAAAAAAAAAAAAAAAAAACAAGGAGAGAGAGTAGATCTTTGTCTTTGATCAGCCTTTCACTGAATACACAATTTACATGTGAAAGGAGGATAGAGGAACAGTCACTTATGCCTTAGTCTGGCTCAGTAAATCTGCATTTTTACCTAAACTATTGGGCAGAGGAAGCAATCGGATAAATCAGATACGCATTTGTCTCAGGTAAGCAGAGGGATGACTTTGAGTTCTGTCCTTTGTCCCATGCCTGTGAAGATAAGCTATGAATTTATATTGCCAGGGTGAATTTCCAAAGAACTCTTTTAGGGAAATGTGTTTTAGGGAAAAATCGTGAGGGAGGAATCTAGTTTTTAACTTTGTAGCTACCTTATTTGGGAATAAAATGGGAGACAGATTTGCCCAGGAGTTCCCAGCTCGCCCTTTGCCTTTGACTTAGTGATGCTGGGGGGTCCTGAGATTTACTTTCCTTTCACAATACCATTCAGCTTCCTTTCCATCCTTTAACCTTTTCCCGTCTACAATGTTTCCAGGAGAATTTCCTTGAAATCTGTAAAATACAGATTACCTCCTTACCTTATTTAAAATGCTGATGTAAATATTCGCTCCTCCTTCCCCTCCTTTAATTCTTTGGCCATTTCAACAAGTTTATGAGGTAGAGCCATGGCATGGGATGGGGATTGTTAATATATTTGTGCAAAAACCCTATTTTTAAAAGACACTTAAAAAAACCCTCTTAGATCCCTAACATTTTAATTATACCTTCTCTTTATTTTTCAGTTGGAAAATGGTTGTGTTTCTCAAATTGTAAATACAAAAGTCTTCCAACTCTACCGTTCTGGATTATTCATGACATTTCACGTTGCGGTAATTGTTACAGAATTTGGAACAGGTAATGACTGTATTTTTGGATGACCTGAGGATATATGGCAACTTACTGGGAGAAGCTTGTTGCGTTAGCACTAAGTACAAATTCAGATTATTTCTAATTTAATACAACTGGGAATAGTTGCAAGTGCAAAAATTATTACTGAAAAATTTACAAGATTGCTCATAGTGAGTGTTCAATAAGTATCTGTTAAAAGAATGAAAGAAGAGACCGGGCGTGGTAGCTCACACCTGTAATCCCAGCACTTTGGGAGGCCGAGGCAGGTGGATCACCTGAGGTCAGGAGTTCAAAATCAGCCTGGTCAGCGTGGTGAAACCCCGTCTCTACAAAAATACAAAAACTTAGCCGAGCATGATGGCGAGTGCCTGTAATCCCAGCTACTCGGGAGGCTGAGGCAGGAGAGAATCACTTGAACCCAGGAGGCAGAGACTGCAGTGAGCTGAGATCACGCCATTTGCACTTCAGCCTTCAGCCTGGGTGACAGAGCAAGACTTAGTCAAAAGAAAAGAAAAGAAAAGAAAAGAAAGGAAAGGAAAAGAAAGAGAAAAGGAAGGAAGGAAGGAAGGAAGGAAGGAAGGAAGGAAGGAAGGAAGGAAAGAAGAAAGGAAGGAAGGGGAAAGAAAAAGGGAAGGAAGGAAGGAAGGAAAGAAGAAAGGAAGGAAGGGGAAAGAAAAGAAAGGGAAGAAAGGAAGGAAGGAAGAAAGAAATTATTTCATTTGGAGTGGGAAAATCAGATGTAACTACTAATTATTTCTTGTTATTTAAAAAGGAATTGTGATTATGCCATTGTAAAGTGCTCTATATACGCATACTTGATCAATATCTTGATGCTGTTCACACTGAGCAAACTGGTCACGTTTATATTGCTGTGGATGGTAGCTTAGCTAGACATGTTCCACTCTGCTGTGTTCATCATTCCTTACAGGTGTGCAGATCGGTGAGGAGACCTCAGTGTTTATCACTCAGTTGCTGGGAACTGTAAACTTTGAGAACATGGATACTTTCTACAGAAGAGGGATTTCTTATTTTGGAACTGTAGGTTTTACTAAAGAATGCATGCTTCCATTTCATTTTCTTGGATCATAGATTGCCCTTTGAAAATTTCTGGTCACTTTTTTCCTACTTTTATAAGATATTTTAAGCATTACTATGTCTGAGGTGCTAGAAAATGTCCTAATGGAAAGAAGCAAAATAAATAACATTACACTTGTTTCCATACTTTATATTATGTATCTATATATTTAATAGAGCATCTTTCTGTCTGTTTGAATTTAGGAAAATGACAAGGGATCACATTTATGAGTAGAAAACTATTTCTCTATACAAATGTAAACATTTTGTGTTTTAAGTCATATTAATTATTCTTTTCTTGTACAGCTTAAATTTTCGGGTCCCAATAATGTACCTATGGTGAACAAGTTGTTGCAACTGGAGCTGAATGATGAATTTATAGGAAATTACACTACAGATGAGAATGGTGAAGCTCAATTTTCCATTGACACTTCAGACATATTTGACCCAGAGTTCAACCTAAAAGTAAGACATCAAAGAACAGAAGACCGTTAGACATCCCGCAGAGGATTTGGGCATCAGAAATGTTAAACATTAGGAATATCTTAAAAGATAACTTGTATATAGAACATATTTTAAAGAAAATTTAAAATGTAGCTTATTTTATATAATTTGCTTGTTCACTAAATAATATATGAGAATACTTGTTCAAGAGGATAAGAAGCTAAAAGTCTATTAACGATTGTTATAAATTTGCTAACAACTAATATTTTCCTCTAGGAAACAAGAAGTAGTTCATGAGGATGATTTGACTTTCTTCCTCAGATCATTTCACCATAGATAGGGGAGATCCTATGCTTTCTCTTTATTTTCTGCTGCTTAAACAGAATTTCGCAGTTAAACAATTTGTCAGTGTTCACATGAAGCTGGAAGAAACAGAACTGAAGGACAGTTCTGTGGCTTCAATTAAGGAGTAAAAAACACAATTCACGATCAGTCTAATGAAATATTTACACAATCTTTCATGGTCACGTTTTGTATACAAAGAGCAGAGTGCTGTTATTATTTTGATTCCAATAACTTCACATTAAAATGTCAGCCACAAGCTGAGATTCCTCCCTACGCTGGAGACTTGAGAAGCCTCCATTCTCAGTAACACCTGTCTTCGGATGTCATGATACCAAGACCCTTCACTTTCTTTTGTCATCTCAGGCCACATATGTTCGACCTAAGAGCTGCTATCTTCCCAGCTGGTTGACGCCTCAGTACTCGGATGCCAGCTTCTTAGTCTCACGCTTTTACTCCCGAACCAACAGCTTCCTGAAGATTGTTCCTGAACCAAAGCAGCTTGAATGTAATCAGCAGAAGGTTGTTACTGTGCTTTACTCCCTAAACAGTGAAGCATATGAGGATGGTTCCAATGTAAAGTTCTTCTATTTGGTGAGTCTCAGTCAGTGGGTTCCTGGAATCCTGTTCAATTGTACGTCTGCTTAGCCCCACACAGCTTAGGAAGCAAGCATCAGTCATCCCATGGTGACCAGAGTAAGGGCAGCCTTCTCACTTTGCTGGTGAATACTGTTCCATCCATTAACAACAAACACATAAAATGATCTAAGGCAATTTAAATTTCCCGAAGGTTGAAGAACTTGCTGTTCAGCATCTGCTTGTTTAAGCATTCAAATGTAACTCATAACAAGTATGTATGACCCTCTGTAATAGTAAAATATTGGGCAGATGCCAGAAAGCAAGGTGGAAAACTTATTTTGATAAGCAGCAAACGGACTTCATTCTCTTGGTTCTGTCCATTTTGTCTTTCTAAGGAGGAGCCTCCAACCTTTTTTGGCACCGGGGCCTGGCTTCATGGAAGACAATTTTTCCACAGATGGGGTGGGGATGGGGGGATGGCTTCAGCATGATTCAAGCATATTACATTTATTGTTCACTTTCTTTCTATTATTATTACATACTCATCATAGTGTGGAATCAGTAAGAACCCTGTGTTTGTTTTCCTGCAGCTAGATGGTCCTGTCTGGTGGTGATGGGAGACAGTGACAGGTTATCAGGCATTAGATTCTCTTAAGGAGCACACAACCTAGATCCCTCACATGTGCAGTTCACAGCAGGGCTTGTGCTCCTATGAGAATCTAGTACCACGGCTGATCTGACAGGAGCTCAGGTGGTAATGCTTGCTCACCACACTGCTCACCTCCTGCTGCGTGGCCCAGTACCTAACGGGCCATGGACAGGCACCTACCAGTACACAGCCTGGGGACTGGGGACTTCTGCTCTAAAGCTTGTTGAAGAGTGAAAAGACAAAGACCTGGAAATTAAGACATTAACTTGAATCCCCCACCCTCTCCTAGTAAGCATGCAAGTTAGTGCATCTTGGACAGATCGTTTGAACTATTTAACCCTTGGCTTCCTCAGGTGTACAGTGTAATTGGAGATTATAAGACTTACCTCTGAGGGTAAGTGTTCTGTGTCAGGCACTGTTATAAGGATTGCATATGTGTTAACTCATCTAATTAGCATTATAGGTATCTCCATTTTACAGATAAAGGAACAGAGGCAAACAGGTAAAACGTCATGCCTTAAGTCACAAAGTTAATGAGTAGGTGAAGGTGTATTTGAAACCAGACAGCCCTGACAATTTCAGAGCTTTATGTGCCACTTTGCACAGTGCATTGCACATAGTTCACAAAGTTTCCAGTACATAATAGAACCTCAATCAATTTTAGTCCTTTTCTCTGCTCTTTTCCAACTTATGCAAAGTCTATTTTGAATATTTGCTTGCAGAAACTACCCTATCTTATGGAACAGAATTACCGTTAAGTAATAAATTACCTAATCACAATGTGAGAATATGATGACATTAGATGATATATTGCATGTTATGTTTTCTTTGTTCTGCACAGATGATGGTGAAAGGAGCTATCTTACTCAGTGGACAAAAGGAAATCAGAAACAAAGGTATATATAATATATTCATTTTAAACTACGTACTCTAACTTCATTTTGTTCTTGTTAAGGAAATATAGACATTATATATATGGGAATTATATATATTAAGAAAATACATTTATATGTAGTCAAACTTATATGTGTGTGTGTATATATATGTGTGTGTGTGTATATATATAGTGAAAAGAAGTTAGAACGAGCACTTATTTCAATTTGTGGATGAAGGGAATAGTTAGCACAGCCTGAGGTAAGCTACTAAATGTCTTGATGAAGGACAAAATTTCTTTTAAAATTTCCTTCTTTAATCTTTTATTGGCAGGTCATTGAGTACATTAGAAAAGTGGTGTACAAAATCCCAGTGTTGTTATTATCATCTAAATTATGCAGTCTTCTTTATTTGTATATGTACTTCCTATTATTTGATTTATTTGTCTTGAAAACAGGGCCAAATTTACCCTTTCTGTCCATGAGCCATTCTCTTTTATCTAAGTGTACCAGTGATCCAGGAAACTCTCGGCATTTTATCTGTTCGTCTCCTATTTACACAGCCTGGAATGGAAACTTCTCATTCCCAATCAGCATCAGTGCTGATCTGGCTCCTGTGGCTGTCCTGTTTGTCTACACCCTTCACCCCAGTGGGGAAATTGTGGCTGACAGTGTCAGATTCCAGATTGACAAGTGCTTTAAACACAAGGTGATGTTTCTCCTATTTCTGGCCTGAAAAGTGGGAAGTTTGCTCCCTGCTGTCTTCTCTTCTGACTACTATCACCGTCAAGTGGGAAACTCACACTCAGTGCTGGCATAATTGAATTCTTAGGGGATGCGAGAATCACCAAACACCATACATGATCCTTGGCAGCAGTGCCAATCCTGAGACGGCAGCAGGGTGGTGAAGGGGGGCTTCTGCAAGGAGAGCTGAGGGTGAGAGTGGGCAGGGGAAATACAGTACAGAAATCTCTAAGGATTTATTCAGGAGAGATTAAATGTATTCAGATCATCTTTACATAAAATGGTCTCTACTCTCATTTCTTTTTTTCCCTCCACTTTAGGTTAACATAAAGTTCTCTAAAGAGCAGGGCCTACCTGGCTCCAATGCTAGCCTCTATCTTCAAGCAGCCCCTGACTCATTCTGTGCCCTCCGGGCTGTGGATAGGAGCGTCCTTCTACTGAAATCGGAACAACAGCTGTCAGCTGAAAGTGTAAGTTCTCTACTTCCTTGTTTTTCATGTTTCTCTGGCCTCCCAGAAGTTTTAGCCTTCAGGTGATGTTTTGAACATCTTGAAAATATTGAATGTTTTCTTCCTTTGTTCCTTCATGGATTATATACTTATTTTTCTTGGCTACCCTAAGAACATGCTTATAACAATAGAGAATTTGATAGATAATTATAACAGTTTAGGAATTTTACAACTGTGATTTTTTAAAATCGTAGGTGTAATCATAGATGTGGAAACCTGGAATAAAATGAAATCTCTGTGTTCAAGGATCTGCTTGGATTCAGTGTAAAGTTATTTTCTATAAATGCATCTTTTATTTTCGTAAATATTTCCAGACCTGGAATTCCAGAAGTTCACATCAAATTTATTTCGGCTAACAATTGTTGGATATTTTCTGTTTATTTCCAACACAATTACATATAAATAACTATTGAAATTTATGATCATGTTTAAATCTAATTTAATAATTTAATTTTTTCTGATTAATATTATACCTGGATAATATAGAAAATGAGCAAAGTATACAAAGACATAAAGAAGGAAATTTTAAAAATCATTTATAGTCCTAACACTTAGGCATCTTTATAGTTTTGCTGTAATTTTTAAAAATCTCTTTTCTGAAGGCATATATATTTTACAAACTTGAGATCTCACCAAAAAATACAATTCTGTATTTCGTTTTCAACATTCTATAGTAAGTCCAGTTTTAAATATAAAATTATAGAATCAGTAATAATAACTAAATAACTGTGAATCATGATAGAAACCATATATTTTTCTCAATGCAAAACATAAATACATGTAAGTTTTCTATTACAGGGAGCAAAAATACTTTTAGTTAGAAGCTTTCAGGATCTGAGGAGGCATCAAACAAATAAAGGATCAATTTTTCTATAAATATGGAATATGGTCGTGTGCTGTGCTCACGCCTGTAATCCCAGCACTTTGGGAGGCCAAGGTGGGCAGATTGTTTGAGCTCACGAGGTCGAGACCAGCCTGCACAACATGATGAGACTCTCTGTCTCCCAAAAATATGAAAAACGAGCAGGGCACAGTGGTGTGCACCTGTGATCTCAGAAACCTGAGAGATTGACATGGGAGGATCGCTTGAGCCCTGGCAGGGACAGAAGTTGCAGTGAGCCAAGATCGTGCCACTACACTCCATCCTGGGTGACAAAACAAGACCCTATCTCAAAGAAAAAAAGGAATATATATATATATATATATATATAGACACACACACACACACACACACATACACACACACACACACATACACATGCACACACACACTTTTTTTTTTACCTTGAGAGTTTCATGGATTCAGAGTAAATAGCTTCTGCTCATTCTTCCTGCAGTTGGAGGTGGAAATATCTTAGGAAAACTGTCTCAAGGAAAGATCATCAAGGGACCTCAAAAAGAAAATTCTAGAGGCATTTTCAGGGGTCTCAGAATATATCAGAACCAAAAGAGGTTGCCCTTCTTTATTATTGATAGCTATATCAATAGTATAAATCAAGTGAAGTTCTATAAATGAGTGAATTCCAATTTATATTCTATACGTTTATGTTATTTTTTATATTATGTAAGCTTAGCTTTTAGTTTTAAATAATTTTTTAAAGTGCAAGAATAGCACAGAGAACTCCCATATACCATTGACCTGATTCACCAGTTTGTGAACATTTTGCCATACTTGATTTCTCTTTCTCACTCTCTCTACCCCTACACACACATACACACACACACACACAGTTTATGGCATTTCAATTTTTTCTGAATCATTTGAGACTAGGTTACATACATCAGTCTATTGTGAAAGGAAAATACAAACAACTCAAGACCCCAATTCACAATGCTAAAAGGACAAAAAATAAGGCTGAAAACTGAGTCATGGAAATTGTTTTTCTTTTGTTCCTAAGCAGATAGCTAATTTACTTCCTTGTTAGATTAGTTAGTGGTTTACCTATTTTGCCGAGTTTTCCAAAAACATGTAATTTTAATGTATTAATGTAATGTCATATGATATGAGGTTTTTTGCTACTCCACCACATTAATTTCTGTTTTTATCTTTATTATTTCCTTACTGGTGCTTTATTTTGTTGTTATTTTTAGCTTTTTCACTTAGAAATTTGCTTCATTTTCATTAATTTATTTTATTGGGTTCAGTGTTTTTAAGCCTTTAAGTTTTTCCATGATTCCTACTTTTGAAGTATCTCATAGATCCTGATATGTAGCAATCGCACCATTTTTATTTTTCAGAAATTCTGTAATTTCTGTTTGTATTAACCCTTTCACTGAAAATTTGCTTACTGGAGTATTTTATAATTTTCAAGTAAAAAGGAATTTATGTTAGAGTCTTTTAAATTTCAAGTTCTATATCTTCATGGTCAGCAATATTTCCACTGATATATTTTTGTGCCCAAATATATAATGAGGTTTTGCGAATATATCTCATGTGTTGAGAAGACAGTTTGTTTTCCATCCACGAGGTTGGATTATTTTGATCCTTTGTATTCTTACTTATTTTGTAAAATTTATTTAACCTTCTTCTGCTGAGTGATATGTTAAAATACCCTACTAATAGCACTCTGTTTCTTCTTGCATCTTCTGTAGTTTCTGCACAGGTAATCATAACTGTTATGGCTTTATTATGAATTGTAGCTTTTAGCAGTAAGTATTCTTTTCTGTCTTGTTTGATGTCTTTTGGCCTTACTTCTACTATTTCCAGTAACAGGAGGATTGCAGCCTTTGCATTCTTATTATTTTCCTTTACCTGCCCTTTGGATTTCACATTTTGAAATACACACTCCACTTGTCTTTTGTATCAAGTACAGCATTGGGTTTTGTTTTAAATATACATATCTTTGTCTTTTAAAGGAGAATAAAGTCTATTCACTCTATTGATATGATTTATGTGTTAGGCCTCAGCTCTATCATACTATTTTTCTTATGATTCTATATTTTATTTAAAACTACTTTATTTCTTTAGCTTTTTTGTTTGTTTGTTTTTTGTTATCTTGCTTGAAGCTTCTTTGAGTATTCAGGCAAGGTTGAATTTTTATTATAGTGGCTATTTTTATATTTACATATTTTATAATATCACAATCTCATTTTTTTCTTGCTTAACCTTAATATCTAGTCCATTATTTTAAATCTTTGAGTCTTAACTGCCACCTACACAACAGTCAGTAATCTCTAGTTTCCACTTTTCTCTCCCTCTTCTCTCATTTGATTGTTGTATCTTTCCTTTTTTGTCAGGATATATAATGTTTACATTCTTTATTGTTTCTCTTATTCATCAAGTTTTACTAATTTCCTGAGTCACCTTTTGGTTACATAAAGCTCATTCTCCAGGAGGCTGGGGTGAGAAGATTGCTTGAGCCTGGGAGATCGAGGCTGCTGTGAGCCATTATTGTACCACTGCACTTCAGCCTGGGCAAGGGAATGAGACCCTGTCTCAAAAATAAATAAATAAAATTTTTTTAAACATGAATTCTCTACTAAAGTCCTCAGGATATTACATAAGTATAGAATTCTCTGACATTTTCATATTCAAAATTATTTTTTCTAAAGCCTTAATAAATGAAGGACAGGTATTTGTATATTAAATCTTTGGTTTATACATTTTAAAATTTCTTTGAAATGCTACCCTATTATTGACTTGCTTTGAAAATGGTTTTAATAGTGCTGACATTAGTTTAATTCATTTTCCATTGTGGGCTACTTTATCTTTATGTCTGAAGGCCTTGAATGTTTTTCCCGCTTATACTTTAGTCTAATAGTTTCAGTAAGAATGTATTATTCTGTAGAAGTTTTGCCAGATACGCAGTGGACTCATGCAATATGTAAACTCAAATCTTTTTTATTTTCCGATATTTCTCCTGAATTATAATTGTAAATATTAGTCTTTCCCTTTTCTTTTGTTCTAAAAAAATCTCTGTACATTTGTTGGATCTTCCTTGCCTGCTTTCCAATTCAATCACTTTGTCTGTGACCTGTTTTAATTCATTCTCTCCCAGTTTTATTCTTTGGTTTTTCATCTACGCTGCCTTTAAAGTTTTCTCTGAACTGTTTTATCTTGATGTCCTTATACTTTAGGGTTTATTTATGATATAATTTTGTCTAGTTTTTCTGAGTTCAATAAAGCCTCATTTTATTTCTTCTTGATTTTTTTTTCCATTTCTATCTTCTCTTAATTGAGTTTCTGACTCATGCTGCCTTTTAAATACCCCAAATACATGCTTGAGAATATTTCACTTATGTTAAATTATTTTGGTATGGCTTTTCTTCGTTTACTTATTTATTTACTTAGGGACTTTAGTGGAGAAGTTTCATTAGCTGAACTGTTTTGGTTTACATTTCCTATTTTCTCTTACAGCAGCTTTGTATGGAGTTGATTTTTTCTAGTTCTTGATATTTTGTGCAGAGTGTTCACAGGTGAAGAGTGCCCTTTCTTTTTTTTAGTAAAATGCATTATTTAAAAAATGTTGGTGATGGAAATGAGGGTGAAGTGAGTTATTTTATCCTATGACATCCTTTCCTTCTTTAAATGCCCTGTCTCCAAGGGTCTGCACACCTCTTCTTGTGATCTGATTATTTCCCATTAGTCATGTTTTTTGGAAGCTTCCACTACCAGGCCCATTCATTCCAAGCCCTTTCCCTGTGTGCAGTACTGGGAACTGTTGAGTCTGAAAACTATGATTTGTATTTTTTTTTAAATTTATTTATTATTATTATACTTTAAGTTGTAGGGTACATGTGCATAACGTGCAGGCTTGTTACATATGTATACTTGTGCCATGTTGGTGTGCTGCACCCATCAACTCGTCATTTACATCAGGTATAACTCCCAATGCAATCCCTCCCCCCTTCCCCCTCCCCACGACAGGCCCCGGTGTGTGATGTTCCCCTTCCTGAGTCCAAGTGATCTCATTGTTCAGTTCCCACCTATGAGTGAGAACATGCGGTGTTTGGTTTTCTGTTCTTGTGATAGTTTGCTAAGAATGATGGTTTCCAGCTGCATCCATGTCCCTACAAAGGACACAAACTCATCCTTTTTGATGGCTGCATAGTATTCCATGGTGTATATGTGCCACATTTTCTTAATCCAATCTGTCACTGATGGACATTTGGGTTGATTCCAAGTCTTTGCTATTGTGAATAGTGCTGCAATAAACATACGTGTGCATGTGTCTTTATAGCAGCATAATTTATAATCCTTTGGGTATATACCCAGTAATGGGATGGCTGGGTCATATGGTACATCTAGTTCTAGATCCTTGAGGAATCGCCATACTGTTTTCCATAATGGTTGAACTAGTTTACAATCCCACCAACAGTGTAAAAGTGTTCCTATTTCTCCACATCCTCTCCAGCACCTGTTGTTTCCTGACTTTTTAATGATCGCCATTCTAACTGGTGTGACATGGTATCTCACTGTGGTTTTGATTTGCATTTCTCTGATGGCCAGTGATGATGAGCATTTTTTCATGTGTCTGTTGGCTGTATGAATGTCTTCTTTTGAGAAATGTCTGTTCATATCCTTTGCCCACTTTTTGATGGGGTTGTTTGTTTTTTTCTTGTAAATTTGTTTGAGTACTTTGTAGGTTCTGGATATTAGCCCTTTGTCAGATGAGTAGATTGCAAAAATTTTCTCCCATTCTGTAGGTTGCCTGTTCACTCTGATGGTAGTTTCTTTTGCTGTGCAGAAGCTCTTTAGTTTAATTAGATCCCATTTGTCAATTCGAAAATTAATTCAAGATGGATTAGAGACTTAAATGTTAGACCTAATACCATAAAAATCCTAGAGGAAAACCTAGGTATTACCATTCAGGACATAGGCATGGGCAAAGACTTCATGTCTAAAACACCAAAAGCAACAGCAGCAAAAGCCAAAATTGACAAATGGGATCTAATTAAACTAAAGAGCTTCTGCACAGCAAAAGAAACTACCATCAGAGTGATTTGTATTTTTAACAATGCTAGACTTTCTTCTACTTGGCGTTGACTTGGTGCATGTTTCTTCTCATTTTTCCATGCCTTTCTGCTTTTTCTCTGCAGTCTCTTAAGCCTTCCCTCTGCAACAGCAGTAGAAGCTCTCTTGGAATTTGGTGTTTTTTTCTCTACTAAGGAATAATTTGAAGATCATGGCATTCTCTGTATCGCAGTAATGTTAAAGATATTCGTCATGAGTATCATTACTTGTTCTCTTTGTTGATTTTATGTTTTGTTTGGAAGATTAAGTAAGAAGATTTAAAATCAGCCAGCTAATATTATTCTCCAGACTTAGAAGTTCTAGCATTATAATTGATTGTCTGTACAATGGGCCTTGGGTTAATCAATAATCAGGCATTGCTTTCTTATATTCTCTCTTAAATCCTGTGCCTAAGCTGAGAAATTCTGTGAACATGGTATCGGTGGCCTAAAACAAAACTGGTTTGCTCTTTTGAAAGGAAGAGCTTAAGTGAAAATACTGGATTAAATATGATGGCCATGCTCTTAAAGAAAAGAACAAGAATAAATGGTATAGTACACAATTTGCCAATTTTGTAATTGTAAAAGAAGTGCTTAAAATTATTGGGAAATGTTTTTTCTCATAGGTGTATAACAAGGTTCCAAGTATAGAGCTGTATGGTTATTTCTACCGTGGCCTCAATCTTGATGATGGCAAGGAAGACCCTTGCATTCCTCAGAGAGAGATGTTCTACAATGGTTTATATTACATGCCTGTAAGCAACTATGGGGATGGAGACATCTATAATATTGTCATGGTAAGATCACTAAGGAATTTGGAAAATATTTCATCTCAATTTTTAGTGTTCATAATGCATATTGATGTTTTCTTAATTATATAGTTTTCTGCCTATACTTTGAGATTTGTGTCTGTAATCTGCCAATAGAGTACAGAGAAAGTGTCTTATAAAAAGGAGATGTTAATTTTGTTGATTTTTAAATTTTCTGCTGAAAATAAATCATGTAGCTACAATTACAAAACCTCATTTAAAGAAAAAGACAGCCTCTAATTAATACAATAAATCTTATGCAAAGATAGTCAAATCAAGAGGCTAAGAGAGTGTGGACTCCAGATATCCCTAGGCCGTTAATGAAATATGCTGAGACTTCCATGAAAGAATCTTTATAATTAATGTCACAAGTGTATAAGAAAAGGGGCGTTGAATCAGACAGACTTTATCAAGTTCCAGCTCTTCAATTTACTGAGTGTGCCGTGTGTGTGTGTGTGTGTGTGTGTTTGATGTTAATTAGGGTAATGATAGTGCTGATCTCATCAGTATTTTTCACTTAGGATGAAATGGAGAATAATGGAAAATACTTAGAAAAATGCTAGCACATAATAAGTGCTAGATAAATCATAGTAATTACCATTTTTTCTCTAAAATAGGGCTTTTCCATAAGTCAGATAGAGGTACGTTGACTTGCAACTTCTCAGGCCTTTGTTAAGACAGAAAATATGGATACTGACGATCCATTTATCTTTACAATATAAATAACAGGCCTTTTATAGTTCTTGCATGAAAAGAATGAACAATATTTTTGTTGTTTGTTTCTTTAAAGAACATGGGTCTGAAAGTCTTTACCAATCTCCATTACCGAAAACCAGAAGTATGCGTGATGGAGAGAGGGCGTTCACTCTCTAAGCCGCTTTATGTAGGAACAGAAAATTATGGTCTGATGCTTAGTGCTCCATCTAGAATTGCATGTAGGTAATCTTAAATTTTTTGTTGGGGGAAGACCAAAGCGGTTTGTGGAATTTAGTGTATTTGAGATAAACTATACAATTTTGGAATTTTATATGTGATTTATGTCATGTTTTTGGCTACAATTAGACGTCCTAAAGTTGGATAAAGCAGAATAAGACAGACTAGAAATGCTTTTGGCTCTAACAAGAAATTAGCTTCAGAGGTGAGATGTAGTTTACTTTTATTGATAAAATACAATGTCAGAAATACAATCATGCTTCACTTAGTGATGGAGAATTTGTTCTGAAAAATGCATTGTTAGGTGATATTGCTGTGTGAACATCATACAGTGTACTTAGACAAGCCTAGATGCTGTAGCCTACAACACACCTAGGCTATGTGGTACAGCCTATTTTTCCTAGGCTACAAACCTCCACAGCATGTGGCTATACTGAATACTGTAGGCAGTTGTAACACAGTGGTAACTATTTGTGTATCTAAACATTGCTAAACATGGAAAAGGCACGGTGAAAATGTGGTATACAAGATTTTAAAAAGTTGTACTTTTATATACGGCACTTCCCATGAATGGAGCTTGCAAAGTTAAAAGTTACTCTGAGTGAGTCAGGGTACAAATATATTTTCTTTCTTTACATCCTTATTCTATAAGCTTTTTCCTATTTTTCAATTTTTGTAACTTTTATACTTTTTTGTTAAAAACGAAAACGCAAACACACACATTAGTCTAGGCCTATACAAGGTCAGGATCATCAATTTCATTGTCTTCTACCTCCACATCTTGTACCACTGAAAGGGTCTTCAGGGGTAATAACACACATGGAGTTGTCCTATCCTGTGACAGCAATGCCTTCTTCTGTAACACCTCCTGAAGGACCTGCCTGAAGCTGTTTTGCAGTTACTTTTTTTTTTTTTTTGATAAGGAAAAAGTACATTCTAAACAGTAAACAGTGTAGTATACTGTTTACTGTAAGCACAAAAACCAGTAACATAGTCATTTTTTATCATTATCAAGTATTATGCACTACACAGAATTTCTCTGCTATATTTTTATAGGACTGGCAGTGCAGTAGGTTTGTTTATACCAGCATCATCACAAACCCATGACCAATGCATTGCACTACAATGTTATGATGGCTTTGATGACAATAGGTGGTAGGGATTTTTCAGCTCCATTATAATCTTACAGGACCACTGCAGTCTAAGTGGTCTGTCATTGATCACAGTGTCATTATGTGGTAACTGACTGTGTATAGGAACAGGCAATGTATGGTGATACACAAAAACAGTCATAGTAAGTGACTGTGATACAGGAAGGTGAGGTGTTTTATGGGGACCTTACACCCTGATAATATATAGACCGTAATTTGCAGAGTCCAAGGTCTGAATAAGGTACTTCTTCCTTTTTTGTTTTTAGCTGGTGAACTCAGAGAGGAGAATGCTGACTATGTAGAACAGGCTATAATTCAAACAGTAAGAACGAACTTCCCAGAGACATGGATATGGGACCTCGTCAGTGTTGAGTGAGTTTTAACCATTTTTTCTCCTATGTGTCTTTATTTCTATTTTCTTTTTCTTTCTTCACTTTTATTCCTGGGTATATAAAACAGTATCGTATTTGTAAAACATATATATCATCGATTTGCATGCACTGATCACACATTTTATTTTTTCTCTAGCATTGTTTTCCCTTCACCAAGAGTTTCTCTTCTATTTATTTTATGCAGACAGATTTAAGCTGCCCCAATTGAAAAACATAATGTGGGCCGGGCGTGGTGGCTCATGTCTGTAATCCCAGCACTTTGGGAGGCTGAGGCAGGTGGATCACCTGAGGTCAGGAGTTTGAAACCAGCCCGGTTGACATGGTGAAACCCCGTCTCTACTAAAAATACAAAAAAATAGCCAGGTGTGGTGGTGGGCACCTATAATCCCAGCTACTCCGGAGGCTGAGGCAGAAGAATTGCTTGAACCCGGGAGGCAGAGGTTGCAGTGAGCTGAGATCGCGCCACTGCACTCCCACCTGGGTGACAGAGAGAGACTCTGTCTCAAAAAAAAACAAAAAACAAAAAACAAAAACCATAATGTGGTGTTTAAAGAAACATGACCTTTCTACACTCAAATTTTATAAAAATCCAGCTCTCATTATTTTTATCTAATGCCCCATCCAAACAATATAACTCACTTTTGAGCTTCAGTCAATACTTTTCTGCTTGCTTCGCACTTAATTTTAAGTTCTTGGTTCAGACAAAGAATGTGTTTTACCGATAACCTCTTCTTCCAGTTCCTCAGGCTCTGCCAATCTTTCATTCCTCATTCCTGATACGATAACCCAATGGGAGGCAAGTGGCTTTTGTGTGAATGGCGATGTTGGATTTGGTGTTTCCTCTACAACCACTCTAGAAGTCTCCCAACCTTTCTTTGTTGAAATTGCCTCACCCTTTTCGGTTGTTCAAAATGAACAATTTGATTTGATTGTCAATGTCTTCAACTACCTGGATACATGTGTAGAGGTGAGTTGTTCTCTTTGATCTGGAGGCAAAAATTTAACAAAGCTAAAATATTTCTTAATATTTCCATATTCTCTTTATTCTCAAATGCAAAATGCTACTATAAAGGTATGAGACTTAGGTCCATATTCTTCAAACAAATATAATTGCTTTCATTCACAGTGATGGTTTAAACAGTGTATTGAGCACGGCGTTTCATAGTGATGTGTGTTCCAGTGCTATCCTCATTGCCATGATTGTTTTCCTAGATTTCTGTTCAAGTGGAGGAGTCTCAGAATTATGAAGCAAATATTAACACCCTGAAAATCAATGGCAGTGAGATTATCCAAACTGGAGGGAGGAAAACAAATGTCTGGACTATTATACCTAAGAAATTGGGTAAGCAGCTATCTGTCTACACCAGTCGCTCATGGAAAACCAGCCCATATTAATTGTACCCATTTATTTTCCTTAAATTGTCTATACAAACATGATTTTCTCTTTTACATTTTTTAAATTCTTTTTTTTTTTTTTTCGAGACGGAGTCTGGCTCTGTCGCCCAGACTGGAGTGCAGTGGCCGGATCTCAGCTCACTGCGAGCTCCGCCTCCCGGGTTTAGCCCTTCTCCTGCCTCAGCCTCCCGAGTAGCTGGGACTACAGGCGCCCACCACCTTGCCCGGCTAGTTTTTTGTATTTTTTAGTAGAAACGGGTTTTCACCGTGTTAGCCAGGATGGTCTCGATCTCCTGACCTCGTGATCCACCCGTCTCGGCCTCCCAAAGTGCTGGGATTACAGGCTTGAGCCACCGCACCCGGCCTACATTTTTAAAATTCTTGTTGTAAATTCTCCACTAGAAATTCTAATCTATAGTAATCTAATTTCTGGTTGTTAATGTTGTGTAGCGCAAAACCACCATTCATTTTTACAAGAGCATAATGCAATTAAAATACAGTATAAATGCTAACTTGCATGACCTATCATGGACTATATGTTTGGAATACGCCATATCCCAAATAAAGGCCATGTTGTCATTGATGCCACCTTAATTCTTTGACTTCTCACTGGCTCCTTGGCCTACCATCATGAACCCAGGCCACCTTCACAAAACTTGCTGCTCCATCACAATGATCAATTAGGTAATTGTCAGGTTTGTAAATTTACTACATGTGCCACGGGGATACCAAAATCACTAAATGATTGGAATGAGATCAAAAACTGAGAATATTTATTGCCTATGCTATCTGCAAGATGGAAAAATAAACTTGTCTCCTATTGAAATATTGAAAATACATGGAATGGAAAAAGTTTAAAACTCTAGTAAACAAGTAATGCTAGATGTGATATGTGTGATACTTTTAATCACTACTTTTAAAAAATAGTTATTCAAATTGTCTTTATTTAATGTCCTATATTCGTTGTATTATTTTAACAGCAAATAATACATCGATGAGATTATTTTAGTTCAGTTGTGATGCTGTTCTCAGACTATTTTTCTATTAGATTTGAAGTTTCTCAATATTTCTACCGCACAAGATCTTCAAAATCCTACCTTGGCAATTGAGAGAGAATTCTGTACCAACTTGTATAGTTTTATGACATTAAGTTGAAGACACAGTGTTAAGAGTAAAATAACAAGCTTTCTGAGACAGAGAAACAAATCAAACACACCAAAAAATAAGAACAATATTTTGGTTGTATATATTGATGTATAGTCATGTAAATAATAATAACTCTAAAGAATGATTATTTTCAATCCTCTAATTTTTACAAGCAAGGAAACTGGAGATCAGCTCTAATTATGAAATGTGAAATCAGGAAGTTTAAAGACAATGAATTCCTTGCTAGGACAGTATTTTAATCCCAGTGCCTGTCTACTACATAATATTTTACTATTTTTGTTTGTTTGATCTTGGGAAAAGTTAGGAGCCCTAATCAGCTGACATTATTTGCCTATATTGTCATAAGTAATCTTTATAAACAATCAATATCAAGGAATTGACTCAGATGACTTTGTAGAATGTTACTTTTCCTAAAATTTCTTAAGCTTTAATTAAGTAAATTTATCATTTACTTAATATAAGGAATCATGAAAATCAAGGAACAGGTGAAATGGAAGATACCACATAGTATCGAGGAAGGAGAAGAAACAAGTTATTTTGTTCTAAGCATCAAATTAACGATAGAATTTGGTTCATCCAATTCAAGACATGGTTCACAGACTCTAGTCATTTCTCATTATAGAAGGGACCAATGATTAATTTAATTTATATTTTGGAATGTCTTCCAGGTAAAGTGAATATCACTGTAGTTGCTGAGTCCAAACAAAGCAGTGCTTGTCCAAATAAAGGAATGGAGCAGCAAAAGCTGAACTGGAAAGACACTGTGGTCAAAAGCTTCTTGGTAGAGGTATGGATATGCAAACTCTCAAGCTTTTCCTGAAAAGAAACAGACATCTAAGAGGCTCTGTCTTAAAAGACATTCTCCTTGAAGAGACTTAGTTGACAACATTTACTTTTGACACAAGACATGCCATTTTAAATGAATTAAAACAGCATAAAGTTCATCCTTTCTTTAATTAATACCTCACCCAGGATAGTAAAGCTTAACACTTGAAACAGACTTGACAATTTTTTGTTTGTTTCTGAGTCAAGATGTTTCCTGTACACCTATTTCTCTTCCTTCTGTTTTTCCGATTCTCATATTCAAGAGACAAATCTACTTGTCTTACACTCCCGTGCAGTTCCCGTCATCCTCAACAAGAATCAGCACTTGTCAGAGGAACACTCTTGATTTGCCTCTCGGCACATCCCTGCTCCACAAAGCACTTTTAGTTGTTTACTGGAGATGCTATATAGGATCAGAGGAGCTGAGAGTGTCCCACAATGACATCAAGGTTATGCCTGTCTAAGCTACAGAACGCAGAAGCTAAAATGGGTGCTGGTGACGTCCCATGCCTTCCAGATATGAACAGAAGGGGACCATGAGTTGGATCTTCTCTCAGGGATAAACTTGCACCAGCCATGCTTAAGTGAGCTGGTGCTTAATCACTTTTCCATCATGGACAGAGGACTTAAACTCATTCTTCCGTGCTTGTTTGTGTTACTCTTTGACAGCCTGAAGGTATTGAAAAGGAAAGGACCCAGAGTTTCCTTATCTGTACAGAAGGTAAGAGGATCTTTTAGGAAGTCAAATTAGTCCTAAATAAAATTCACCAGAAGAATCAGTTGATGTCCTCTCCTTCCACATGAGTCCATGTGCCCTGTGATTTCACTTTAAATATCTCATGGAGGATTCTCGTGTTTCATGCTTTATCTTGATGATATAATTTTAGCCATCGAGAAGCATCTTCAGAAGGTGGTTTTTACTTCACTTTTTGACATTAGTCTGCCCCAACCTATTTTTTTTTTTTCATCATGTGTATTCTTAGCTCCTCTTATGATATGGTTGGCACACAATATTGGACAATGGGACATCAGGATTGAGGCCCAATAGCACATAATATAATCTTTGCTTTTGTACTCTTAGGATAAAATAACCCGTAGATATGTTACTGCCCCTGCCCCTCAGTCTCTGGTTTTATGGCCATGAGGAGTATTATTTTACCCGGTTGATGCTGATCTGATTATACTCACTCATCAGAGCCTTCAAGCTTTACCTTTTGCGTGTGTTGTTTTATGTGTTACAGTCAGTGTAGTTTTTACATTTTTTTTTTCATACATAAATAGTTCAGGGACTAAACCAGTGAAGAATGGGGGCCACGATCTAATGCACAGATTTATATGCCATTTTCTGAATGTGCTGTTATCCTAAACTAGGTCAGAACTCCAATTTCATCTCCTCTAATAAACAACTTGTAAAATAAAAATAAGTAATGGAATCTTACTTCCAATACGTGTGTCCCCCAAATCTGCTGATATAAAGAAGCCATCACATTTTTTTAAATCAATATTTTCATTCCAGGTGCCAGAGCCTCCAAGCAGGGAGTTTTGGACTTGCCAAACGATGTAGTAGAAGGTTCAGCCAGAGGCTTTTTCACAGTTGTGGGTGAGTTGATTAAATGTTTTGTTTCACAATGATTTGAAAATCTTGGTTGAGGTGGTCTTAAAAAAAATCCTTAAAATAACAGAATAGAGAGATTTTCCTAAGCTATCAATTGGAGGGAATTATTGTTCAGATCACCCTCTATGTTTCCTGACAGGATCTGAAGGGATTACAGTACCGTTTCCAGACCTATATTCTCAGGAAACCCTAGCTTCTGTAGATGGTAACTAGCGTTCAGAAAGCAAGAGGTTCTTTATAATCATTAATCTGAAATATGAAATTCACCTCTTGGAGAATCAGAATTAACTTTGCCTGTTAATGATGTTGGGAGTTTTCTCAGTACAAGGAGAATTTTTTGTTGTTGCTACAAAAGGCAAATTTCTTTGTCTGTTATTAACATGAACATCTCTTGGAAGGGATGGATTATACTTTGTAATTCATAGGATTGGTTTATTTTAAAAAGAAAAAAAAAACTAGCAAATGAGCAAACATATTCTCCTAACTTTCTCCTCTCTCTGGTAATGAGATTTTCAGAAATATTTTCCATAGCACTTTAACTTCACCCTTCAGGGCTATCTCCTCTTTCAAATTGCTTCATAAAACTTTCTTTGTTTCCACCATTTAGACTCAATTTTAAATGTTACCTATTCCACTAGGCCTCTTTTGTCTATAGTTATTAATGCTGAGATGGCAACTATAAACAATACAGCTTTCTACTTTTCCTGTTTTTAGGGGATATTCTAGGACTTGCCATGCAGAATCTGGTTGTTCTGCAAACGCCCTATGGAAGTGGAGAGCAGAATGCTGCCCTGCTGGCATCTGATACTTACGTTCTTGACTACCTGAAATCTACTGAGCAACTGACAGAGGAAGTTCAATCTAAGGCTTTCTTTCTCTTGTCTAACGGTGAGAAGATTTAAGTAATTTCTGCCCATAATTGTTGAAATCAATTGTTACTCATACAAAGATGTCATAAGCTGTTTTTTTGCAGTAGTCTGGTGCAAGAAAAGTGAACCTGAACCTGGGAACTCTCAGTCCTAGCTCTGTTTTCTGTTTGACTTCAAAATCTGTGTGGTCATCATTTGCAGCTGCAGAGTTTTAAGCTATGCACTTAATTTTTTTTAATGCCTGGTATTTTGCAAGCTACCTTGTTTGTTGTTGTGATTGCTGTTGTTTTTGTTAAGAGTTGTTGTCAGTGGTTCATCTATCAGTGTCTGTATTTGTGTGCTCAGCTGTGGTCTGTTGCAATGAAGTGATTGGTTTTGTATACAGAAAGAGGGCCAATGTTGTAAAATGTGAGGCTAAGGAAAAGTCCAAGAGCATAAAATAATCTTCTTTAGTTTTTCTTCTCAGAAAGATAACACTGAATTAAAAGGACCTTAGGGGAAATATACTGAATAATTAGTAGGTACCAATGATGAGGCAATTACTGAGCCAGACATATCCATCTGTAGTAGCTTGTCATCAAAATCCTATAAAGTAAGAGTTATGTTTTCTCCCTTGTGAATACAGAAACTGAATTTTAGAAGTTCAAATGGAAATGATCATCCTAGTGATTTATGTCTGTCTAACACCAAAACTTCGGGCTTGCACTGCACTATTCTTTCTCTTCTGACTTTCTTAGGTTAAAAAATAATTTCCTACAATGTTCTATTTTAGGTTATCAAAGGCAGTTATCTTTCAAGAACTCTGACGGTTCATATAGTGTGTTTTGGCAGCAGAATCAGAAAGGAAGCATATGGTGAGACATAAAAATTTTATTTTATATAATATAGAAATTACCTGAGGAGGGCTTGTAAGGAGGTGAAGGAGGATAGAGTTCAGTGGGGATTTAGAAGCAAAGTGGGTTTCAAAGTCAATTTACGGAGGAGAAATAGATAAAACTAAAGATTTAGTGATTCCGATTCTAATACAACAATATACCTTCAGTCTCGTGATGATTTACTCAGCAGTCTGATCCTCTCATGACAGCCCGTACACAGGCACAGCTGGCTAACTCCACCGAAGAGGGCGTGTCTTACTCTATGTTTCTCAGAGTCCCCTGTAGATTCAGGAAAGTGAAATTAGAAGAACCCAAAATGCCTAATTACATCAGTTCTCCCTCCATGTATAGGTAATCTAATGGGCTTACAGCAAGACCTTTGGGTGCAAACATGCTGAAAATCACCTACTCTAATTTCCACTTATTGCTAGTCATAATATTTTCCTGACCCAAAGGAAAGAGCCACTATCAATAAAGATGGTTTACAGCAGATGAGTTGAATGCATCCCTTACCCAAAGAGAACGATGGTGATGAACATGTGGAATTGCTAACATCGCCATTTCCTCTTTATCTAACTTTTGCTTTGGTGATTTGTACTACAGGCTCAGTGCTCTTACTTATCAGACATTGGAGAGAATGAAAAATTATGTATTCATTGATGAAAATGTTCAAAAACAGACCTTAATCTGGCTTTCAAGCCAGCAGAAAACAAACGGCTGCTTTAAGAATGATGGCCAGCTTTTCAACCATGCCTGGGAGGTGAGAGAGGAGCAGCACCAGGCTTTCCTTGCTCCTGGGCGTTGCCTGCCTTGCCCTGCCTCTGGCTTTCCTGATCTGGAATATGAATATTCTTCCTGTGAATATGAAGCCTTCTGAGCCACTGCAGTCCTGGGCCTGTGGTGGGTTGGTCAGCAGCACCATTCCAGCTGCGTGCATGTTTAACCACAGCCTGGATGTGACTCCTTCTGAGTCTCTTGTCTGCCTTACTCAGCCTCTAGTCCTTCCCGGGTCTCAGTCCTCTTCAGAAAGTAAACTAGCAATAGAAGGGAGGAGAGAGAAAGGGAACCTAGAAAAGAAACTTTCATAAATTTGGAGACAGTCAATGTATAAAGGGAGGGGGCTGTGAGTATATGAGGAAGGAAAGTTTATTCCTGTCCATGGATGGCAAGAAAGTTCCGGGGAGAGCATCTAGTAGTTCACATTGTTTCAATGAAGCAAGTTTTTCTAAGATCCTCTCAAGGAAAAATTCAAAGGCCAAGCTTGCCCCAGGGCCAAAGTACAAATGAGGTGAATTATATCCTTGGCAGAATCCAACCGTTTTCCTGTCCATATTTAGGTAAATCCCTCCCTTCCAACTTCCTTTCTTTGCAGATAGCTGTCCACCTCCAGCCCATCTTCTGTCTCCTTTCCTGTCCTATGTTTCCCTCTGGATGCTCAAAATCTCCTATCATGGCATTTTAGCGTGCTCCAATGGCCCCTGAAATACGCTGAGCTTTTCTTCAGCATCCTTCCTCTTAATCATCACTCCTGTTCTTGAAACACAGAATGCATATCTAATCCATGTCAAAATATGAATGAAAACAGACACTCGATGATATTTAATTTGCATGCAAATTGTATTCAAATTGTTTTGTGGTATTTTTAATTTATTCCAAACTTATTCCTTACAACAGGGGGGCCCTGATGGAGAAGACTCTTGCTCCTCGGTAGAAAAATCAAAAACTTTCCCACGTTCTCTTCTAAAACCTCTTCACATCCCATCTTTCTTCTTATTGGATTCATTACTGGCGAATCATTGCTGATTACTGCTTCAGTTTGTCTGATCTTCCCCAGTATTTTCTCATTAATTAAATATCTGTGTGTGGGGGGGTGAGTGGGTGGGTGTGTTATGAGTTGAGAGAAAATAAAAATGCAAGGGAAAAATAAAAGCTTACACTGCAGAGGAATGGTGATACCACTCGCTGTAATTTACATGTACTGTGAGTCCTCGTGCCTCATGTTATTGCCTGCCATATGCTGTTATTTGCGTCTTAAACACTTGGTTTCTCAGAAATATTTCTTTTCTGAAGAAGGGAGGGGTTGTCCTTTGCTTAAATAGATAAAACGGAAAGCTTGTACAAGATCAGTAGATCCCAAATGCCATTCTGAATGCCATTTCCATCAGAATCACTAGAGCGCCCATTAAAATGCATTTCGCTGTCTTATTTCCGAGTTTTTTGAATCAGAGTATCTGTGTAGATGCTGGTTGATGTAAGTACCCCAGGGGACTTTTATGCACAGTTAGTTTGCAAACCACATGATTTAAAATTAGTTTCTCATTTTACACTGTAACAATCTGAGACTTGACTCTGCTGACCTTCTAGTGTGCTTTTCCAGGAATCTTCACAGCAACTTTCTGCTTCACCTCATTAGAAATTCTTTGTTGACTTTCTTCAGATTTATACTGAGTGGAGACAAATAGAGTCCTGTGAATTCCTTAAAATGTATGCTTAACACCAGGCTGCATAAATACGATTATATATGTTATTTAATACACATGAAATTAATTGTTATAATAATAACAACTTAATAATTATAATTTAATTATTGCATAGAATCTGAATGATTCTTGCTCAGATAGTATGACTATTAACCATCTAATTTAAAAACTACACATGTTTGGGTGTTTTTATGAATAATGGTATTTGTTCCAGTATTTTTAACCTACCTAGTTTTACTTCAAAAGAATACTTGTTATTTTGTGCTCTGCTGTCCCGAATGACTCATTGTTCCTTTGTTTTCAGGGTGGAGATGAAGAGGACATTTCACTCACTGCATATGTTGTTGGGATGTTCTTTGAAGCCGGGCTCAATTTCACTGTATGGATCCCCATCATCTTCTGATTTCAGTCAGCTGAATGCACATTAAATAGACTGTAGAGTCAGAGTCACTTGAGATTCTAAGACTGGATGAAACCCCGAGATAACATTTAGTTTACTACCACCCTTTAAATTCATGCTGTTCAAACTGTTTTTTATTCATAGACAGCTTTGAAAAACAGGATTGAGTTTCTCTCTAGGGAGAATACACATATGCACACAAAAACGACTTATTCACACAATTGCAGGCATTCACATCTCTCCTGAAGTTCGGCCATGAATTTCAGTTTGAGAACCTCTGCTCTAAGTAAAGCCATAGCCTAGTATTCTGTTTCTCTCTCAACAGTGAGTAAACATTTTCAACTCCAGTGTGGCTCACCCTCGCCACCTCCCAATCCATAGGTTAGATTTCCAAAATCTATTCCTGAACTAAGATGCTAGGAATTGTCAGGGTCATTAGTATACCTTGAAAATTATCTTCAGAAATGTAAGCCTCTATTTTAGGCGTTAGAAAAAAAAAAAAAACTCTTGGGCCTATGATAAATTTGGATGCTTTGCCACATAGAAGACATTCATAACTAAAATATCACTGATCAGATATAAAAACTGCCATTTTCTTACTAAATTTTATTGGGCCAGACATGGTGGTTCATGTCTATAATCCAAGCACTTTGGGAGGCTGAGGCAGGTGGATTACCTGAGGTCAGAAGTTCAAGACCAGCCTGGCCAACATGGTGAAACCCTGTCTCTACTAAAAATACAAAAATTAGCTGGGCTTGGTGGTGCATGCCTGTGATCTCAGCTACTTGGGGGACGGAGGCAGGAGAATCGCTTGAACCTGGGAGGTGGAGGTTGCAGTGAGCTGAGATCATGCCACTGCACTCCAGACTGGGTAACAGAGCGAGACCCTAGCTCAAAAAAAAAAAAATTATTGCTTAGGTACTAATAATGATATTATGAATTTATTTTAATGATATTTTTGAAGGATAAAATATATGTGTATATATAAATGGATTTGTATATAAAATATACTTTGAGGATATATTATATATATTATAAACAATGATTAGTTTAAATGTTCAGCAAGCTCATGGAATGTTCGGTTATCAGTTTACAATATATGATTCTACTTCCTGACCAACAGTTTCCTGCTCTACGAAGCGCACTCTTTTGCCTCGAAGAGGCATTGGACAGTGGTGTCACTAATGGCTACAATCATGCAATTCTAGCTTACACTTTTGCCTTAGCTGGAGAAGAGCAGAACGTGGAATCTTTACTCCAGACCCTGGATCAATCTGCCACAAAAATAAGTAAGCGTTATTATTCATTGTTGCTAGTGGGGGTGATCTTGGAGCACAGTGAGGAAGCGTTCTAAGCAGTCACATAGGAGCTCCCTCTTCGCCAGTGTGTTTCTATTTCTCTTATGGAATTTATCAGTGGCCTTTATACCTTTCAAGAACACTGCATATTCTAGACTTTCCTCTTTTGCTTTATGCTAGCTTCCTCTCAAATGAGTGATGTGAGGGGAGTCAAGCCTGGTGACCAAGCCATAGACTATCATAACTACTGGGGAAGCTTAATCACCTGCTACTTAGAAAGTTGCTATTTAAGGCTGTAGCAATTTGCTATAGCTGTCATCAAATACCACATACTGGATGACTTCAGCAACAAAAGTTTATTTTCTCACGCTTCTGGAGGCTAGAAGTCTAAGTTCAAGGTGTTGGAAGTGTGGTTTCTTCACCTGCAGGTGACCACATTCTCCCTTCATCTTCACAAGATTTTTTGTGTGTGCACAGCCCTGCTCTCCCTTTTGTGTGTCCAAAATTTTTCTTCTCATAAGGACACCAGTCAGATTGGACTGTGGCCTGTAAGCTTCATTTTAACTTAGTCACTTCTTTTAAAAGTCTTATCTCCAAATACAGCCACATTTTGAGGTACTCGGAGTTGGGGTTTCAACATATAAATGTGAGGGGAGCAATTCAGCACAAACAGAGGTCGGGAATGGAATTTGCATCCTTCTTTATGTGTAACCCATGACTTTTATACAGACTATGTGAAAATTCTTCCTTTTTCTCAGATAATGTCATCTACTGGGAAAGAGAAAGGAAACCCAAGACAGAAGAATTTCCATCCTTTATTCCCTGGGCACCTTCTGCTGAGACTGAGAAGACTTGCTATGTGCTGTTGGCTGTCGTTTCCCGGAAAATTCCTGACCTCACCTATGCCAGCAAGATTGTGCAGTGGCTTGCCCAACAGATGGATTCCCATGGAGGCTTTTCTTCTACCCAGGTAATTCATGTAGGCCTGATATTAATAGCAGTATGTTTAGTGCAGAAGCTGTAACTCTATGACGAGTGAGATATTAATAGTAAAGATATCACAACAAATCCTTTCTGAGAAGAAGAATCGTGGATATTATTAATCCTATTTTATTTCCTCAACAATTATTTGTTGGCCGGTTATTGTGTATCAGGCACTCTACTAGGAAGCCTCTAAGTAGAAGCGAATGAAATGAGGCCCCCTATTCCAGGAACTTATCACCATTTGTAACTTCATTCACACACCAAACACAGAATAAGTCTAAAGGATATTTTTGTCATAAGCACCACTCTTGGTGGTACATTAGACACCTGATGATACTATGTTCAAATTATATATGGACCAAAAAGAAAGTTTTCTCTCTAGTTCTGTGGGCTATACACTGGGAAAAGCAAATGAAAAGAAGGAAAACAGGAGAAATGGGGGGTATGAGAAACAGTGACATGTTTTTCCTTACTTGCAAACAAATTGAAAATGCAGAAACAAACAAACAAACAAACAAAAAACAGTTTTATTTCCACGAGAAAAATCTGCATTTCTCTTTGTATTTGGTCTTAGTTTCTGAGTCAAACCATATACGAATGCATTTCCGAAGATCTTTTCCTGATTCTGACCTCCCTTCTTTGAAGAGGAGCAGAAAAAAAAAAGAATTATCCATGGCAGCCACAGGGGCCGCTGACTTATGTAATGCCTTAACTTTTAGAAAAGCTTTGACACCATTTTTAACCAAAGAGACTATCTTTTATGAAAAATTTTTAGAAAGTAAAAACACAATTAAGATTTGTTGAAGAAAACTAATTTAAGTGGAAACAATTTGCACAAGCAAGTATATTTTCCTACCATTCAGGATATTGCTTCTTGGTGTTTTGCTGACCTGTTTTAGGAACACTTCTAAGGATTGATATGAAGTCCGTGGTCAAATGATGACCAATATTGTGTCATAACTGAGCTTGGATCGTTGCTTGTGCTGTTCTGTGCAGGAAACTCCGGTTTGTCTTCTTGCCATAACCCGTTACATGAAGTTAACCTTCTCTAAGGATCAAAACACCGTTACCTTTAGCCGTGAAGGATCCAGTGAGATTTTCCAGGTTAACAGTGATAACCGCCTACTGGTCCAACGTTCAGAACTAACAAAGGCACCTGGAGAATACACAGTAGATGTGGAAGGACACGGCTGTACATTTATCCAGGTAACAGAAATCTGTCTGAGAGGGTGATGAGTGTTTGCCAGTAAAAGAGTCAGACTGTCTGTTCAGTTCTACGTGAAGTGTTATCTGACCGTTTTGTGTATTTACACTATCAATAGCCGAAAATGCAAGTTATTTTATGAAAAGGTACTCAGTTGTCGAAGTTTCTTAAGGATTATTGCTATTAGAAAGTATTCTGTCTTCCTTAAATTACATTATTCTGAAAACTAAAGAATTTAACCCGATTCCCTGATGATAAAGATGTAAACTACATTAATAATAGAAATAAGCAATAGGTTCTTTCTTTTTAAAAATGTTTTATTTTTAATTTTTGTGGGTGCATAGTAGGTGTAAATATTTATGGGGTACATGATACAGGCATACAATGTGTAAGAATCACATCAGGGCAAGTGGGGTATGCATCACCTCAAGCATTTATCCTTTGTGTTAGAAATGATGGAAGTATACTCTTAGTTATCTTAAAATGTAAAATTACATTACTACTGACTGTAGTCAGCCTGTATAATTCTTAATACAGGATGAGTTTTCTTATAATTTGCTATCCTTTCTAGGCCACCCTTAAGTACAATGTTCTCCTACCTAAGAAGGCATCTGGATTTTCTCTTTCCTTGGAAATAGTAAAGAACTCTTCGGATATCTTCCAGACTATTTTTGATCTCACAGTGACCCTCAAGTAAGTGTCATATCTTGATAGTAACTCCCATGTGGGCAAGATGGTAAAATATTTAAAAAGTTTGAGCAGTAGTGAAATCACAAAATATAAATCATGGTAATATGATGAGTTCTCATGTTGGTGGTGACAATTCTACAGCACAGTCACTTTTTAGCCCTCTGTCCGGACACCACAATTTAGTACATCTTCAGCTACATCAGAGCTAAAATGAGGCAAGTATAACATGCAGTCTATGTGAGCGTGATTTGAAAGCTTTCGCTGCACTGATACTCCAATGACACTTTCTATTCTGTTGTATGGAAGTACTCCTAGTTTTGAAAAACAGAGATTCTATATTTCTTTCTCAAGACAAGCATGCATGATCATATAGTAGCAAGCCCACAAATGTTTATTTTATAACTGTAAAGAGTAAAATTTTAGATTTTTACTTTCAGAATAGAAAAACAAAATGATCCTCTTGATTTCAAGCATGATTTATAGATGCTAAAGGATGTTAGCCTTAGTTAATATGTGGAAAGCATTGAGTGAAATTAGTTTGGCAGATATTCTTTAGAATTTCTAAATAAAAATCTCTTGAGCTCCAGGGCTAAGAACTCAATGACCTGGGGAACCCTTTTTTTTTTTTTTTTTGAGACAGAGTCTCACTTTGTCACCCAGGCTGCAGTGCAGTGGCACAGTGGCAAAATCTCAGCTCACTGCAACTTCCACCTCCTGAGTTCAAGGGATTCTTACGGCTCAGCCTCCCGAGTAGCTGGGATTACCAGTGTGCACCACCACATCTGGCTAATTTTTCTATTTTTAGTAGAGTCAGGGTTTTGCCATGTTGCCCAGGCTGGTCTTGAACTCTGAGCCTCAAGTGATCCACCCATCTTGGCCTCCAAAAGTGCTGGGATTACAGGCGTGAGCAACCATGCCCTGATGAACTATGGAACTCTTAACTTCATACCCCAATAGTCTTACCCAGAAGCAGGAAACTGAGCTAGAAGATCTCTTGGATACATGTCTACTCCATAATTCTGCTAATATACCACCTTGTAAGCAAAGATGTCCTCTAAGTGTTATGCAAATCCAACATTAACCTAAGCATATGTAATATAGATTTAGAAGCTTTGTTTACCAGTTCAAACTTTGAGACTGCAGGTAAGCTTAAGACCAGGATTTGGGGGAGATTTCGTGTCAGATAATTCATTATTTGCTCCAATTTCTGTTGCTATGTATCATTTCTTTCATTATCATTCTGATCATGCCTATTCACAGATGCTTGAAAATGACTTTCTTCAAATTTTCTCTTCAGCTTTTACCTGTCCTCCAGACTTCTAGCCAATTAGTATTTATCCACCTGGCACTCTCATTTTGAGATGTCACTTTTTAAAATTGATATCTAAACTAGTGTTTTCTTAAAATTTTCAGATATACTGGAATTCACAATAAATCCAGTACTGTGGTTACAGATGTAAAAATGCTATCAGGATTTACTCCAGCCATGTCATCCATTGAAGAGGTAAATAATAGAAGCCTAATCTGTCAGCACAAAGACAGCTACATAGAGTATAAAGATAAAATAAATACTTGTTTAGCAGTTGTTTAGCAAAACAAAACTATAGAATTCTTCTTCCACATTCACCTTTATATTTTTACGCTAACACTGGAGAGCTGGTGTATTTAATTCGTACAAATTAGCAGTCAGTATTTCCCATGGTTCATCATATATTTTTCTTTAGTTGCTACCTGTGCTTATGAAAACATCATGGCACCAAGGAATGTTCCATAAAACAGAACCTGACACGGAAAAGCGTGGACATTCAGTTCTGCAGTGGTGCTGCCATTTGTTCTAATATCTATTCTCTATCCTTCCTTAACAATTTCTTCAAAGCTTGAAAACAAGGGCCAAGTGATGAAGACTGAAGTCAAGAACGGCCATGTTCTTTTCTATTTGGAAAATGTAAGTTTAGCAATAATTTTTTTCTTTGAAGTTTTCTTTTTTCCTTCCAAGGACGATTGGATGCTTCCACTTCTTATAGATATGATAGGATTTGTAAAAGGAAAAAACTAAGTGACATTAAGGATGACCAGTTCTAGTTTCTAGTTCTAAGGCTATTTCATAAATGCCCTGGCTACGTGGCTAGATAGCTTTCCTCTCCCTATCAAACACAGTCTGGTCACAGAGTAGATGTGTAATTATTTTATAATTTGACTAAACTCTCACAAAGTTTGCCATAATTTTTAAATTTACAATTGTGTATTGAAGGTGTGTGGTGTGATGTTTTGATATAGTGAGCTGATTGTTATCTAGCGTGACTATATGTGAAATAGCTGAGTAAAACATCCCTCTTCTTTTTTCATGATGAAGTACTTAAGATCTACTCCCTTAGGGAATATTATATATACAGTATAGCATTGTCAACTGTAGGCTACTGCTGTATCTGAGATTTGTAGAATGTATTCATTCTGCACAGCTGAAGCTTTCTATCCTTTGACCAGCATCTCCCCATTTTCCCATTCCTGATAACTACCATTCTACTCTCTGCATCTATGAATTCAACTTTAGATTTAACTTACAGGTGAGATCCTGCAGTGTTTTCTGTGTGTTTCTGGTTTATTTCACTCCATATAGTTTCCTCCAAGTTTTCAATGTTGTTGCAAATGGCAGAAATTCTTTTTATTTAAGGCTGAATAATTTGTGTATATATATATATATATATATATATATATATATATATATATATATGCTTCAGTTTCACTATCTATTCATCTGTTTCGAACATTTAGGTTGATTCCTTCTGTTGGCTATCATAATGAAAGAATGAGCATGGGACTGCAGCTGTCTCTTCAAGATATTAATCTCATTTTCTTTGGATGCATACCCAGAAATGGGATTGCTGGATCATAGGATAGTTCTATTTTTATTTTTCTCAGGAAAAGCCAAACTGTGGCTTGCAGTTTAGAGACGTCTTTTCTATGTGTATCGTTACCACTCACATAAATGCCTACATTCCTCTAAGACTTCCAGCTAAATTCCTCTCACCTCAATGTAAGCAAAGGAACTGAAAATTTTATATGATTTAAGGTTAACAACTCCTTATTTTGCCAATATGTAAGTGAATCATACCCTAGATCTATTTAATTACATAGATCATAAACTTCTGGGGATAATTTTCTCAGTGATTATCTTTTCTCAGACTTGCCACAATGTAATTATAATTTGTATCATTACAGGTTTTTGGTACAACCCACAGTTTCACTTTTTCTGTTGAGCAGAGCAACCTTGTGTTCAACATTCAGCCAGCCCCGGTCATGGTCTACGATTATTATGAAAAAGGTAGGCAAGCAACAGCCATGCCCTAAGGCTATTGAACATGGTATTTATATCTAACATTCCCGAGCTACTAAACTTCCCAAAATCAACCTCTGTCTTCACAGAGTAAGCAATAGATGGCATTACTTTGTATACTGGTTTCTTTCTTCCATGATGCATCTTCTGACTGAACCCATTTTCCAGTTACCAGAGTTTTTCAACACCAGAATCCTTTCAATATAATCTGACAGGGCTCCACTTGAACTTGAAATACAAGCCACATGAAGCTTCCAGGTCTTTTTGTTGTTGTCATTGTTGTTCATGCTAAGACTGACCGTTCTAAGCTACCTCTAAGGACTTTGACTTAAAAAGGGGAGTGGGGAATATTCTGAAATGCTATTTTAAAAATTTGATAGATTCATTTCTAAAACGATTACTAAGATGTCGTAGAGACCATACAACTGTTCCCTGGAAAATTGGTGCTATTTGGTTTTTGTTGAATGCTGTGTGAAGTTTGTCGAGTATTTGAATTCTGTCTCTGACATTTACTAATAGAATGTATTTCATCAAGTGTCTTAAATATTATTAGCTTATTTCTGGATGTATAAAATGGGAAAGTAATTGTCTCTATTTCAAAATTATTGGAAAGATTAGATTGAATGTGCTTATATAATCTACTTAATAAAAATACATGTTCCCTTTATTTTTTCAGAAGAATATGCCCTTGCTTTTTACAACATCGACAGTAGTTCAGTTTCCAAGTGAGACAAAGCAATTACTGGAAGAGGTAAAGAAATTTTATTACATCATAAACCATTGAAAACACATCTAATAAGAAAATGAAAACCTAAATAAGATAGGACAATGGTTGAAGAAAGACAAGTGTTTGGTACTTCATTAGAGTTGTGTAACTGTGTACTACATGAGTATTCTGATAGTCGTTAAGATTGTATTAATTTCTTTAAAAATAGCTTTACAGAATTCACAGCTATATATGTACCTTTTATAAATCTCTCATTTTTGTTTTGTAAGTTGACAGATCAGTAAAAATTTAGGCACATATATTTGTACATATGCATGTATATGTATGATACATGTCTATGTGCCTATATATGCATGTTTTTATATCTAAATATTTATATATACATACAAACATGTGTTTGTTGTTTAAACAATGTTTTAAATCCCAGGTGGAAAACCATTTCTTTTAACAAACTGATTCTTCTGTATCAAACCTGGAAAAATTTCATGAACCATCTGGCATCCTGAACAGTCTGCAATCTGCTCTGGCTTCTTATCAGGTTTTATTTCCTTGTCATCCCATTAAATGTTGTCATTTTGCAACTGAGTCTATGACTTTTTTTTTCTTCCAGTACTTTATTCACAGTTTTAATCCTAGAAAACGCAGGGGTTTTTTTGACAGCAACTTGAATAATTTGCTGTATTGTTGTCAACTCTAAATTCGAATGTTTAGACATTATGGAATACAGAGTTAGAATTCTTCCATATCCAAAGAGAGTGAGAGAGAAAGAAGTGGGGAAAAGTGGGTAAAAGTCTTGACCAGGCACTTCACCAGAGAAGTATACAACATGGCAAAAAAAAAAAAAAAAAAAAGTGCCTGAAAAGATTCAGAACATCATCATTCATTAGGGAAATGCAGCCTGAAACCACAATGGCATCCGCAGTAGAACAGGTGAAATTGAAAAACACATCCATGTTGGCAAGGCTGCAGCACAGGGGAACTCACATGGTGCTGACGGACATGCAAGATGGCACAGCTGCTCTGGAAAACAGTTTAGCATTTCCTTATAAAGTCAAATATGGTACCCAGCAATTCTTCCTCTAAGTGTTTATCCAAGACAAATGAAAGCAGATTTCCATACAACAATCTGTACAAGAATGTTCCAGCAGCTTCCTCCTGCTCCCCAGAAACTGACAGCAGCCCAAGTGGCTTTCAGCTGATAAATAGATTTAAAAAACTGTGGTATCCCCATACAGTGGAATATATTCAGTAATAAAACAGGGCAACTTACTGATACACATCTAACATTCAAGAGCTTTACACGAAATGAAAGGAGCCAGACACAAAAGGTACCTGCTGTAGGATTCTTTTACCTGAAATTCTAGAAAAGGCAAAATGACAGTGTGAGAAAGCAGGTCTGTGGATATGAGGGCCAGGAGGGAGGCTGCGGGGGAGGAGCCCTAATGGGCACACGGGAACTCTGAAGGATGCTGGAGTCTTCATTGTGACGACCATGTGGCTGCATGCATTTATCAGAACTCATTGAGCTGCACACCTAAAGCTGGCAAATTTTAACACGTCAGTCACACCTCAACAAAACTGATATTAAAAATCAATTGAACTGTTGCACAACAATGTGAGTATTCTTAATGCCACTGTACTGTACAATTAAAAATGGTTAAAATGGTAAATTTTATGTTATCTATATCACAATTAAAATAAATAACCCCCCTAAATCAATTGCATTCCATATACTGGCAATAAACAATTGGAAAATACACTTTTGAAAGGAGCATTTACAATAGTACCAAAACCAAAAAATACCTAGGAATCAAACTAAGGCAGGCAAGACCTTTACACTGAAAAATATGAAACACAAAACATTGCTGAGAAAAAAATTAAAGAAATACCTAATTAATGGAGGATTACATCATGTTCATGGATTGGAAGACTCAATATTTTCAGATGCCAAATCTTTCTAATTTGATGTACGGATTCAGTGGAATGCCAATTAATCCCAGCATTTTTTTTTTTGGTATACATTGAAGATGATTCTGCAGTATACGTGGAAAATCAAAGAATCAAGAACAGCCAAGGCAGCCCTGAAAAAGAAGAACAAAGCTGGAGGACTTAACTGCTAGACAACAACACTTCTTTTAAAGCTGCAGTAGCTAAGATGCTGAAGTGCTGGCACAAGGATAAATTTCTAAGACCAATGGCGCAAACAAGAGTGCACAGACGTGAAAAGGCAGTAACACCTGACAGATGACACAGGAGAGATGGCACAGTTAAGTGGGGAGAGGGTGGTCTTTCAATAAATGGCCTTGGGCTAACCACACATCCATATAGAAAAATAGAAACCATGACTCTCCACCTCAGTCCTGATGTAAAAAAATCTGAGATGGATCCTAGACCAAACCATGAAGGGTAAAAAAAAGTCAATCTGTGTGAAGCATGGTATATTGAAGAAAAGAAGGTCTAGAATTTTTTTTAAAAAAATAAGATTATCTTTATAACAAAGGGATAGGCAAATATTTTTTATACAAAAAATCACTAACTACAAAAATAGTAAATAAACAAAAATAATAAATAATATATTGACAAGGTTGTTAAAAATAAAATATAGTAAAAACAGATTAATCAATTGAACTTTATTAAAATAAAAAATATATGGTTCATCAAAAAATATCATTATGTGATAAAAAGAAATGCCACAGAGCAGAAGATTATCATAATACAGGTCTTTCAAAGCAAGTCGCATCCAGAATATATCAAGAAATCCCACAGATTAATAACAAATGACAGACAATAAAAATCTTTTTAAAAGGGCCAAATGTTTAAAAAGTATTTCACAAAAGAGGCTATTCACACAGCCATTAAGTGTATGAAAAACTGTTCAACTTCATTAACCATCAAGAAAATACAAATTAAGTTGAGCATGCTGTGCATGTCTGTGGTCCCAGCTACTCCAGAGGCTAAGGAGGGACAACTCCTTGAGCCCAAGAGGTGGAGGCTGCAGTGAGCTATGATCACACCGTTGTTCTTTAGCCTTAGCAACAGAGTAAGACCATGTCTCAACAACAAAAAAAAGAAAAAGAAAAGAAAAAGAAGAAGAAGAAGAAGAAGAAAGAAAAGAAAATGCAGGTTATATAGCACTGCATTCCCCAGATGCACTAGAATGAAAAGGACTGACAATACCACGTGTTGGCAAGAGTGTGGAGCTACTAGTGCTTTTGTCTGCACTTGGTGGGCATGTAACTTGAACTACAACTACAAGAAATTTTCAGTATCTACTAAAGCTACATGTAAGAAAAAACTATGACCTAGCAATTCAATTTCTTACGTATCTACCAAACTGAAATGAGCATTTATGTTCACCAAAAGTCATACACAAAAATATTCAGAGAAGCTTCATTCATCATCACCAAAAAGTGGAAGGAATAGAATGGATACAGTGTGGGGTGCTCAGACCATGGAAGATTACAAGACAGTGAAAGGCAGTGAGCTCCTCCTGTCTGCCACAAGATGGATGAATTTCACAGACATAATGTGGAAAGAAGGAAGCCAGTCACAAAACAGTCCGTACTGTACGATTCCTCTCATTCCCGTTGACTTCAGAAACAGTGTTTGGAGGTTACTCCATTGTTGTGAAAAGAAAATCAGGAAAGACACTGACACACCAATTTACTGTCAAGGTGCAGGGTAACCAATTGCTATTTGTAGTTTTCCTATGTAGATAAAGGACTCAAAGGATGGAACAAAACACCTTTGATGTTAGACATAGGCAGGAGTACGTGAAGCTTGAATCTGGTTTTTCTCATCTCCCTTCCTTGGCCTGGTTGGCTTCATCATCAGCATTTTCCTGCTCCTCACTCCTCCCCCAGTATCCTTATTCTGATTTCTGCCTTTTTTTCTCCCTAGAAAATATACATTTTCTAGAGCCCAATCTGCCAGGAGAGATCTTAGAGATTACAATGGAAAAAACTTGGAATTCTGAGGACAGAGAAAAGAAAGAGGAAGAGTTAATGACTAGTGAGACACCATCATGTAGACTGGTGCCACACGGAATCTGGGGCAACAGAACATGATCCGTCCAGATGGACATACAGTGAAAGCTGGTGCCGGCAAGCACCTTAAGCTATATGATTGCAATAAGTTTTGCTCACCAGTGTTTATGGGGACTGAAGTATATTTCTCTTTGTTTCTAGTGCTGCCCAAGTTTGAAGTTACAGTCAGTGCACCACAAACAGTAACTATTTCAGATGTTCGATTCCAAGTAGATGCACGTGCTAAGTAAGCATTTATTCAGGAGATTTGCCTTTGCAGGGAGACACAAAGTTCAGAGACAACAAGTGAGATTAACCAGGTAACTTTAATTATTTATATGCTTACATTCATATTACTAGAGGAGCAAGGTATTGTCATTGTAGAATATTTGAAAAATATAAAGAAAAGCATAAGAAATTACCTCAAATTAATTCTACAAACTGCCATTAACATTGTGATTTATTGTTCTACCATAAAGACATACATACACACGTGTTCATTGCAGCACCATTCACAACAGCAAAGACATGGAATCAACCTAAATGTTTATCCATGGCAGACCAGATTTTTTTTAAAAATGTGGTACCTATGCACCATGGACTACTCTGCAGTCACAAAAAAGAACTAGATCATGTCTTTTGCAGGGACATGGATAGAGCTGGAAGCCATTATTCTTAGCAAACATACAAAGGAACAGAAAACTAAATACCAAATGTTCTCATTTATAAGTGGGAGCTAAATAATGAGAACACGCGGCGACAACAAAGGGAACAACAGAAACTGGGGCCCACTTGAGAGTAGAAGGTCGAAGGAGAGAGGAGACCAGAAAAAATAACTATTGGGTAGTAGGTTTAGAGCCTGGAAGACAAAATAATATGTACAACAAACCCCTGTGATATGAGTTTACCTGTCTAACAAACATACACTTGTGCCCCTGAACCTAAAATAAAAACAGAAGAGAGAGACAGATACACAGGCTCAAAACCAGGGACTGAGAACAAGTTTCTGCAAGGAGCAGGAAATGATGACATGGTTCACCAATCCTGAAAAGGACATGGAAGTGATAGATATACCAGTGAATCCAGATATGCTCATGGAAAACAGATGCAGAGGGAGAAGTTGTATTCAGCTTAAGGGAAAGTATTTTGGAAATATGGAAAATAGAATGCATGAGAAAAGTGGTTAATGGTCACTGACGTCTACTGGCTGTTGTGAAAAAGTGGTCAACAGTCTTGACTGAAAAAGAGATGAACAGACTTTTAGGGGAGGGTCACAGAGTCCATACTTCAGTTATAAAACAGAATCTCAAAATATAGATAGAAAGATAGATAGACACACAGAGAGAGAATTTATTTTCCTCTAATTTTTAATGAATATTTTTCATGATGGCTGTCATACTTTTCTCTTCATGATAACTAAGAAAACTTGTCTCTGTATTATGCCAATCTTTTCATAAATACCAATTTTCTGCTGCATAAACATATCTTTATGTGACTACATGAAATTTAGTTATTCTTTTATTATATAATATATAGATGATTTCGTTTTGTTTTCCTAGTAATTAATAATTTTGTAGCATATGTCTTCGTGTATAACTACATAGTAAGCAGCTTTTGAATTAGGAATTGTTCAGTTAAGAAAGATTCCCAGAAGAGGAATTGCCAAGACAAAATATGCAACATTCTTTTAGTCTTCTGATTGTCGTATTGCTCACCAAATATGTTGTGTCAATGTAGAATTCCAGCAGCTAGTATGAAAGCGCCTTTCTCACTGAATCTTCACCATCGTTACATATTTTCATTGAAATAAGAAAACAAGCTATTGGACTCTCATAGTGAAGATAAGGCATCTTATCCATTTAATTTGAATTAGTTGGAATCCTCTTAATGTTAAAAAATAAGTCCTATATGATTTGAGAAATTTTTATTTTCTTTTTGGGGAATTATTTTCAATGCCTTTTATCCTTTTTTAGTGTGATTCTTTTTCTCAAATTTCCAATAATAATTTTTTGAGAGCTACTATTTTTGAATGTCAATTAGTGTGGTAAGCTCTGCGTATATGATCGCTACAGTGCTATTAGATGGCAGCGATCATCACCTCTATTTTATAAGGAAAGATACTAAGACATCGATAATCGAAATAACTTATCAACAGTAATGGAGCTTGTTGATGACAGAACTGGGATTTAGACCGAGGCTGTTCAGCTTCAGAGCTACTCTCCTAATCAATAACTCTTTTGCACTTTACATAAACAGTTAAAAATATTAATATTTGCACTTTACATAAACAGTTTACTTAAACAGTTAAAAATATTAATACTTGCCATATTTGTTAAACACTTTATTTAGTTGATTACATGAAAATTACCTGCCTTTGAGTGTTTTCAGCAGACTATTAGAGATGCATTGGGTAAAGGGTTGTCTAATGAACATGCAAGGGGAGTTCTTAAGGATGCCTCAGAGATTCTTGGTTTTGCTTTTTTTTTTTTTTTTTTGGTACTATTTAACATCTTTGGATTCTAGCAAAGTAATCCTAAAATTTTTCTCAGTTTCAATGAAGAGCAGTTGAACTTGTGCCAGAATTTAACATATGTAATAGATGAGAGATTGTAGATTATCCATATTAAAAATGATGGGATAATCAGAACAGCTTGGACAAATCCAGGATCCTAAATAGGCTTCATTAGAAAACCCTACACAAAGCCAGAACTTGCAATGGCATTAATATCTCATTTATTTATCTGCACAATAGTATGCTAAAAAAAAAAAAAAACTACAATGCTCTGATTGGGAGAGCGAAAATGTTTCTCAAGCATGGACTTTGAAAAAGCTAACCAAATGCTAAACTAACATGGAACTGGTGATTCCTTAGAACTATGTCAGGTTATAATCCCTGATTTTGATTTCTTGAAACTTCTTTAATATATTCTGGGTAAATTTACATTAAAAAGTAAATTAGTGTCAGTAATAATAATATCCTGCCAGGCTGCCAGGCAGCTAGACTGGAGCTATGCTTGCCACAAAGTTATTTCTGGACAGACTGTGAGCACACTGTGCCTAGAAGTTCACATCAATTGTGTAATACTGTGTCTCACATTGTATGATACTGTGTCTGTGCATTGCTTCTTTAGTATTTCCTGGGATTTAGCTTGGAATGGTTAGAGAAAATGAGCAAATTAGATTATTTTAGTAAAACTCAGAGATGAATTTGGCTTTTAAGAGGGAAAAAATACTTACAGGTGAAGATATCTTAACAAATCGCTTTAGCATTCATGGAAAGCTTTCAAATCACAAACAAAGGGAGAATATTTCTCCTATCCCATATAGAGATTTAAGCTACGTGTCTCATGGGCATAAGTTAGCCTGCCAATAATACTAGGATACAAGTTTTACTGTATAAATGAAAAACATTAAGAAGAAATAATAAGAAAGGTTTAGCCATAACATTTGTGACTGAATCTTAGTCTGGCTTCTATTTGATCATCAGACGTGACAGATGATCTTAGTGATATGAGTTGAGACAGAATCTCAAACGTGTTACGAAATTCTTAATAGAAAGAGAAAAAGATGAGTGGGAAGGAAAAAGCACACACTGTGGAGTGAGGCAGATCTGAGTCTGAATTTTAGTTTCATCATTTACAATGTGGGAAAGTGAGTTGCTTGACCTTGAACATTTTACAGATTGAGAAATTGAGGTTGAGAGAGATTAATTTGCCCAGAGTCTCATAGCTAGCAAGAAGCTAGAGGTTTCAAACTGGGGACTTTCTGATGTCAGAGCTCAAGCTTGTCAGCACCACGCTCATGGGGCAATGGTCAGGAGAAAGCCAAGTTTCCAGGAAACTGGAATGGCCACAGAGAATGACCCTCTTACATCCTGATTAGATGACCAGCCTTAATGAGATTTTTAGCATCACGGTGGAAGAGAAGACAGAAGAGGAAGGCAGTTTCCTGTGTTGCTCCGGACTTGCCTCACGTCGCCCACATTATTCTGGGGTTGACATATATTTTTCTAGTAGGTGTGACCTGAGGATGTTGGGGCTTTACTTTTGTGCTGGTGCAGGCAGTTTTCAGGCTCATAGAAACAGTCAGCTGTTTATTTATTCATCAAACAAGCATTTCTTAGTCACCTCCTCTTTTAATTCTTGGGTCAGTAAATAAGTATGGTCCCTGACCCAACAGATCTAGCTCAGGTTCAGAGATGCACAACCCAATTCCAGCAAAGCTTTCTGTAGATTATCTGGGGCAGCTCTTACTACCCTTGATCTTTCCCACTTCGCAGCTGTTCCTGTACCAACAGAAAGCTCTCCCATGGAGGAATGGAGAAAAGATGGAAAAATGAGGCTGTGAATCGGGCTGAAGTTTTGGGGAAGGATGTGGAAGCCAGAGATTAACAAGAAGTTTTGGTGGTGGGTGTGATGTCCCCCTCCCTGCTGTTCCATTTCCTCGGACACTTAGGCTGGTCTCATGATGTAAGGGCCAACCGCTCATGTAAAAATCCATCCCAGCATCCTCAGCTCAAATAACTGCCACTTGCCACGTGCCTACCCCAACAGAATTAACAGAAGCTGCCAACAGCCCTGCTGACCTCATTGAATGGAACCGTGTCCTCAGAGGCAGGAGCTCCTTCTTCTCCTGAGTGAGACTCCCTCCTATCTTGGAATAGGAAGTCCTCTCAGGAGAAGTCCAAGCTTCAGACAGAGAAGGAGCAGGGGCCTTCATTTACTCCCCCCAGTGCTGACCCGAAAGGAAGAGGCTGAGACACAAAGTAGAATCTAAAGACTTTACTTGAGTCAAAGTGAGGACAGCTGCCTGGAAGACTCAGACCCAAGTACTCTTGGCTGTGAGCTTCCTAGAGCCTTTGTTACCAGCAGGTTTTTAAAGACAAAGGACTGGGACAGAGAGTGGGCTGGTACAAAACTGTGGATCAGAAACTCTCTTTGGATTACAGAAATAAAATTGATGAGCAATTGGTTATTGTTAAGTTATAAGATGTGGCTTATACTTCTGGTGAGACACTATAATAATTGTCCTAAATTAAAAGTAATTGATGGCTACTTGTGGCAATAGCAAGCAGTTTTAAGAGATGCATAGATAACTCAAAGCGGGCAGCAAGGTGTGATCTCATTTTAACGTCTCTTTAGGCCTCATAGTTTAAAAAGGACTCACCTTCCTCAGATGAAAGCTCTTTTTGCATCAGGAACCCCCTTTTCTGCTTTCTTTGAGGGTCAGGATGGGTCCCATGAAGAGCTGCTGGCAGGGTCAGACAGAAGCCAAGGAGAGGCCGTGCAAGGCAGCTGAAGCGCTTGGGAGGAGGCAACAGCCCCCTGCCAGCAACCAACGTTAAAAAGCACTGTCACTTCAGGCTGAAAGTGGTAGAAACCAGTTTGTTAAATCACACAAATGTGTATATTAGGCATACCTGGCTAGTCCTTTGCCAAGAGAGCTTGTAGCATAACTGCAGGCATATGAAAAAGACATGAAAATCATTAATCACTGCACAAGCTTAGGGATCAGCACCTTTTGGAGGGTGATGAGTGGTGGAAGTGCCTGGAAAATATGTACAGAAAGAGTGAAATAAGCAGAAGAAATGCCCTAGGATTCAGGGTTTGGTTACAGTGGGATCAGACACATCTGGGAGGATGAAGACAAAAAATCCAGATTATAATTGGTCCTGGAAGTGAGACTTCATGACAATTGCGTTAACTTGAGAAGTTCTTTTTAGTTCCTGGCTTCAGAGTTAAGGTTATGGTTGATGGATGAATCTACTTTTGGAAGAGTTTCTCTGGGCTGAAGTTGATAGCTAGGTTAAAATATCAAGGACTTTGGTAAATCTCCAGTGGAGCTTCACTACAGCATAGAGGGAAAAACACCAGATTTAACATTTCATTCTTGGTGCTGCTGAGCTGTGTGCTCTAGGACGAGACATTTAACTTTTTCAGCTGTGCCCTAGAAAGATTCACACCTATCTCCCGACACTTTTGCAGTGACTAAGAGGGAGAATAACCAGGAAAAAGGTATGTGAACTGTAAAAAGCTGTCGCCTTACAATGGTGATGGTGATGATCTGTATACTCTTGGGAGGATTGGTGCACATTCTTGTCTACAGCAATCATAAGCATAGGATAATGCTTCCGTCTTTAAGATTCTCATAGTAAGGTTAAAAGATACCGATATTACCTACTGTTTAACACAACTGGACCCACTACCTACTGCTTTATGCACAGAAGTTACGGGGCTGAGCGGCTCTCCATTAGCCGCACTGAGGATCTGGGATACAAATGAGTGGAATGTGTAAGGGGAGAGGAGATCTTTAGTGATCTCTGAGAGCAATATCTGAACAACATTAGCAGTGAAATGAATGCAAACCACATCTTGCCTATTTGAAGTAATAAAGGAAGGGAACAAAGTTATACAGGCAAAGAAGTGCTTTTGTTTCCCCAGCCATGAATCCTGGTTAAAAATTGCACACAAACCACAAGGACAGTCAATACCATCATCTCAACTCCTAATGTGCTGTGTTTCTTTCAGGAAAAAAAAAAAACCAACAAACTAAAAACAGAGGAGTATCACACTGTCTTCGACGTGCTAGCTTTATATTCTTTTGTGAAAATCTCAAGACGTTACCCATCTTCAGAGGTAGCTCATTCTTCCCAGGCATGGAACCGGGAAGGGTAAATGAATGAACGCAGTCATTAATTTGCTCAGTGCTGATTAAGACCTAACATGTGCCGGGCTCTCTCCTAGGTGGGGCTAATAAAAGTAAGCCCGAGAGGTCCTGTCCTTAAGGGGAGGAAAGATACACACTCCAGTATCTGTATTTGAGCAGAGAAAGTGGTTTGTCAAGAGAGAGCAGGATTGGGAATATTAAAGTATATCCACTTTATTGGGCTCATAGACCAAATGGACTCCCTATGACTCACTGAGGTACTCACATTTAAAACAGAAACCCAGTGGCTACAGCCAGGTGTGGGAGCGGTCACGTACTCTGTGTTCTCAGAAAGATGTAAGAGCATCACAGGACCCCTCTTTTCGCAATCAAGCCAAACCCGCGCCTGCTGTTGTTCCCGGGACAAACTGCTGCTGGGCCCCTCCCACCACCAGCCAGCAACAGTCTGACAGAGACTCCCAGTTTAGGGCTTGGAAACCAATCAATCAGAGCTCATCTGCTCGGTTAATCAGGGCTCAGCTGCATCCGAAGAAAGCCAATGCAAATGAACCTGATGGGGAACCTGGGCAGCAAATTTTGCTATAAAGCCCGACTCCTCTCTTTGTTCTCTGAACACACTTTCATTTTACAGTGAAGTCTGGTCTCTCGGTGTTAGTCCAAACTGCACCATGTTGTAAGCTCTCTCTGCTATTTTGCAGACCTTGGTCAAATTGAAACAGGGGTTCAGGTGTGAGAAACAGTCTGTCTAACCACCTAACCACAAGGCAGACAAAGGCCGAACCAAAGACACATCTCTATCATATCTTGCTAGACAAAGGTCCGAGGAACACCCAGAACACCACAACGAAATCCCACTGGCACAAGGGCCAGAACCGTCTTAGCATGGGAACATCTTACCAACATCCTGCCAGGCCCAGGCAGCAAGCCACACTGCCCAGACCCCTTCGGCCCATAGCTATAAATTGCCCCAGGCTTGTAAGCAGCATTGGGCTCTGGCATTATGCTGGTCCCTAACTTCTATAGGTTTTATGCTGGACATAAAGCCTGCATTTGCTATTAAGCCACCCCCTTATGTGTGTCTTTCTTTAACCCTCGCCTTCCCTTCAAAACCTAACACCCAGTTTTGCAAACTGTCCACTGAAATAGTCTCTTTCCTCCAGATTCCTTTTCAGAAAACTTTTGTTCATGGGATGTAGAAGGAGGAGCAGTTATTTCTAGGAAATCTAATCTGCTGGAGGTAGACTGAGTTGAGTGCCTGGAAAGGAAACAGTGGGTAATACTACTAGAAATAGATTTTGACCAGATCACAAGTGGCCTTGGATGATGAGAGAGGAATTTGTGACTTTAATTTCAAGGCATAGGGGTCATCGAAGCTTTTTGAGCAGGGGAGTATTATGATCATCTGGCTGTAAATAGACCCTGAAATTTAAAATCTCATTTTTGAGAATGCACTTAGGAGATAATTACATGGATGGGTCTGAAGACGACTGAGGACATTTAAAAAAGGGCACAGCAGTTTCGGCTTGCCCTGCTGCTAATAGCATTTGCTGCTTTTCACTCACACTTTATTGTGCATGGAGAACTCTGCCCACATCCACAGGAGAGACGAATTTTTCCTAATTCATCTCTGTAGCCAAGGTAGACTCAGACACTTAAGAAATATAGACAGCACTCCTACCTAAAATGCCCAGAGAGAAATTCTACATGGCTAAAAGGGGGAGCTAGCTACCCCAGCCCAGAAATGTTTCTTCCTAAGAGGAAGGGCACTGGCACAGAAAACTGCAACATGCTGTAGTGACCAGAAGGGTGGACCCTCCCTGCACCTGCTGTGGAGGAGGAAGGTGGAATGTTGCAGTGCACCAGACTCTGCTCATCTTGGTTCAAGTCTAGGCATTGCCACTAATCTGTGTGACCTTGAACACATCACTTTTCCTCTTTGGGCCTGAGTCTCCACATCTGTTAATCGAGGGGTGAGACTGGATTGTTTCCAAAATCCATCTGAGTGCTGACACCCTGTAGACTCGTGGGACTGAGTAAGAATGCTGTGAGCTCTGGCATGGCTGGTCTGATGATCCCCAAGTTTCTCTCCTTTCTCCTTGGTCCTGAGGGAGGTAACACAATGAGGCACATTTTTGTTCCGAACACCGGCCGCATCTCACAGTCTGAGTTGAGTCCTGGCCCTGCTATATAGGTTAGCAGTGTGAACTTGGGCGAGTCACTTAACCTCTCTGAACCTCTATTTTCTTTTCTGAAAAATAGTGAGTCAATGTCATCTAGCCCAAGAAAAATGGAGGGATAGAAACAAAAAATGAGAGGCCGGATGGAGTGACTCACGTCTGTAATTCTAACACTTTGGAGGCTCAGGTGGGCAGACTGCTTGAGCCCAAGGAGTTTGAGACCAGCCTGAGAAACATGGCAAAACCTCATCTCTACAAAGAATACAAAACTTCGCTGGGTGTGGCGGTTGGGCGCCTGTAGTCCTAGCTACTCAAAAGGCAGAGGTGGAAGGATCACCTGAGACTGGCAAGTCCAGGCTGCGGTGAGCTGTGATTGTGCCACTGCACTGCGGTCTGGGGGACAGAATAATGTTCTGTCTCAAATAAATAAATAAATATTAAAGTAAGAAATGTAAACTTTTTAAAAATAAACAAAAAAGGAGACAGAACTGGCTTCCAGTAAGTATGAAATTATGACCATCAGGCTAATTAGGTTATTTTGCAAAAAAAAAAAAAAAGTTAGGAAAACATATTTTTGACAAATACTCTCAAAGCTAGTGAAATTATCCTGTTTTGGACAATAGCTTGGCCTTTGATAGTTTTATCAATCTGTACAACAAAACCCCAGCACTTATATTAAGCCCTGAAGTATGGAAACAAACGAGGAGGGGACTGTGTGTCTCCTGCATTAAACAAATCAGTGTCTCTTTCCCACAAGAGAAGCTCTCATGAGGTTCCTTTCCTTTTTGCTGTACAGAACCTCCCAAATGAACGAGCTCGTTCATGTGAAAATTCTCCAGAGTGGCCACTGCAATTTCAAATGGTGTCTTAAGAAATTGTGTCAGAGACATAAGATGAGTTCACACGACAGTGAGGAAATCTGGAAGCAGCAGGTGTTTGGCCTGGGCAAGAGCCACTTTCGATGAAAAAGGTCGCACGGGCACCCGAGCAGTCTGAGAACAGACTTCTTGCCTCTGGAGCTTGGTCAGAGGCTGCAGGCTGATTGTCTCCAATCCTCCTGATTCCAGGCAGAGGGAACTTTAAAGGGAGCCCTCAGGAACCACCCAGAGACAAGGTTGAAGGGAAATCCATCTTTCGGTACGGAAACAGTGACCTGGGGCAAAGCTCATGCCAATGAATGCTGGTCTGAGGGGAACTCCTGAGCACTGTGACCTCCAAGACCAGCTTGAGGACAGACTTCCCGGGCCCCTGTCGACTACTGAATTTTCCTCTTAGAGACAACGCTCAGAACATTCGACCACCGGATAGACATAGGAGCATTTCTCAGAAGGCTAGACAGCGGTTTCACCGAGGAGCGGGGCAAATCTGATGAGATCGCCAGGAAAAGTCGCACAGCACCTCATTCCCAGAACAGAGCGCACCTGAAGCGGAGCGGCCTCAAGGAAACATCAGCCTCCATTCAGACCAGGCTGCCTTCCAGCTGTGGGCCACCCGGCACCTCAGACAGCAGGAGACGCCCTGTGTGTCTCAGCTGTGTACACCGTAACTGAGGCGGGGGCTCTTGTCCAAGGGGGAGGGCTTCAGCTGACTCAGGGAACCTCTATTTCTGCCAATCCTACTAAGCTAAAAACCATCAAGAACTCACCTATAGCTGAACCAAAATGGGTTTACTGACTTGTTGCACAAAGGAAGAATGTCCAGCAGTAAGGAGGGCCTTCAAAAGAACTTGCTATAGATGTGGGCTCATGGCTGGTGAGTCTCAGGAGGGCTTAGGAAGCAGGGACTTTCTCTGGGTTGGATATCGTGCATAAAAGGACCACATGGCACAGGATTCCATTCTATGAAAAAGTGCAGAACAGGCAAATCCAGAGAGACAGAAGGTAGATTCGTGGTTGCCAGGGGCTAGGGGAAAGAAGTGTGGAGACTGACCAAGGGTATGAGGTTTCTTTGTGGAGGTGATGAAAATGTTTAGAATTAGATAGTAGTGATGGATGCACAACTTTGTGAATATATGTGAAAACCACTTTAAAGGGGTGATTTTTATGTTAGGTAAATTATATCTCAACTTTTAAAAAGTGAACATAAAAAGAGGGGCCTCAAGGTTTGGTGAGCAGATAGACTGATAGCAGGAGAGGATACTAAGGAAAGACACTAAGGAATGCATATTCACAAAGCAGAGCCGCCCAGAGCAGCAGGCTCCGTCAGCCTCTACGCCGGAGCCTCTGTTGGCTTGTGTCAGGGCAGCCCCGCAGACGCACACAGCATCGCCACGTGCTGGCCGAGGTGCCCAGGAGCATGTAGAGGACTGAGACGTGGTCCCTGCACTCTGGGGAGAATGGCACCTCAACATAATAATGGTGTTCATCATCAGGACCCCAAATCGTGATGAAAAGGTTAAATTACTTTCAAAATGCTCAATTGTAAGAAGGCAGAGGAATGAATCATAAGGAATAAATGTACGAAAAAAAAAATTTCAAAATTGCCAAACTTTTAAAGAACTACTGAAACCTCTGGTGTAGGAAGGTAATCCATGTGGAGTGCAGCCAGGGAATGGGATCCTCTGTGTGTGTGGAGAAGCAAACATCCCGATAGTCCTCAGGATCGCCTGAGAGGGGCCACGTCAGAGGGCATCAAAGCCTCCAGTCCCCTGGGCATCCACGGCCTCATGGCAGCTGCACCAGTTGTTCTCACTTTTATTATTTTCCATAGGACTCAACGTGCCTCTTACGCAGGGACTCAGGACGGTGCTGAGTCCAGGTGGAAGGAAGGGATTGGATGGGGGGCTGAGTGGGGGACATGGTGGGGGCTCTGTTGGCAGCCGCTCCCCTTCTCCTGGCTCTCTACCACGTTTTTCTTAGTTAGTGGGAGGTCTGTGAGCTCCATACCTCCAGGGCCTAGCTGTGAGGCTGTTGCGGCATGGATCTGTCCCCTGGAGTTTGCTGGGTTGGGGCAGTTGTGAGGGAAACTGCATCTTGGAACAGCATCTCCAGATGCAGGAGAGAGGCTGGCACACAGCACTACCTCCATGGACAGGGGGTTCACGGGGGTTGGGGAGGGGCCTCAGGGATGGAGGGACAGAACTGGGGTCCACATTCTATCCACATCAGCCTGGTGAGTTCAGGTCACCTCTTTAGCACCTTATCACCACTTCCACACTCAGGTGATTTCAAGGAACCTTAGGTCCCCACTTGCCACAAGCTTTGGGGCACAGCTCCTGCCTTGTAAAATAAATATTTTGGAGATTTTTAAAGATGTAAATTCTAACTGGCTTCTGGAAAGGACAGGTTTTAAGGGATGGTTCCCATTCTAATGTTGGGGCTATCCATCAGGTCACCGTGGGCAGAACCCAGGGGCGAAAACAGAGATGGTGACCCATGTCTTAAGCTCTAGGGGCCTGGAACCAAGTGACTCAGGCTCAGAGGAGCAGAAGGAGCGGTGGTTTCTTCACGGAGAAGCAAGTGGTAGTGACAGAGGTGCCTGCCTCAGTGGTTGCACTTTAAGAGCTTGGACTGAGACCCAAATCCTTGACCCAGGGCTTCCTTCTGTGCAGGTGCCGTCTGTCACTGTGGCAGGAATGAGAAGCGCAGGCTGGAGGAAAAACAGGCAAGAGTGGGAGTGCGGTGGCTCGCTCTGCTTCCAGCTCTTCCCCAACTTTCTCTGCAAACCCCAGATGATTAGATCCTAAGTATCAGTCAGATTCCCTCAGGGTCACAGAGACCCTCCTGAGTTACCGTCAGCAATAGGAATCTATGATAAGGATATTTCTGGAAATTAGGAGGCCACCAAGCTTCAGGTTTCCATAAACACCAAGGGCAGACGGTCTCCCAGGGCTGGATCAGGACTCTGGAAATCTGGTCATCTCACCAGCCCTAATTATTCACCATGATTCACAATGGCTTTTAGACAGACCCTGCTTCTGCAGGTGGACTTCAATGTTTGTGCCACCGTTGCCCTTTTATGTCAGTTGCCTATTACAAGGGGTACTAGGTAACTATTTTTCACCCTCCTATTGGGCAACTCCTGCAATGAATTTTGAAGGCCTTCAAGAAAATTGCTAAATTCTTTTTGTTTTCATTTTTCCCCTTTGACACATTTTAAAAGGTACTTTCTTCTTTCTGGGGCTTCAAGGCCAGAGGCTTTGAGGAAGCTATTGCCCATTCGGCTCAGCCTGGAAGTAAACTGAGTGCTGGCGATCAGTGCGCGGTTTTTCATAATCTCATCTGCCAGAGATGGGCCCGGGCTAGTCAGTAAATAACTGTGCTCTGTTCCAGCCAAATTCATGGCTGGAGTCAACAGTGGTGTCAGGGGAGTTCCCACAAGGGAATGCCCCAAACCATCACAAGATGGAGCCGGTCGGGAATCCCAAAGAGAGAAGCGCCAGATGCCAGGGTCATCAGTCTAAAGCATTTATTAGGGAAGACCACGTAGAAAATGGACTGCAGTGGATCCTCAAGGTAGCCAGCAAGAGGAAGGGGTGTTCTACCTAGGTCTGTCCACAGTCAGGGGCTTAGGGGGTGGAGTCTATACGACGGTTTAAGGCATTTGACTCCAGGCCAGGGCCAGTGTCTTTCAGTGTTTTGGGCAACAACGCAAACACCTTTATCAGCTTGCGTTGGGTTCAAGCCTGCAAGGGAAAATATGCTGCTGGTGGGGCCACAGAGCAGCTGAGTGCACCCTGTGTTTCTCGGTCAGGACAGAGAACAAGTGGGGGAAACCGGGGTACTTACTGTGTTTTGAAGGCCTTGGAGGCAATTGCAGATTTTCATCATATTTTGCATGCTATGAAAAGGGCCCTCCTTTCACCCTGGCTGAGGATCAGTCTGCAGCCTCCCCCTCACCACAGACCTGCACCCTCTCCTCACCCCACACCCCCACAGTGTGCCAGCCTACCCCCTCCCTCCATGGCCGCAGCAGCCACAGCCTTCCTGGCCACCCCCCTTCCCATAGATGACCCAGCTTTGTACTCATGTCTATAGTGGAAGCTGCTGAGGAAGAGGAACTGGCCCACGGAGAGAGCCTGCAGAGCCACCTCCATAGCTACCTGGCTAAAAACCATGAAGACCAAGATGTGGTATGGCTGGCATAGGAGATTGATGAGTTCTGGCAGGGACACTGGGCAGGTGATATGCAAGGACATCAGCGGCAAGCCCAAATCAGCCCCCATCTTGAGTTCTCTGACCCCATGACCTTGGATTCCTTTCCTGGAAGAGCAGTAGAGTCCCGGACGCTTCGTCGGCTCTCCCCTTGTGCTCCTGGTGCCTGTGACTCCATCTCTGGCTCTCCGTGTCTCACTCTTCCCCCTCCTGCCCCACATTGGTAAAAGGTCACCAAGCTCCTTATGAAAATCACACTAGGAAGGACATGCTCAGATAGAAGGGTTTCTTAAAATTTGAAATTGTGTGACTTGTGATCACCTTCACTGGGGAACATTCCAGAGGAGAAGAAATGTTAAAGGTCAGGAGACCGGGCTTGTTTGGGAGAGCAGTTTGCCTCTGGGAGGAGAGGAACTCACCATTCTCCCCTCCCAGGGCCTTCCTCCCAACTCCAACCATGCATCAGCCCACAGGAGTCTTCAGGAATCCTTGGAGGTTGCTGTGAGCAGGGAGGGCAGGGAATCTCCTCCTTTAGACAGAAGGAGAAAGTGCAGCCCAAGGAGCAATTTGCTCACACAGCCAGAAATTCGCAGAGGGACTCAAGCTCAGGTCTCCAGACTCACCATCCAATCCCTGTCTTTTGCTCCACTGAGCCACCTCTCAGAGGATCCCCAGAACCTTAAGCAAGAACAGATGGAGATCAGGAGGGTGAAAGAGACAGTACACGGGGTAAGATGGAGGGCAGTCTAGTGGGGCAGAATAGTGATCTAGGGAGTCGGCGGGGAGGAAATGGAGAGGCCTCTTTGGCCCTAACTGTGTGTACCATTCGTAGGATCTTAGTGCACATCTGCTGGGTGTCCTTTTATTCTGGAAAAAGAAAAGAAAGAATTAAAATCTGGAACCAATGCTAGCTGAAACTCCTGGGTCAAGACCTCCCCGGTCCACTGATCCGGGGTGTGGATACCAAAGCCCCTTCCCGTCAGGCCAGCCAGCCCCCTATTCTGTATCTCTGCTTCCACCCCTGCCCTCCTTGGTCCCCTGCCCCTGGCTCACTCCACCCTCGGTCCCCTCACTTGTACCAGGCCCTACTCACTGAGGGCTCTGGCTGGCTGAGCCTAACAAGGTGGTGGATGATGATGCTCCCCTGGGGCAGGGTCAAGTAGCTGTGCTGCCCCAGCATCTCGACGAAGCTCAGCAGGGCCATGTGTACCTGTAGGTCACAGACCATCACATGCATGACACGAAGGGGCCTCAGGATGGCCTCCTGTTCCGGATGAGCACACAGAGGACCAGAGCAGATCAGGAAGGTCTTCAAGGCCCATAAGCCTCCTGAATCCAAGTCCACTGTGATTCTTTGGTGGGTGCCATGGCCATGGCAGACCACCCGTGGCTGGACTTGCCCTCTTCCGTCCTCTGCTCTGAAGTTCCGACCCACTCCAGCCCCACTGTCCTCCCGGAGAACTCTAAGCACTTACTTCCCACACCTCCTGTGCCTACAGATACTGAAATTGGCAAGAGCACTGATGTGGGGGAATCCGAGTAAAGGAAAAGTCTCATGTTTTGGTATTGGTAGGAAAGCCAGGAACCAATCCAGTAAGTCCTGAGGGCCCAGCTCTCAAGAGCCCAGCTTGCCATGACCCTTCTGGGGACTTGGGCTCTTTCTTTCCAGGCTGGTGGGTTGTTCTCTATTCAACACTCAAAACCAGCTCTCCTTGCTACAGCAGTTCCAACGTACTGTCCTACACCATCCACAGCTGGGAGTCTCTGCTGCCTGCACCCCTGGCTGTGGAGCTTGCTAAAAATACAGCTTCTCAGGCCCCACCCCAGCTATGATGCTTGAGGCTTTCTCCCTTGCAAGCAACCTGCGGGTTCTCAGTGCCCCAGTCAGTGTCATTTGGAGCTGTGTGTCTCCCCTAAGGACACCACAGTGTTGCCCACAGAACAGGCTCAGAAGAAGGCAAGAAGTGTTGCAGGGCAGACGAGCCCCAGAATTGGGGTTTCACCCAGGAAGTTTCTTGGCTTCCCTTAGGAAAGAACTCAAGAACAAGCCCATGGTAGAAGAAAACAGCTTTATTGAGGCGGCAGTGATACAGCTCCTTGACTGCTCCTGCAAAGCAGGGCCAACCCCATAGGCAGTGTGTCCAGAGTAGCTACTCAGGGGCGGCTCCACGGTCCAGGGCAACCCCACAGGCAGTGTGTCCAGAGCAGCTACTCAGGGGCGGTCCCACAGTCACATTGATGCTCCCTTTGAATTACATGCACACCAAGGGGTAGGCTACTCAGAAATTCCTCGAAAAAGGGTGATAACATTGCCATAGCAATAGTAAACTGGCATGGCACTGGTGGGCATGTCTTATGGACAGGTGCTTTCCCCTCTTCCCTGTTTAGCCAGTCTTCAATCTGGTCCAGGGTCAACCCCACCTCCGGAGTCAAGTCCCACTTGTTACCTCAGTAGGAACCACCTTTATGCTTCTCAAACTCTTCTCTGGTTTTGAAGAACCCAAATGTACCCCAAGGGCAGGAGTCTGAGCCTGAATTACCTTGGTGAGGGTGCCCTGCCCCTCCTCCTCATTCCTCATCTCCCTCCCCTCTCCATTTACATGACCTCAGGGTATCAATAAAGCAATTGCCCTCCCAGTGCAAACCCGCAGCATTGCTCACGCTCACAGGTCTCTGATCTTCCTGTATCAGCAGAACCACTGAACTCATCACCTCCCTATTCAAGGTCTCCCTCTGGGTCACTAGAGAAAACACAGGCATGCAGCTGGAGGTCAGCCTCCTCCCCACCTCCGCTGCTTGGGGAGACATCAGAGGACAGCCGGGCGAGAGGAATGCCAGGCACAGTCCTGGGCATCAAAGGTCAGATGGAGCCTCCACTGGCATCTCAGCCACCCCTGCACTTCCAACCACACCAAAACCCACCAGCCTGGCCTGTACTTTCCTCAGGCAGGCATTCAAGCCCCACCCCTTGGCAGTCTCCCACAATTGCCCACACAAATCCGCCTCTCCAGCCGAACTGTCCCCCGCCACCGTCTGTCCTTCTCAACCTTTCCAACCTTGGCCATTGCTCCTCTCCCTTGTGGCCACCTTGTCCCGACCCACTGTCACAGGCCCCATCCCCTCTGTAAAGCCCACCCCGCCTCCCCTGACCACCGCTTGCTTGCCCTCCTGCGGGCACTGCAGCTCCCGTCTAAGCAGCCCAGTGCATGTTGTCCTGCACCGTCTCACCGTGTGGACAGCCTCACCCTCCCTACCCTGCAGGGAGCTCGCTGAGGGCAGGGGCTGTCTTCTCTGTGTGTATTCTCCGTGCCTGGTACAGTGCTTAGCACACAGCAAAAGCTTAATACCCACCCCCGATTGGAGGCGAAGCCTGCTCTTCCAGGCAGTAATCACAGATAAACCACTGTGAAACCATTGCAGAGCAGGCCCTATTCTCAGCACCTCACATAGGTTTCCTCACACCACCCTCACTAAAAATCCCTAAAGGTAACAATTATTTTTACCTCTGTTTTTCCGATAAGGAAACAGAGGCACAAACTGGAAGTCATTTGTCCAAGGCCACATAGCTAGTGAGAAGCACAGCCAAGATGTGAACTCACTGAGATGACTCTGCATTTAAAACTGTGCTTCTAACTACTATACCGGACTGTCTCCAGAGAAAGGAGATATCCTAGGAACGATCGGGTCCTAGAACCCCAAGACTGTGCCCCATTCCCACTCACCTCTGCAGGACACATCCCTGAAGACTTGCTGGGCTGCCACTGTCTTGGCAGGCTCCACGGAGTTGATGGTGCTTTGCAGCAAAATCACCAGCTGATCGCCACATAGCTTGGCTATCAGAAGGGTGTGGATATAGGGCAGTCAGGGGTATGTTTAAACGGCAGGTAATGCCCAGGCGTAAATCATGCTCATAGCAAACCACTGACCATGGCTTGGAGGAAGGAGAAAGAAAGAGAACCCGGTTTGCCCAGCATTTGCCATGTGCTGAGCAGGTGCCAGGTGCCCTTCCTGCCCCACACCAGTGGGGCAGCACGCCTGGCCTGTTCCGTCTACCTTGAATTGTTTCCTCCACTTAGTCCGCCTGCAGAATATCTGCCTTGTATTTTTAATAGAAAAATAAAAACTGGATATATGTATGGTGCACAATGTAGTGTTTTTCAACTATAAACACACTGTGCAAGAGCCACACTGAGTTATGTACCGTGTATGGCCTCACACACTTACCAATTTTTGTGGCGAGAACACTTCAAGCACACTCTCTTCACAATTTTCCTGTCTACACCGTGGTGCTGTTAACACTAGTCACCATGTTATAGAGTCGTTCTCTGGAACTTCTTCCTCCTGCCTAACTGACCAACGTCTCCCCGACCGCCACCTCCAGCCCCCGATAACCACCAATCTACTCTCTGTTTCCATGAGTTCAGCTTTTTCAGCTTCCACATGTGACACTGTGTGGCTTTGCTGTTCTGTGCCTGGCTTATTTCAGCGTTATGGATGCCCTCCAGGTTCATCCATGTCATGAAGAGATTTCCTGTATTTTAAAGGCTAAATTGTATTGCATTGTTATACATATGCCCCATTTCCTTTATCCGTTCATCTGCTGGTGGATGCTTAGACTGATTCCATCTCTCAGCTATTATGATAGTGCGGCAGTGCACCTGGGAGTGCAGATATCTTGGATGAAAATACAGATATTTCATATTTATATGAAATATGAAACTACATGGGGACTTGGGCCCTTTCTTTCCAAGCTGTTGCGTTGTTCTCTATTTAACACTCAAAACCAGCTCTCCCTGCTGCAGCAGTCCCAATGCAACTTTATCGCATTGTGGATGATGTTAATTTTGCAACTTTACAACTTTATCTCATTGTGGATGATGTTAGCTTTGGGCTTGTCATATGTGGCCTTATTGTGTTGTGGTACATCCTTTCTATACTGAATTTGTTGAGTTTTTATTTATTTGCATTCACAGAGATGATCCTGTGGATTTCGTCCTCCATTCTGTGAATGCAGCATGTCCTATTTACAGATTTGTATACATTCAACCACCCTTGCATCCCTGAGGTAACTGCCACTTGATCATGGTGAATGATCTTTTTAATGTGCTGTTGAATTTGCTTGCAGTATTAGATTGAAAATTTGTGCATCTGTGTTAATTAGTGGGCACAGCTGCCTGGCAATGCCGCAGAGCAGTGGGATGTCCCCACCCTGCCTGTGGCAGAGGATGTCGCACAGGCTCTTCACCACCTGTACTGTTACTCACGCCTCACTGTGCAAGAAGCCTCCCAAAGATGGAACCAGGCTTTTCAGGGCCTCCATTTCTTTGGAAGAAGGCAGAGGTCACTGCCACGTTGGGGATCATGCAACCCTTGGGGACAGGTTTTCAGAAAATAAACAGAATCCAAAAGAAGCAGATGTAGGCAACCTCGGGACTGCAGTGTGCGAGGAGACAGAAGGCCCAGTGGGTTCAGGCCCCTGGAGGAGAGGGCTCGCAGTCCTCCCTCAGGCCTCATGGTTAGGTAAAGACTGCGTCCAGCTGAGAGCAGGGCAGATCTGCTCACATAGGATGGAGACAAAGCGGGAGGAGTTGGTGACTGATGCTGATAAGGCTTGAATTTAAGCCAGATGCTGGGACCCATGGGTTGTTCTGAGAGGACTGGAGCTGCTGATCCCTCTCCAGGCCTTCCTGGCCTCCCTTATCTGTGCCCCTGAAGTGCCAGGGAAGGGAACCCTATCTGAGATGCCTTGGTTCTCTTCTTCTCTTCTTTCAGGAGCAAGTTAGTTAAGGTCCTGTGAAATGCTTAGTTGCGCAGCTACAGGAAATGCATGGCTGGAGCTGTTGAGCTCTCCCTGCTCTCTCCTGTACATAGAAGGCCCTGGCCAGACCTTCCTCTGCTTATCTGAGCTGTACAGCAGGCTCCGCACATGGTTCACGAGTTGAAGAAGGATGGAGGACTCACAGTTCTGCACCATGCCACTGGGATGGGTCACAGGAAACCAGGAGTTGCAGGCGGGCGATGAGTGCCCAGGGACCAGTGTGTGGAGAACGGGGAGAATGTGAGGGCTGAGGAATCAGGACACCAGAGGCCTGGGAGATGGGGAGGGAGGGTTTAAGCCTGACACCTGGGAGACTAGGATCAGGGGCCAGAGTGGTGCCGGGGTGCTGGGGAAATGGTCCCACCTTGTGAGCTCCGTAATCCCTGCAGGACACCAATGGTGGTCTCCTTCTGGGTTCTAAAAGCCTTCCACAGGCCCAGAGTGGTTCTGCGGGACCCAGGGACAGCTGTGTCATGGGCCTTGCTGACGAGGCCCCTAGGGCTAGTCTGGTCTCAGGCCCATGAAGAGCCAGTTTTCAGGGACTAGAAGGAGTGAGACCAAAGAAGAATTGAACATAGGACACAACATTGAGGCTTGATGGGCATCCAAGAAAAGGAGGGACAGAGAAAAACCATCCTTGCATAGTGACTTTTGGGCTTGGAGCCAGATAGCAGCGGGAGGTTTCTTGGGCTGCAGAATATGCCCTGGGTCAGGGGAGAGGAACCTGTCCTAAGGCAGTGGTTTGCTACACAGCATGGGGAGGACAGTCTGGGTGTTGCAGCCTGCAGTGAGCACATGGCCTGCAGGGTCTCCTTTGTGCTGGGCTCCAGCTTCGAGTTGAGCCGCTCCAGGATGCCCCGCACAACTTCCTCAATTTGCAGGGCAGAGCAGCAAGGAATCTCCCTCTTTTCTCTCTGGCTTTCTCTACTTCCTCCTCTACTAGCTCCCCAAACCCAAGGGGCCTTGTTAAAGTCCTGATTGTGACTCCCTTCTCAAGGCAGTTCTGGGTGGTAGAGGCCAGAGCAGCAGGGGCCATAGGAGGAACTCCAGAAGCCAGTGCCAAGGCCCACTTGAGCAAAACCCTGTCCACAGCCCCAAAGTCCCTGGCAAAGTTATAGAGTTACTCATGTAGGATGCAGCAAATTCCTCTTCAAAGGTTTTAGCCTGTTAACTTCCACTAAAATTTAAGAGGGGGGAATTCAGTTCCAAGATGGCCGAATAGGAACAGCTCCAGTCTGCAGCTCCCAGCGTGATCGACACAGAAGACAGGTGATTTCTGCATTTCCAACTGAGGTACCTGGTTCACCTCACTGGGACTGGTTGGACAGTGGGTGCAGCCCACAGAGGGTGAGCTGAAGCAGGGCAGGGCATTGTCTCACCCAGGAAGTGCATGGGGTCACAGTATTTCCCTTTCCTAGCCAAGGGAAGTTGTGACAGACTGTACCTGGAAAAACAGGACACTTCCGCCCAAATACTGTGCTTTTTCTGTGGCTTAACAACTGGCAGACCAGGAGATTCTCTCCCATGCCAGGTTCTGTGGGTCCCATGCCCAAGTCGCCTTGCTCACTGCTAGCTCAGCAGTTTGAGATTGATCTGCCAGGCTGCAACCTGGCGAGAGGAGGGGCGTCTGCCATTGGTGAGGCTTGAGTAGGTAAACAAAGCAGCCGGGAAGCTCAAACTGGGCAGAGCCCACCACAGCTCAGCAAGGCCTACTGCCTCTATAGACTCCACCTCTGTGGGCAGGGCGTAGATGAAAAAAGGCAGCAGAAACTTCTGAAGACGTAAACATCCCTGTCTGACAGCTCTGAAGAGAGCAGTGGTTCTCCCAGCACGGCATTTGAGCTCGGAGAAAGGACAGCCTGCCTCCTCAATTGGGTCCCTGACCCCAGTGTAGCCTAACTGGGAGACCCCTCCCAGTAGGGGCCAACAGGCACCTCACAGAGGCGGGTACATCTCTGGGACGAAGCTCCCAGAGGAAGGATCAGGCAGCAATATTTGCTATTCTGCAATATTTGCTGTTCTGCAGCCTCCGCTGGTGATACCTAGGCAAACAGGGTCTGGAGTGGACCTCCAGCAAACTCCAACAGACCTGCAGCTGAGGGACCTGACTCTTAGAAGGAAAACTAACAAACAGAAAGAAATAGCGTCAACATCAATAAAAAGGAAAGCCACACCAAAACCCCATCTGTAGGTCACCAACATCAAAGACCAAAGGTAGATAAATCCACAAAGATGGGGACAAACCAGAGCAGAAAAGCTAAAAATTCTAAAAACCAGACTGCCTCTTGTCCTCCAAAGGATGAGAGCTCCTTGCCAGCAACAAAGCAAAGGTGGACGGAGAATGACTTTGACAAGTTGACAGAAGTAGGCTTCAGAAGGTTGGTAATAACAAACTTCTATGAGCTAAAGGAGGATGTTCTAATCCATTGCAAGGAAGCTAAAAATCTTGAAAAAAGATTAGAGGAATGGCTAACTAGAATGAACAGTGTGGAAAGAGCTTAAATGACCTGATGAAGCAGAAAACCATGGCACAAGAACATGCATAAGCTTCAATAGCCAATTTGATGTAGTGGGAGAAAGGATATCAGTGAGTGAAAGTCAAATTAATGAAATAAAGTGAGAAGACAAGTTTAGAGAAAAAAAGAGTAAAAAGAAATGAACAAAGCCTCCAAGAAATATGGGACTATGTGAAAAGACCAAATCTACATTTGAATGGTGTACCTGAAAGTGACAGGGAGAATGGAACCAAGTTGGAAAACACTCTTCAGGATATTGTCCGGGAGAACTTCCCCAACGTAGCAAGGCAGGCCAACATTCAAATTCAGGAAATACAGAGACTGCCACAAAGATACTCCTCGAGAAGAGCAACCCCAAGACACATAGTTGTCAGACTCACCAAGGTTGAAATGAAGGAAAAAATGGTAAGGGCAGCAAAAGAGAAAGGTCAGGTTACCCACAAAGAGAAGCCCATCAGACTAACAGCAGATCTCTCAGCAGAAACTCTACAAGCCAGAAGAGAGTGGGGGCCAATATTCAACATTCTTAAAGAAAAGAATTGTCAACCCAGAATTTCATATCCAGCCAAACTAAGCTTCATAAGTGAAGGAGAAATAAAATCCTTTACAGACAAGCAAATGCTGAGAGATTTAGTCACCACGAGGCCTGCCTTGCAAGAGCTCCTGAAGGATGCACTAAACATGGAAAGGAACAACTGGTACCAGCCACTTCAAAAACATGCCAAATTGTAAAGACCATCAATGCTATGAAGAAACAGCATCAATTAATGGGCAAAATAGCCAGCTAATGTCATAATGATGGGATCAAATTCACACATAACAATATTAATGTTAAATGTAAATGGGCTAAATGCCCCAATTAAAAGACACAGATTGGCTAATTGGTTAAGGAGTCAAGACCCATCAGTGTGCTATATTCAGGAGACTCATGTCACGTGCAGAGACACACATAGGCTCAAAATAAAGGGATGGAGGAAGATCTACCAAGCAAATGGAAAGCAAAAAAAGAAGCAGGGGTTACAATCCTAGTCTCTGATAAAACAGACTTTAAACCAACAAAGATCAAAAGAGACAAAGAAGGTCATTACATAATGGTAAAGGGATCAATTCAACAAGAAGAGATAATTGTCCTAAACATATATGCACCCAACACTGGAGCACCCAGATTCATAAAGCAAGTCCTTAGAGACCTATAAAGAGACCTAGACTCCCACACAATAATAATGGGAGACTTCAACACCCCACTGTCAATATTAGAAAGATCAATGAGACAGAAGGTTAACAAAAGGATATCCAGGACTTGAACTCAGCTCTGCACCAAGTGGATCTAATAGACATCTACAGAACTCTCCACCCCAAATCAATGAATATACATTCTTCTCAGTACCACGTCACATTTATTATAAAATTGACCACATAATTGGAAGTAAAGCACTCCTCAGCAAAAGTAAAAGAACAGAAATCACAACAAACTGTCTCTCAGACCACAGTGCAATCAAATTAGAACTCCCTAAGAAACTCACTCAAAACCACACAACTACATGGAAACTGACCAACCTGCTCCTGAATGGCTACTGGGTAACTAACAAAATGAAGGCAGAAATAAAGATGTTCTTTGAAACCAATGAGAACAAAGACACAATGTACCAGAATCTCTGGGACACATTTAAAGCAGTTTGTAGAGGGAAATGTATAGCACTAAATGTTCACAAGAGAAAGCAGGAAAGATCTAAAATTGTCACCCTAACATTACAATTAAAAGGACTAGAGAAGCAAGAGGAAACAAATTCAAAACCTAGCAGAAGGCAAGAAATAACTAAGATCAGAGCAGAATTGAAGGAGATAGAGACGCTTCAAAAATCAGTGACAAAAAAACTTTTCAAAAACTCAATGAATCCAGGAGCTGGTTTTTTGAAAAGATCAACAAAATTAGTCAACCACTAACAAGACTAATAAGAGAGAAGAATCAAATAGACACAATAATGTGATAAAGAGGATATCACCACCAATCCCATAGAAATACAAACTACCATCAGAGAATACTATAAGCACCTCTATGCAAATAAACTAGAAAATCTAGAAGAAATGGATAAATTCCTGGACACATAAACCCTCCCAAGACTAAACCAGGAAGAAGGTGAATCTCTGAATAGACCAATAAAAGGCTCTGAAATTGAGGCAAAAATTAATAGCCTACCAACCAAAAGAAGTCCAGGACCAGATGGATTCACAGCCACCTTCTACCAGAGTTCCAAATAGGAGCTGGTACCATTCCTTCTGAAATTATTCCAATCAATAGAAAAAGAAGGAATCCTCCCTAACTCATTTTATGAGGCCAGCATCATCCTGATACCAAAGCCTGGCAGAGACACAACAAAAAAAGAGAATTTTAGACCTATATCCCTGATGAACATCGATGCAAAAATCCACAATAAAATACTGGCAAACCGAATCCAGCAGCACATCAAAAAGTTTATTCACCAACATCAAGTTGGCTTCATCCCTGGGAAGCAAGGCTGGTTCAACATATGCAAAACAATAAACATAATCCATCATATAAACAGAACCAATGACAAAAAACACACGATTATCTCCATGGATGCAGAAAAGGCCTTTGACAAAATTCAACAGCCCTTCATGCTAAAAAAAAACTCTCAATAAACTAGGTACTGATGGAACATATCTCAAAATAATAAGAGTTATTTATGACAAACCCACAGCTAATACCATACCGAATGGGCAAAAACTGGAAGCATTCCCTTTGAAAACCGGCACAAGACACAGATGCCCTCTCTCACCACTCCATTTAACATAGTGTTGGAAGTTCTGGCCACAGCAATCAGGCAAGAGAAAGAAATAAAGGGTATTCAATTAGGAAAAGAGGAAGTAAATGGTCCCTGTTTGCAGATGACATGATTGTATATTTAGAAAACCCCATTGCCTCAGCCCCAAATCTCCTTAAGCTGATAAGCAACATCAGCAAAGTCTCAGGATACAAAATCAATGTGCAAAAATCACAAGCATTCCTATACACCGAAAACAGACAAACAGCCAAATCAGGAGTGAACTCCCATTCACAATTGCTACTAAAAGAATAAAACACCTAGGAATCTGACCTACAAGGGATGTGAAAGACCTCTTCAAGGAGAACTACAAACCACTGCTCAACGAATTAAAAGAGGACACAGACAAATGGAAGAACAGTCCATGCTCATGGATTGGAAGAATCAGTATTTGTGAAAATGGCCATACTGCCCAAGGTATTTTGTAGATTCAATGCCATCCCCATCAAGCTACCAATGACTTTCTTCACAGAATTGGAAATAACTACCTTAAAGTTCATATGGAACCAAAAAAGAGCCCACATTGCCAAGACAATCCTAAGGAAAAACAACAAAGCTGGAGGCATCACGCTACCTGACATCAAACTATACTACAAGGCTACAGTAACCAAAACAACATAGTACTTGTACCAAAACAGATTTATAGACCAATGGAATAGAATAGAGGCCTCAGAAATAACACCCACATCTACAACCATCTGATCTTGGACAAACCTGACAAAAACAAGAAATGGGGAAAGGATTCCCTATTAAATAAATGGTGCTGAGAAAACTGACTAGCCATACGTAGAAAGCTGAAACTGGATCCCTTCCTTACACCTTATACAAAAATTAATTCAAGATGAATTAAAGACTTAAATGTTAGACCTAAAAACATAAAAACCCTAGAAGAAAACCTAGGCAATACCATTCAGGACATAGGCATGGGCAAGGACTTCGTGACTAAAACACCAAAAGCAATGGCAACAAAGGCCAAAATAGACAAATGGGGTCTAATTAAACTAAAGAGCTTCTGCACAGCAAAAGAAACTATCATCAGAGTGAACAGGCAACCTACAGAATGGGAGAAATTTTTGCAATCTACCCATCTGACAAAGGGCTAATATCCAGAATCTACAAAGAACTTAAACAAATTTACAAGAATAAAGCAAACAACCCCAACAAAAAGTAAGCAAAGGATTTGAACAGACACTTCTCAAAAGAAGACATTTGTGCAGCCAACAGATGCATGAAAAAAATGCTCATGATCACTGGTCATCAGAGAAATGCAAATCAAAACTACAATGAGATACTATGTCACGCCCGTTAGAATGCTGATCATTAAAAAGTCAGGAAATGGCCAGGCACGGTAGCTCACGCCTGTAATCCCAGCACTCTGGGAGGCCGAGGCAGGCGGATCACGAGGTCAGGAGATCGAGACCATCCTGGCTAATACGGTGAAACCCCGTCTCTAGTAAAAACACAAAAAAATTAGCTGGGCATGGTGGAGGGCCCCTGTAGTCCCAGATACTTGGGAGGCTGAGGCAGGAGAATGACGTGAACCCAGGAGGCAGAGCTTGCAGTAAGCCAAGATCACGCCACTGCACTCCAGCCTGGGTGACAGAGCGAGACTCCGTCTCAGAAAAAAAAAAAAGTCAGAAACAACAGATGCTGGAGAGAATGTAGAGAAACAGGAATGCCTTTACACTGCTGGTGGGAGTGTAAATTAGTTCAACCATTGTGGAAGACAGTGTGGCAATTCCTCAAGGATCTAGAACTAGAAATACCATTTGACCCAGCCATCCCATTACTGAGTATATACCCAAAGGATTATAAATCATGCTACTATAGAGACACATGCACACGTATGTTTATTGCGGCTCTATTCACAATAGTAAAGACTTGGAACCAACCCAAATGTCCATCAACAATAGGCTGGATTAAGAAAATGTGCCACATATACACGATGGAATACTATGCAGCCATAAAAAAGGATGAGTTCATGTCCTTTGTAGGGACATGGATGAAGCTGGAAACCATCATCCTCAGCAAACTATCGCAAGGACAGAAAACCAAACACCACATGTTCTCACTTATAAATGGGAATTGAACAATGAGCACACTTGGACACAGGGCAGGGAACATCACACACTGGGGCCTGTCAGGGGGTGGGGGGCTGGGGGAGGGATAGCATTAGGAGAAATGCCTAATGTAAATGACGAGTTGATGGGTGCAGCACACCAACATGGCACATATATACTTATGTAACAAACCTGCATGTTGTGCACATGTACCCTAGAACTTAAAGTATAATAAAAAAAGAAAAGAAAAGAAAAATAAAGTTATCAGAAACTTGAAAAAAAGTTCAAGAGCGGGAAAATTGTTAAGTACAATGAGTTCTGAGTTCCTCTTCAAAGAACCAATATGTCAGTACGTTCAGCTTCCCTGTTCTTTGTTCTCCATTTTAAAGTTTAACTTTGTTCTTTACGTCTCTTTGCCCCTAGTTTCGGTAAACAGCCCCCTCCTAGCCTCTATCACCTGCTCTGTCCTTAGTCATCCCTAGCCGCCTGCTGTGTCTTTAGTCATCCTTAGTCACCTGTTCCGTAACCGTCCTTCCCACCGAAACTGCTCACCCTGCCTCTCCGGCTCGTACCCCTGCTCTCTTTAAAACAGCCAATTGGAATTAGCTTAGACTGTGCGGTCCGACCGCAGCCAAAAGGGGAAAGACACAGCAGTAGGGACTAGCTGCATTAGGAATAAGAACCCCTTCTCCTCCCTTGTCCAGTGTGCTCTTGCCATTGTTCCATCCATGAGACGCGCCCTTCTATAGAAGTAAATTGCTTTGCTGAGAAAACTTTTGCCTGAGTGTTATTTTCACTTGGCGGCACCAAGCATTTACTTCCAACACTCAGGAGGTACAAGACCTTCCTGGAGACACTTCAAGGTTACCACTCTCAGCTGGGATCAACTTTCCACCCACAAAACTGCAGGGACAGCTGGCATTGCAGGTGGGGTAGCAAGGCTCTGGCCTGGCCCTCATATCCCTCACACATGGCCTCGGGGAAGCCCATCACAGGGCAATGCCTCCCAGATGCCCTCACGGTGTTCCTCCACTCCTAGTAGCTACACCAGGCAAGTCACCTAAATTAGTGAAGGCCAGGGGTGTCAGGAGACTCGGAAAGAGAAGGAAGAAGGTGAGAGAGTCCGGTTTGTCCTAAGTGACCCCATTTTGAAGTTCTTTCAGTGAAGTGGGAAATGTAGATTTGTAAGCAAATTTTTCCCATTTTAACATGTCAACTTAAAAAAGGAAAAGCATTCCAAGGCCACTGGCACTCCACCAGCTTGTTGGTTTGCAGCCACAGTCGAAGCCCCCAGCTGCCCCAGGAAAGCAGCATGAATGAACTCACAAGGCTTCCCTGTGCCCTGCCTATGAGGCCTTCCACTGCCTACACCCCTGAACATGGATGTCGTAGCTGAGGAACTGGCCCACAGCACAGAAGGCAGTAGGGAGGTGAAAATTTAAAAAGCTGGAGCTCAGTGGGACTGCAGAGAAAACTGAGTCCAAGCCTCCCTTTGACAGTGAGTGAATCATGACCAACAGAGGAGAGGGGACTGGCCACGGCCCTGCACCTGGTGAGTGACAGAGCCAGGAGGGAGCCTGGCCCCTGTGCTGTAGGCGGAGCTCCTGCCTCAGCACCACACTCCCTGCAGCACGTCTCGGCCCCACTCTTTCATGATAGTGCTCATCAGCTGCCCAATAGCCAGAGACAGCTTGGCACTGCTGTCGGCAAAAGACAGCTGGTGGGTCAGTTATTATACAAGACCTTTGCCTTCCTCCAGAGCCCACAGACCTTCCTTAGGATGGCTACAATCAATTCCATAGGTAAGGTGGCCACTCCTGGTGACGCCTCCCTCCCATCTTCAGCCAGGGAGCCCTCCTTGGTCTGAGCAGATCCTTCCGGAAAGCCTTTGGTGCCAAAGCCACGCCCCAAAAGAGGCATATCTTTAATTCTGTTCCCATTGTATGCCAAGAAACACCACGAAACAACCTGCTTGAAAGAATAAAAAAGGCACTGCCACACTGCTGGGGCAGGAGGGTGAAAAATCACACCCCTCACAGTATGTCCATAAAAAGACAACCAAGGCCAGCACCAAAGTCCACCTACAGAAGGCGGGTCTGTCTCAACACCAGCTGCCAGTCACTGTGAACCTTTAGAAACAGGGATGAGGCTTCTTCCAGTTGCTTGCCCAGATGTCAGTGAGACCGCAGCAGATGGGGGAGAGCTGTGTATCAGGGGAGTCCCAGCCACTAGGACAAGCGGCACCCCAGGCAAATGATTTTGCTCTTGTGCAAAGAACAAGAGCAATCCATTCAAGTTCACAGGGCCAGGCAGCACTTGAAAATGCCGCAGGGCCAACTTGCAGGGCAGAATTTAGCAGGAAGCCTTCCTGGGGGAGGGGGAGAGGCCAGCAGAGTTTAGAAAAAGGGTGGAACAGTATCTGGGCAATCCTCTGAGTCTCCCTCTCCTCCTCAGGCATGATTCAGGGAGATCCTGCGGTCTCTCTGCAGGCTCATGGGAGCTTTCAGAACTGAGACCACACACAGGTAGATCCAGGCCTGCTTGGACGTCAGTGTGATGAGGCCCTTGAAAGTCAGTGTATTGGGTTCCTAGGGCTCCCTGGCTTAAACCAACAGAAATGTATTGTCTCAGTTGAGAAGGCTAGAAGTGCAAAGTCAAGGTGTTGGCGGGGTGAGTTTCTACTGGAGGCTCTAAGGGAGAAGCAGTTCCATGGCTGTATTCTGGCTTCATATTTAAAACATGAGAGGACTAGGAATGGAATAAGCTCCCTGAGAAATGGGGACGAGAGGGGACTCAGTGCTGTGAGGAGGCATTAGCTTTACTCAAAAGCAAGGCCCTTTCCCACAGCTGTAGAAGGAGAGGCTGCCGGGGAGACAGGCTCTGCAGAGGGAGGCTAGAAATTTCAAAAGTTCCTCCCACATAAGGACATTTACTTCTACCTTGAAGCAGAGGGTGAGTTTGTTGTGAGCCAGGGCTGGGAGGGGCAAGTCAATAGGAAAGAAAGCTTCAGGAGACTGGTTAAGGTCTGTCATAGCCACTGGGGGAGCAGGATGTAAAGCTGGCCAGAGACCACAGGACTTACAGGCAGCACCAAGGAGGAAGCAGAGACCGGGAGCTCGTGCCCACCTAGATCCATGAGGCCGTGTGGTCTCAGCAGCGCTCAGCTGCCCCAGGCAGGACAGAGAAGGTGGTAGCTGGACTGAGTCAAAGAGAGTCCCCCTGTGAATTGTCCCCAGGGGCAGACGGTGAGGTCAAGGGGATGAGGGATTGCTGAAATAACTGGCGGGACGGGCCATGCAGAAGCAAGTGAAGAGTCTGGGGAGATTCAACGAGGGTCCTGGGAGGAAATGGAAAGGCTAAGTCCTTGATGTTGGACAGGGCCACCAGGTAATAAGGCAGCGAACAGCAAGGACAAGAAATTGGCATAGAGGAGACACCAGCATGCTAGCTTCAAGAAGTGCATTGCTCATTGTTAACGAGGAAGAGGGTAATTGGACCGGGATGCTGGAGTTAGAGCGCTAGGCTCTAGCCAGCGTAGGGCTCCCAGACTTAGCCACCAGTTCTGAATTATCAACTCCTGTTCTGGGAAAATATTCTGACTTTGCTAAGCACAGATTTTTGTTTTAAATAGAGACAAGGTCTCTCTCTGTCACCCAGGCTGCAGTACAGATAAGGGATCATAACTCACTGTAACCTCAAACTCCTGGGCTTAAGCAATCCTCCTGCCTCAGCCTCCTGAGTAGCTGGACTGCAGGTGCATGCCACCATGCCCAGCTAATTTTTTAAATTTTTAGTAGAGATGAGGTCTCTCTATGTTGCCCAGGCTGGCCTCAAACTCCTGGCCTCCAGTGATCTGCCTGCCTCAGCCTCCCAAAGTGCTGGGATTACAGATATGAGCCACTGTGCCTGATCTATGCATGCCTTTGACTTAATAGCGACCTTGACCTTGAGTTCATCTTTGATGCTTCAAATTTTTGCAAATATGGTTTCAAAACCACGCGTTAAAAAAAAAAATTGGAGAATACAGAACACCAACAGAAAAGAATAATACAGAAAATCCATACTGGAGAGAAGATAAAAATCTCTTTCAGTCTTTCTACCAGGATTTGGACATGACTAATTTGGGGTTAGATCTTTCCAGTTTGCCTTTTTTCCCCCGATTTAGCATCATTGTAATCATCTATCCACCAACTTACTGGGGCTTGGCTCTCTGCAACTCAGTTTTCCTGGTTAGAAAATGTGATGGCTACATAGTAACAAATTTCTCCAACTGCTTATCCTAGGCAGCGAGGATCAGAGAGCTAGGTGATGGGTGCAGAGCCATACAGCAGACCCACGGGCCCCAGGGCTCCTCACTCTTAACCCAAGTGGGTGCCAGAGAAAAATCCCATCTCAACGAGAGGAGGCACAGACACCAGGCTGCCAGGGCCATGCACCACAGGTCACATCCATCCGGGATCTCCCGCGAGCTGTTCTCATGCCTCGGGGACACACAGAACAGCAGCCACTCCCTCAAGAGAGTTTACAATTGGCTTTTCGAGCCAATCAGACCTTTGAACAAAATGTCCTCTTTTCCACAGTGTATCTGTCCTGTTCACCTTCAGTTTGGAGAGCTGTTCTGACCTTTCTTAATGAAATGGGTCTCTCCCCTTCTTCAGCAAATAATACACTCAGTGTCTGCTTTAGATGGCTTCTGTGCCCTTTGTGTTCTTCTGTGGCATGAACCTCTCTTTAGTCATCGCTACGGCCAGTGGAGAGCCACTCCCTTCCGAAGGCTGTCCCTGAGCTCCTCCTTCCTGTCTGTTTATGGTGGTGGGGTAGGTGGTGGTCAGGGATCCCAAGCCTCCTGGGCAAAGGCCAAGCCCTGCTTTCTTTACCAAGTGCTGAGGGTCTCCACTCGCTAATCATTGGCCTCATCGGGTTGGCACTCGTCCACTTGCATTTCTAGCCGGGACATTCTCTTCTCTGAAAATAGTCTGTGGATAGAATGAATGCACAAAGGAATTTGTTTCTATTAAGGTATTGCTTACGGTAGGGCAATGGTTCTGACTCTTATTTTCAGCCAGATTCCTTCATTTCCCAGACTGCTCTGGATTTCGCCTAATCTTGGAAATCAGAACCCAGTCTGACTAACAAGAAAAATCAGAACTCCTGGGTAAAGTTACCAGACATTCACTATAGGGAGGAAACAGCTCCACACTTGGGCTTCCTCCTGTCCTTCCTTGCCCCGTCTTGGGTGGAATAAATGGACCTCATTCCCCTCCACACCTCCCGAGTCTTCCCTCATGGTGAGAAGAGCCTTTTTCTGCCTATTAGCCAAGATTTCAAGCCGACATTGAAAAAGCTCTGTATTCCTGGATCGTTGGGGGAGCTCCTGTCTGGGCATCCCAGCCTCACCTACTGAGTGCCTCTCCCAGCCTTGTGGAGCAAATCAAGTGTGCCGCCTCCCGAAAGCCTCCTTCGATTGCAGGTGCACGCATTGTGTTTTCTCTTACATTATTGGAGTCAAGGCATCTGGAATACAACCTGCAAATTTATGCAAGCACTATGCCAAATTTTTTTTATAAAAATTGGCAAAGGACACCCCATCTGGGAAGTGGGGAGCGCCTCTGCCCGGCTGCCGCCCCATCTGGGAAGTGAGGTGCGCCTCTGCCCAGCTGCCCCACCGTCCGGGAAGTGAAGAGCTCCTCTGCCCGGCGCCCCCCACCGTCTGGGAAGTGAGTTGGGCCTCTGCCCGGGCCGCCGCCCCGTCTAGGAAGTGAGGAACGCCTCTTCCTGGTCGCTGCCCCATGTGGGAAGTGAGGTGCCCCTCTGCCTGGCCGCCCCACAGTCTGGGAAGTGAGGAGCACTTCTGCCCGGCCCCCGCACCCTCTGGGAAGTGAGGAGTGTCTCTGTCTGGTCGCTGTCCCGTCTGGGAAGTGAGGTGACCCTCTGCCCGGGAGTCACACTGTCTGGGAAGTGAGGAGCACTTCTGCCCGGAGCCCAACTGTCTGTGAAGTGAGGTGCCCCTCTCCCTGGCCACCGCACTGTCTGGGAAGTGAGATGTGCCTCTGCCCGGCCCCCCACCCCCCATTTGGGAAATGAGGAGCGCCTCTGCCCAGCCACCCCACCGTCTGGGAAGTGAGGAGCGCCTTTCCCTGGCGGCCCCAACGTCTGGGAAGTGAGGAGGCCTCTCCCTGGCAGCCACACTGTCTGGGAAGTGAGGAGCGCCTTTGCCCAGCCGCTGTGCAGCCCTCCAAGTGTGAAGTGACAGCCTTGTGTGTGATCTATCTGCCCTCCCCAAGTTTGCATCTTCGATATTAAAGTTTACTTTTAAATTTAAAAAAAAAAAAAATTGGCAAAGAAAAACCTTTTGCAAGTGAAGTGCAGCTAACACCTAACGGCTAGCAGAGGGCTGCTTGGAGTGGGGACCCAGGTGAGAGTTGAAGCAGAGGAGTGGGATGGTTGGTGTCTGCAACAGTGATGGAAGATGCTGGGGCCTTCGTCCTCTCCTGCCTTCCAACGTGGGAGTAACCGGTGAAGGAGCAGAGAGAGTCAGGGGCTCCCTGTCTCTTTCCCATGGTGGAAGTATCTTCAGAGCTGTACTGAAGACGGAATCCCTTAGCCCCTCTTCTGATGCTCCAGATGCCGTGTCTAGTGCTGAGAATGAGGTTGAGAGACCTCCGTGCCCTCCAGCCTTCCTGTGCTGTTACAGTCACATCAAACTCTACCACATCGTCATTCACTTCACATGAAAGCATCTTAATTGCCCCCTGGGAGGTTAAGCTGTGTGGATCTTACTTTTCTATGATCTCTCTTTATCAAAGGGCCATTTACCCTTTAAGTCTTAACATTGGAAGGACCTTTAGTGATCATCTGGTCCAATCCCTCTGTTTTGTGTATAAGGGGAAAAAGACAGGAAGAAGTGGTTTACCCCAGTTCTCAGACCCAGACTCCAAACCAGTCACACACCCCCTCTAGGTGACATTACTTACTGGACAACAGGCCCTCAGCAATCTAGGTGCTACTGTGAGATGTCATGGGAGCAAAACATGCTTGTCTTCTTTTAAAGAGGTACTTTGGGTCAAGAATTACTTTGTAAATACACATCTCTGTCATTTCCCAGAAATTATGTGGGCTCGTGGACATCACCAGCTTCTAAGTGTGCTTTTCAAAAGGCCAGGCAGTTGGGTAGGCCACAGTAGTTACTCACAGACTGTCAAAAACTGTGCAGTTTCCTGATCATTTTACCCTTTGGCTGTTCATAGGCAATGATGAAGCTGGGGGCTTGGGGGAGGAAGACAAAGAAGGGAATGGAACAATGAGGTTTCACAGTAATAAAGAGAAACGTTTATTGAACACTAACTACGTTCCTGACGTGGTGCTTAGTGCATTACCCAATATTATCCCCATTATACAGATTGAGAAGTTGAGATTAGGAGAGGTGAATTTGCCCAAAGTCTCACAGCTAGCAAGAATATTGAGGTTTCAAACTTGGGGCTGTCTGATCTCAGAGCCCAAGCTTGTCACCACCATGCTCATGGGGCAATAGTCAGGAGAAAGTCAGGTTTCCAGGAAACTTCTAAATGGCCACAGTGAAGAATGACCCTCTTACATCCCACTGATTGGATGACCAACCTTGATGGGATTTTTAGCATCACAGTGGAAGAGGGGCCAGAAAAGGAGGTGGGCAGTTGCCTGTGTTGCTCAGGACCTGCCTCACCTTGCCCACAATTTTCTGGGGCTGACATATATTTTTCCAGTAGGTATGGCCAGAGGGTATTGGGGCTTTGCTTTTGTAAGCACTCACTTAGCTGTTTATTTATTCATCCAACAAGTATTTATCAGACACCTCCTGTGTCAATTCTTGAGCCCATTAAGTATGGTCCCTACCCAACAGATCTAGCTCAGATTCAGAGATGCACAACCCAATTCCAGCAAAGCTTTCTGTAGATTATCTGGGGCAGCTCTTACTACCCTTGATCTTTCCCACTTCGCAGCTGTTCCTGTACCAGGGAAGCTCAGCCTTGGAGGAATGGAGAAGAGATGGAAAAATGAGGCTGAGTTGCGCTGAAGTTTTGGGGAAGGATGTGGAAGCCAGAAACTAACAAGAGGTTTTGGTGGTGTGTGTGATGCCCCCTGTCCCTGCTGTTCCATTTCCTTGGACACTTAAGCTGGTCTCATGATCCAAGGGCCAACTGCTCATGTAAAACTGCATTCCAGCATCTTCAGCTCAAATAACTGCCACTTGCCACGTGCCTGCCCCAACAGAATTAACGGAAGCTGCTGATAGCCCTGCTGACCTCATTGGATGGAACCGTGTCCTCAGCAGACAGGAGCTCCTCCTTCTGAGCAAGCCTCCCTTATTATCTTGGAGTAGGAAGTCCTCTCATGAATAGTCCAAGCTTCAGAGAGAGAAAGAGCAGGAGCCATTCATTTACTCCCCTCAGTGTTGACCTAAAAGGAAGAAGCTGAGACACAGAGTAGAATCTAAAGAGTTTACTTGAACCAAAGTGAGGACAGCTGGCTTGGAAGACTAAGACCCAAGTACCCTTGGCTGTGAGCTTCCTAGAGCCTTTGTTCCAAGCAAGTTTTTAAAGACAAAAGGAGGACAGAGAGAGTGGGCTGCTACAAAGTTGTTTATCAGGAACTTTCTTTGGTTTACAGAAATAAAATTGATGAGCAATTGGCTGTCCATTGTTAAGCTATAGTGTATGGGCTATAGTTCTGATAAGATACTATGCTAATTATCCCAAATTAAAGTTAATTGATAGCTACTTGTGGCAATAGCAAGCAGTTTTAAGAGATGAATACATCGCTCAAAGCAGGCAGTGAGGTGTGATTGCTCTCAATGCCCTCCAGGCCTCACAGTTTAAAAGGATTCACCTTTTTCAAATGATAGTTCTTTACTTTTTACATCAGGAACCCCCTTTTCTATTTTCTTTGAGAGTCAGGATGGGTTCCATGAAGAGCTGCTGGCAGGGACAGACAGAAGCCAAGGAGAGGCCATGCAAGGAAGCTGAAGTGCTTGGGAGGGGCAACAGCCCCCTGCCTGCAACCAACATTAAAAAGCACTGTCACTTCAGGCTGAGAGTGGTAGAAGCCAGTTTGTTAAGTCACACCAAAGTATGTGTTAGACAGACCTGGCTAGTCCTTATGCCCAGAGATCTGCGGCATAACTGTAAGCAGATGGAAAAGACACGGAAAGCATTAATCACTGCACAAATTTAATGTGTGCAGCCAATTGTAGTATTCAAAGAATTGAAGCGGTAGACATTTAAGAAATGCGCTTTGTTTGTAACTTTATAAGGTTTGATTATTATTCCTTTAAAGCCTTAAATTTTTTGGTTTTCAATAGTATTTAAAGTTAAAAATCCACTTACATTAAAATCTCTTTTTCTATTATTCAGAGAGTGCGTACTATTCTAGCTGTATATTAGTTTAGAAAATATGATGTCAGGCTGGGCATGGTGGCTAATGCCTTTAATCCCAATGCTTTGGTAGGCCGAGGCAGATAGATCACTTGAGCCCAGGAGTTTAAGTCCAGCCTGGGCAACATAGTGAGACCCGCATTTCAACAAAAATAAAATAAAATATTTTTTTTTAAATGATGTCATATTTATTGTATGATTTCCAAAGGAATGAACTGTTATGGTCTCTCTGATTGAATAATAATTTTAATACTGCTGGTTGTGTGTGGCTGAGAACTAGTTCATCCCAAATTCATTTTTTTCCCTGATGTAGACAAAATTCCATTAACTGTGAGTTCTGCTTCTGGGCCCAGGTTTCAGACTTCCAGCTGAAAGAAACACCAGCGGCTCTGATTCTTCCTCAGACTCACCACCGCTCAACTGAAATGCTTGAGGCTTCACAGTTGTTATTTCCTGCCTCAGGTTAAAATGTGTGAATTTTTTCATTTTTAAAAGGACACATTCTGAACATAGAGTATGTAGATAACCTGCACAGCAAGAAAAGAATCTTTTGATACTTTTCTAGTAGATCTTGTAGAATTGTGATCCCAAAATTTGAGGTAGCAAAGATATGAGGTACATTAAACATTTTAGGGTTTGCTTTTTTTTTGTTTTTTTTTTACTATTTGGTGTGAGAATTATCATGGCATCTGTAACACATATGCCTGTGCTATATTCTCACACTTTTGTTCAGGATGTGCATATTAAACTATGGCACTCCATTATTTCCTCACTTCCTTGTTGATCACAGTGCACTGGGCTGCCTTTTCTGTCACCTGTTGGCATTGAAGAGATGTCTCATATATAGTGATGGTTAGGTATGACTCATTCAGCCATGGTAAATCCCCGCTACTGTCTCTCAAGAAAAGCCTTTGACTTTTTTGCAGACGACAACAGAAAACACATCAAAAAAGCAGAAAAATATGTGTTGGTGATAGTGGGAGAAACTTATAAATCATGGTCATATGCTACCCCAGAGAAGACTTACACAAGGTCAGCTACAGTTTACCCAGTAACCCTGTGATTGTCTGGTTCCTTTTCTTAGAAAGCTTAGGCTCTGCCAAGTGGCTGAAGCAGGACAATCCAAGGTTACTCAGATTCTCTGTGATTTTGTTTTACCATTTAGGAAATAAACCCTACTACTGTGCTGTAAACTGTTTAGATACCCACGTAAGAAAGGGTTCTTCAATGTTTGGAGGGGGTTGCAAGAGAAAAACTATCTCGCTTTGAGAAATTAGAACATCATTCCTGTGATTCTACTCTGTTAAACCTTGTTACCCAAAATCCATTTAGAATGAAATCCATTTAGAATGATTTTTAGAAAAAAGATCCATTTTCTTACGGTCGCAATTTAGATTTAAAATTTTGGATTCCAAGAATTATAACTCACAGGAGTTTTATTCCAGGAAACAAGATGAAGACCAGATACATATTTCATAATATCACAGTTTCTTGAGGTTCTTTAAATTCCAAACATGCACTTCTCTATTGCCTCTGTCACCATCCCTACCTACCAGTTCTTACTCTTAAATGCCATCTACTAGACTACAGCCTAATAAGACCTCATCCCTACAACCACCTGATCTTCAACAAAGCTGACAAAAACATGCAATGGGGAAAGGATTCCCTATTCAATAAATGGTGGTGGGAGAACTAGTGAGCCACACACAGAAGATGGAAAGCAGACCTCTTCCTTACATCCTCTACCAAAACCAACTCACGATGGATTAAAGACTTAAATATAAAACCCCAAACTATAAAAACCCTGGAAGACAACCTAGGCAATAACATTCTAAACATAGAAACGGGCGAAGATTTCATGATGAAGACACCAAAAGCAATTTCAACAAAAGCAAAACTTGACAAATGGCATCTAACTAAACTAAACAGCTTCTGCAAACAAACTATCAAGAGAGTAAACAGACAACCTACAGAATGAGAGAACATTTTCACAAACTATGCATCTCACAAAGGTCTAATATCCAACATCTATAAGGAACTTAAACAAGTTTACAAGAAAATAAAACACAACAACCCCATTAAAAAGTGGACAAAGAACATGAACAGACACTTCTCAAAAGAAGGCGTACAGCTGGCCAACAAACATATGAATGAAAAGCTCAACATCACTGATAATTAGAGAAATGCAGGCTGGGTGCAGTGGCTCACACCTGTAATCCCTGCACTTTGGGAGGCTGAGGCAGGCAGATCTCTTGAGGCCAGGGGTTCAAGAACAGCCTGACCAACATGGTGAAACCCTGTCTCTACTAAAAACACAAAAAGTAGCCAGGCGTGGTGGTGGGTGCCTGTAATCTTAGCTACTTGGGAGGCTGAGGCAGGAGAATCACTTGAACCGGGGAGATGGAGGATGCAGTGAGCCCACAGTGTGCCACTGCACTCCAGCCTGGGCAACAGAGTGAGACTCTGTCTTAAAAAAACAAACAAACAAACAAACAAAAACAAAAACAAAAAAACAAAGAGAGAGAAAAATGCAAATCAAAAACCACAATGAGATACCATCTCACAACAGTAAGAATGGCTATGAAAAAGTAAAAAAAAAAAAAAAAAACTGATGTTGGAGAGATTGCGGAGAAAAGTGAATGTGCATACACGGATATGGGGGCTGCTGAGACACATTTAAGGACAGTGGTCCAGCACCACCGCATGACACCCTACAGCAAGAGGCCATGTCCTTATGGTTCTCTCTGAGTCTCTGGACAGAATGTAAATTCTGTCCAATCTCAGGATTTCTGGCCTCTCAAGTGTGAGCAACTGTCCTGTCCTCAAAATCTCACTGGCCCCCTACTGCCTCCTCTTAAAGGACACTCTCAATTACCTCCCCTACATGTAGGGCCCGGTCTGAAAGGGCAGTGCTCCTTGGCTGCTGGTGACTTTTCAAAGCAACTCTCTTTCCCTCCTTACCTTGCCCACGGCCCCATGTGCCCTTTCTTTGCTCTTTCTGCCTAATGCAGTAGTCACAAGACAAAGGAGCTTTCTGCCAAGCAGCGGGACCTGAGCACAAGCAGCTCTGCTCAGTGGGAAAGAAATCTTGTGCTGTTATACACCCAGGACCTCTGAGTCCACATGGGTTATCATATACCTGGACACCCTTATCCACAACTCTGGCTCCCTTGATTTTTCTTTTGGTTTAGAACATTTCCTTCTCCCTAAATCTGCCTTGGATCCTGGGCCCTTTTTTGCAGTAGTGCCTGATCTCCAGACTCAAAAACCCATTTTATGCAAGGGAAATGGTTGCAGATTTAGGAAACCACTTTAAAATAAACAGTTAACTAAAAATTTCAAGGTGCCTAAAATCAAATCTTTTTGTCCAGCAGTCTATACCAAGAGTGTGCTAGATGCACAGTGAAAAGGATAGACGTGATACCAGCTCTAGTAGAGCCTGGACTCTGGTGAACACAGGCACTAAACGAATACCCACAAGAATGATGATTGTTACAAAAAAAGAGGTGCAAGGTACTATAGGTGCCTCTGGCAGGATTTGACCTAATCTAAGGGATTTGGGGAGTTTTTGACTTTGCTACTATCTGACCGAATGACCCTGAGCAAACAATTTAACCTCTCTATAATTAATAGTATTCTTTCTGACCCTCCAAGCCCTCCCTGCTCCAGTCAGAGCTCCTGGGTCAATAAACTGTGACGACAAGGGAGGACACTGTCAACAGCAGGAAGGCTAGCTGCTGAGAGCAAACGCATGGAACCAGTGACAGTGGAGGCATAGAATAGGCCCCAGAGCACCAAGGCCACTGGAAGTAGAAAATGGGGGAAAGCCTTGTGGGCAAACAGTTAACTCCACGGGAGACATCCCACCTGTCCTATTCATTATTATAAACCTGGCACTTAGCCTAGTGATCATCAAATATTGAGGTGACGAATGGAATGCTTACTCCTGTCCATTTCCATCCACAACTGCTTGACTCTGAAGGTTAGTGGTGAGCCCTCTTGGGAACGTAGGCAGGAGAAGATGACGCCACACATGGGCTGAACCACAAATGGAGTGCATCAGATGACCACCACCTCTCTAGAGCAGATCACCCCGTGGGCCAGCAGGTGTGTGCTCATCTATCTACCCCTTTCTACAAGAATGTTCTCTAGCCCTGCCAAGCAACTGACCCTGTTCGCAATGCTGTCAGGTTATAACAAAATACGCGATAACTCCATCTACACAGAAAGACTCATCTCAGATGAAAGTTTTTGCCAGGGGAGTGGTGAGAACAGCAGATTTGGGGATGTCCTGAGTAAAGCAATGGGGGAAGCCAAGACTGGGCTATAACCAGATGTTGAAATAGGTTGAAAAGGAGCTTATAGGTTGATCTGAAAGACTTGGTTATGCATCTGGCAGAGGAAAAAGAGAGAAGTTAAAAATTTAGGAGGGAGATGATAACTGACAGAGCGTGGTCTTGAAGGTGGCAGGAGCTGATGAAGGGAAAGTCAGGTGAGCAGCTTTGTCTTGAAAAGAGGAGGAACACCACATGCAGGGCAGCAAGAGAAAGACTGGGGTTGGGTAAGGCTAGGGATGCTTTCAAGCTTCCTAATGACATGTGTGGCAGAGATGTCAGCGGAGACCGAGGGTGCAGGGTGGTAAACTTGAGTAGAGGAGTGGAGGTTTAAGTTAAAATGAATAAGAGTGAAACCCATCAAGGAACATTTAAAAAACAAAGGTTGTTATTTTAGATCTTGAGTGAGGTAAACCATTTACTACACATAACAACCCCTAACTACACTGTCTATATTACAGGGTTTTCTACATTCATATTAGTGGACCAACCTCTATTTTAAAAATGCACTCCTGGCCGAGTGCGGTGGCTCACACCTGTCATCCCAGCATTTGGGGAGGCCAAGGCAGGTGGATCAATTGAGGTCACGAGTTTCAGACCAGCCTGGGCAACATGGTGAAACCCCATCTCTACTAAAAAAACAAAAATTACCCAGGCAAGGTGGCGTACACTTGTAATCCCAGCTACTCAGGAGGCCGGGGCATGAGAATCACTTGAATCTGGGAGGTGGAGGTTGCAGTGAGCCGAGATCATGCCATTGCACTCCAGCCTGGGTGCCAGAGCAAGACTCTGTCTCAAAAAAAAAAAAAAAAAAAAAATGCACTCTGCCTATACACCTGTTACACATACACACACACACACACACACACACACACACACACCACTACATCTTTGCCAATTTATAACCAACTGAATGTAATGGTCAATATTCTTTAACTTCCTCTCAATTAAGGAGTGTGAGAGTCTTTTTTTCTTTAATGTTGAGTTTCCAATTTAGATATGTGATCTTTAAACAGTACTATTTCATAGTGTGAAGTCTAGGTTCAAGTAATACTACAGTGGAACTTAATTCTAGCCACAGGATGTGGTTGGTAACTTTGATAGACCATATGCTCATTGTGATCCAGGGACTATGCTGGATGCTCAATACCTATGTTATCCTGTTAAAAATCCTTACAACTGTACTGTAAGCTGACAGATGGGGAAACCGAGGTTTACTGATGCGAAAGCATTTGCTCAGGGTCACCTACCTTGTTAAGGTAAATGTCGAGGTTTCAAATGCAGGCCTGGAACACTAAATGCCATCATGTCACCTAGCTACAGCACGAAGCTGAAAAACAATCCTCTTTAGTTTTGATGCTGAAGACGCTCTTCAGCTCATGCTGGCTTGAATTTCCTGTGCAGTGAAGGAGCAGGAGGAGAAAGTGAATTTTAATAAACTTCCATTACACTAAATCTGATTCTACTGATGTTTATTAAGTGCCTCTGTTCACTTGGAGAGTGCCAGGCACTTCAGGGGATCTATGGATGAGTGTGACTCAGCCCTGCTTCAAGAGCTTACAAACCAGTGGAGAGGATGGGAGTGTGCAGTTTGCTTTAACACGAGATCGAAAGTGATAAGCACTGTAAGAACTGACCTAAACAATGAGTTGGTTCTTAAGGCAGAAATGCAAGGTTATGTGAATAATGAGAAAATTGACGCAGTAGTGCCTAAACACTGGAAGCACTGCACAAGGGAACTCTCAAAAAGGGTTTTTATTTTAAACATGATCATGCCTTTGGCCGAATCCATGCCATGTAATGAGTGAAGAATGTATGGCGATGATGTCACCTGCAAGGCTGTAAGGTCAGCAGTGTCAGCCCAGTGTGAGCCACAGAGTTTGGTGATTTAAGACCCAGGGGCAAGGCAGGAAGGTCACAACAATCCCAGTGGTGGTGCGTGGCCTGCAGCTGCTCTTGGCTCTTTGTCCATTGTGGCAGGCAACAGCTGTTCAAGACATCAAACTGCAATTACAAGAAAATATATGTTATGTCAAATTGTTGTCTTTTCTTCTTTTATCCTTTTGTGGAGCTTTTTTGAAGTTAAGGAACCTTAGCTTCAGAAATGCCATGATCTCAGGATAGGTCAAGTCCTACGTATTCTGACTAATCAACCTTTTAAAATATTTTTAAGGGAATTTAAAAGTAGGGTAGTCGGTACTACCAACAATTCTTTTCCAGGTTTATTGCAAACTTTTGAAAAAAGGAATCAGAGCTGAAGAGCGAGAGCTACTACGATAAACCATGTGCAAATAGGAATTTATAAATGCTTTCTGATTCTCTTAGTGATCACTTATATGTGTTAGGTTCCACAAACCACTTCCAAACTACACAGCTGAAATAAACATTGCTTCTGTCTTTGAGGATTTTTATCTCTAAATAGAAAGGTTGGGGGAATGGTTGGAAGCAAGATTTCAAGTGCCATATAATTGAGAATGCACAGCTAAGTACAAAAGCCATCATTCCATAACTTTTGCAACACTTCGCACTGCTCTCTACCACTATGTGGCTGTCTCCAGATTCATCTCAACATCCTTGGCTTTTCCTTGCCACGCTCCCCTGCTGCCATCGGTCCGTGCCTCCCTGATTGGTTGGTTGCTGTGGCATTTGGTGTTGCTTGCATGAGGTGATGGACGCTTGCCTCTCCTCTTTGGCTGCTTGGAGCCAAAATACAAAAGTGCTGGTTAAAAGGTGATTTATCTTCCCTGATGGTACCATGCATTGTAAACAGGGCTTCTACTCTGTCTTCACTAGACTTTATGATACTGTTGTGTGTTGTGCCATTAAAGATTGTTGTCATAACAAGGAGAATCAGAGGGTAGAACATAGTCACAGGCCTTAAAAGGCTGTTTTCTGAGCCAGCGTCATGTGCTGGTGAGTTTTGGGTTCTCACTGGTCAGGCATCTGTCGGACACACTGTGCTGTGGGTCATCAGTAAAACTGGATTAGTCTCTCCTTCCTCCTTCCTTCTGTGCATTCTAGGGATCCAGAGAGGGCGTGGTGGCTTTTTCTACCTGCCAGAGGCACGAATGCTTGTGTCTTCATTCAGAGGTGAGCAGCTGTCAGGCATGAGCATCCCGCCCCTGCTGCCTGTCACCAGCTCCCGTGGGGCTGGCTAAGCCCAAGTCCTCTGCGCTTCCAGGAGAAACTCCTGCTTCTTGCGTGTCCTTTCCTCTCAATGCTCATTCCTGTGACCGTCTTTCTAAATGGCATCACTCGATCAAGATTTGGCCTTCTGTGGCCACTCTGGGGTACATTTGATCGAAACAAAATTGCTCAATTGAGAGATGCCTTAACAAGAAAGGAAGTAAGATTTCTCAGGCCCAGTGAGTAGTATGTTTTGGTTGGTACACAGAGGCTTCCAAACGACATTTGGAATCAAAAATTTTCTCATTAGGCCAGGCACAGTGGCTCATACCTGGACAGCCAGCACTTTGGGAGCCTGAGGCAGAAAAATCACTTCAGGTCAGGAGTTTTAGTCCAGCCTGGACAACATAGGAAGATCTTGTCCTTACAAAAAAAAAAAGAAATATATTTATATATAAATTATATATATATAAATTAGCAAAGCATAGTTGTATGTGTTTGTAGTCTTAGCTAATCGGGAGGCTGAGGTGGGAGGATCATTTGAACCCAGAAGTTGGAGGCTGCAGTGAGCTATGATGGTGCCACTGCACTCTAGCCTGCATGACAGAGTGAGACCCTGTCTCTAAAATATTTTTAAAAATTGTCCCAATAAATATTTATCTGACCAAATACAAGGGGCAACTCAGCAAACTTAAGCAACAACAAACTAAACTTATCATCTTAGGAAGCCCTCCCCTTCCTTGTCCTCCAGCTGACACTTATATCCAGGGGTCCTTCCTCCCCTTTTTCATTCTGATCTCTTTCCTGCTTCACCTTTATCCTACCCTCCCTCCACTTCTCCTTGTCCAGATCCCAAACCCTCCCAACAACTTTCCTAAAACTCCAAATGCCCAGTTGCTTCTAAAGTTCCTTCCTTTTGTCCTGTGGACAAGTTGTGCAGGCAACTATAGAAGTTAAACTTTGGACCCAGCTGAATCAAGACCTACAAGTAAAAAAAAATTTTAACTAAGAGGAGACCAGTGAAAATTCACAGAAGATTACAGAATTATTTTGAGTGCAAGTGACTCAGAGTTACCTGATGCTATGGACCAAATGCTTTTGTACCTCTCAAATTCATATGTTGAAATCCAGTCCCTTATATGATGGTCCAGCATATGATGGTGTTTGGAGGTGAGACCTTAGGAGGAGGTGACTAGATTGTGAAACCAGAGACCTCATGAATGGGATTAGTGCCCCTACCGGAGAGGCCCCCGAGGGCTCCCTCATCGCTTCTGCTATGTAAGAACACAGTAAAAAGATGACCGTCCGTGAACCAGGAAGCCAGCCCTCACCAGACACTTAATCTGCCGAAGACTTAATCTTGAACTTCACTACCTCTAGAACTGTGAAAAATATACTTCCCTTATCTATAAGCCAGCCAGTCTTTGGTATGCTGCTTTAGCAGCCCAGACTAGCTAAGACACCGGACATATCAAGTGGCGCACGTAATTTCTGGAAACTCTGATGCTAAATCCTTGATGCCAAAAGGTGATAAGATCTGACTCAGAAACGAATCTACATGCTCCTTCCTTCCATAATGAACCTAAGAGTCACAAAATGCCAAATGTAGGTCAAAGACCTCTCAAAGCCATACCTGAAAGATTTACAGTAACGATTGTAATTTCATCGCACAACCACCCACAGCAAAAAGATGAAACTCCGAGGTGTTCTCAGGATAGCCTCAGCAATGCTGTCTGACAATACAGAGGGGTAAAGAAGACGCGGAAATATTCATTAAAAAGTCCAATTCTTTATTTGAAAGTTGTTAGATAAATTTGAAATCTTATCAATACGTTTGGGCAGGATGGAGGCATGGAGACCCCAGGGCACAGGTGCTTGTCTTGGAGGCTTCGGGACCTGTGCCCTGTGGAGGCTGCACCCCCTCCACACACCTCTGCCCACCTGGCAGCCAGAAAGAGCCTGCTTTGGGCAGCATATTGGAGGACCCTAGCCCAGATGCTCAGCTGAAATCAGACCTCAGTCCCGAGGGAAAGAGGCGGCCTCTGAGAGCAGGAGGAGCTGCTGGAGTCCCACCCTGCACGCTCCTTTCCCTGCCTGCCTGGAAGCCTGCCACGAACAAGGCAAAGCCTGCACCAAGTATGAGAAAAAGGGGCAGTTCCCAGCCACATGGAGGCCACGCCTGTCCTCTGGAAAGCCTTTCAGAGAGGCCCAGGAGCTGGAGTCGCCTGCCCTGCTCTCCACCTCTGTGGCAACTCCTATGTTCAGGATCAGGAGGAGCATGGGGCTTGGGGACAGGGACCCCACCGGCCACTCCTTCTCTTCAGCCTCTTGCTGCAGGGCTGAGGTGAGAGGATACAGCAGATGCTGTGATGTCAGATAGCTCCCTGCTGGGCTGATTCTTCACAGTCCTGGGACAAGGGCAAGAAGGCTCTGGAAGTAGCTCTAACTGCAGCACTGTAACTGGAAGGTTCTCTTCCCATGGTGCTGACACTAGCTCAACAGACAGCACAGGAAATTCCTGTATTTCTGGATACTGAGCAGAGCTGGGAAAAAAGATAGGGTTACCACTGTCGATCACTTTGCACTGGCCTTTCCAAACACCAAAGTGAACTCACTGAACTGAGGGCAATACCAGCCCCAAAATCCCACACCTCAGAAAATCTTCCAGACTGCAGCCACCTCACTATCTGCCTCTGCCTCGATGGGCTACAGAGGCTTCATCCAGGCAAGAAAAATGTGCAGATGCTGGAGCAGCTTTGATCCAGGACACTTGACCTGCACGTAGGCCACCTTAAGCTTGAATGATGGAAAGCTTGGGGGCTGAGAGAAAGCTACAGAGTATTGATCTGGCCAAGTGGCCAAAATGAAAGAGAAGGTGCTGGGGTGGGAAGTGGGCATCAGAGTTAGAGGGCTGGTCTTTCCTCCAGCACGGCTCATCCGCAGCACCCGTGTGCTGCTGCCTGTCTAGAGGACGGCCCCAAGCCGGTCCAAGCCCTCTACACTGTCCTGGCAGGGACAGACCTGGTCATAGTGCAGGACTTTACAGACAATTGTGGACCTCAGCTACCCAATGACATTCTCCTCCTGTAGGCCCAGGGCACACAGCTCCGTGCACCTGGGCACCAGGACTGCGGCTCCGGGCAGGTGTTTGAGCAGGTGGCTCATCACTGCTTCAGGTCTGGGCCCCCTGGTGCTGGGGTTGGGAAAGGTGGATGTGGGAAGGAGCAGGACAAGCAGAACTGGGAAGCGAGTGTCCTGGGCATGGGTCTTTTGGGGGCCGGCTCTGACCCCAACCTCCCCTCCTCTTTGACAAGGACCTGAGGCCCCATCTTCAGCTCACCTTGACTTCTTTCCCCTTGCAGAAGCCCCAGACCTCAGCCATTTCGGGGCAATTACGAGGTGTATGAGACCCAGAGTTCTTTCAGTCTCTCCCCAGTCACAGGCTGTATAATCCCCTCATCCTTTTGGGGTAGTCCTTTTTCTGGACCCAGAGTCCACCCACTTTAGAGTTGGTCCTGGGATCTGTCATCCTGGTCAGAATCTGGGAAGAAGTGTCTATACCTAGAGGAGGCCAGGAGCGCATCGCATGTCCCACTCTGCGAGCATGCCCTGCTTTCGATGTCTCCAGTGAGGATCTGACTCCCTGGATAGAATGGAGTTCAGGCCCGGGGGCTGGCATCTGTTTTGTTTGTTAAAATATGCCCGTCACCTATAAAAGTGTCTGCACAAAGTAAATGCTTAATATATGTGTGTTTAGTGAATGAACACCAACAAGAACCTTCCCAGATAACTGAGTGTGCCTGGGGCCTCTCTTCTAGCACCCAGGGACCTGTATTCACAGCCTGTATAAAGAGCATTATCCCAGCAAATCCTCAAAACCACACCCTCATTTTAGCGATGAGCAAACACAGGCTTTTGGATGTAAGAAGGCAGCTCCACAGCACACAGGTCGGAACTGAGAACTGTTCACAGGAACTGCTGTGTGACTTTCCCTCTCAATTCCCCGAGGCTTAGTCTGTGGTGGCTGACACAGAGGAAAAGGACCTGGGGAGGCCTCAATTCCTCCTCTATTTTAGAGACAGTGACACAGCAAGAAAGTAGAACCCTTTGGACTTAAAACCAGTCATTGCGTTTCTTTCTTTAACATAAAGGGAGTCTTGAGAAACAGCTACTGCAATTGCAGACCCGGCAAAGGCCCCAATGCCAGGAGACTCATTGGGTGGGAGAAAGCCCATCACAGTGCCATGGATCTGAGCGATGACTCGGGGAGGAGAAAATCCAAGGGGGGACCACACAGCTGAAAGGTGACACACACATTATCAGTTGGGAAGCTGGAAATGAAAGGATCAATGGAATTTTATTTGTCACACAGACTCCGGATTGACAAAATATTAAAAGACTTGACACCCGGGGGCAGCTAGATGCTGGGAAGCAGCTACATTCGGGACTGCTGGTGGCAATGTATCTACCACAGCCCTTTTGCAAAGTCATCTGACTAAGCCATGAAAATTTTATGTATGCATATTCCTCACCAAGTAAACTCCTTTCCTGGGAGTCCATCTTCTGCAGGGCATTAGTATATGTTACGGGATGAATTTTGTCTACTCTTCAAAGTTCGTGTTCACGTCTAACACCAGTGCCTCAGAAAGGGACTGTATTTGGACATGTGGTCCATAAAGAGGTGATTCAGATTACGTTCACTGGGGTGGGCCCTAATGCAATATGACTAAAGTCCTTATAAGAGAGGCAGTAAGGACACAGTGAAGCATCAGGGAAGGCCCTGTGACCCAGAGAGAGCCGGAGGCCATCAAGTAGCCACGTAGAGAGGCCTCAGAGAAACCACCCCAGCCCACAGCTCCATGTCCAATTTCAAGCCTTCAGAATTGTGAGAAAGTACATTTCTGTTGTTAAAGCCCTCCAGTCTGTGGCACTGTATGATGGAAGTGCTAACAAACTGTCACGGCCTATTCCGAAAAGCATCGGATACCGCTACGAGATAGCTGATGTTGAAAGAGAATTTTATCATGCGAGGCTCCGGCAGCATTGAGAGGCCTCCCTTTGGAAAGTTATGAAGACATATGAGGACACAGCTCCTCTCTGATGGTGCTATGGGGGTGAGTTCTCTGAGATGACATTGCAGACAGATGCGTAGAGCAGCTGACTTCTCTTTTTGTGTGACACCCCCACCCTTTGTAAAAAAGAACCTCCCCAGTAAGACTGACAACTTGTAATGTTTGGAGAGGGTCTGGCAGGACAGTGGAGCTGTCTGCTACAGGAGACACCTGGGGGAGGTACTTAATAAAAACAGCAGCAACATGCAGAGATAGTCATAGCCTTGTGTAAAGAGAAAACGACACAAAGGCATTTCCTCTGATCCTCCTAAAAGTAGATGAGCTGGGACTTTTCACCTAAAGAAGTTGCCACTGGGGACTAATAGAGGCCAGATTCCTTTGGGAGGGGACTGTGGGTCACTCAAGTGGGAATGCCCAAGAACAGGGCTCAGGGAGTCCCCATTTGTGGGTCGGAGTCCTGGGCCACTCTGGACGTCTTGAGTCTGTCTGTGGAGACCCCTCTGTGCCTGCTCTCACCCTAGTCCAGCGCTGGCCCTGGTTGGTGACGTGTTACACCTGCTCTTCATTCAAGGAGATGGTGTTGTTGAACCCGTCTCCTGCATGGAGCTCTGCAAAGACAGTGCCTGGCATCAATGGCCTGCCTGGCTCTTTGATGTTTATTTTATAAAGTTAGTAATCCCAATCATGAGAATTCCACCCTCAGAACCTCATTACCTCCTAATACCATTATACTGGGGATTAGGATTTTGCCATATGAATTTTGGAGCAGGGAGATATTTAGTCTATTGCAACTGTTATGCTTCATGCTTTTATTATCCCCAAAGCTGCCATTTTTCTGTTGTTCATTCTCTTCTGTTTTTCCTCCCCCAGTCTCCCAGTCTCTGTCTCTCTCTCTCTCTCTGTTTCTCTGGGTCTCTGTTGCATTCCTTAAACTGGGGAAGGGAGTTCTGCTGTTATGAGGTGGTCTACGTACAGGCTTACATGGCAGAGGCCAAGGGAGTGCCCAGGCCAAGAAACGGGGAGGAATTTGGGCCCTCAGTCCACACTGAGTCATGCCAATACCCACATGAGTGAACTTGGAAGTTAATCCTTCCCCAGTCCAGTTTCAGTTGAGACCACAGTCCCAGCCTCAGGAGAGGCGCTGAGGCAGAGGCATCCAGCTAAGCTGTGCCCAGATTCTGCTGGACACAAATTGTCAGATATTAAGTATTTGTTGTTTAAAGTTGCTAAGTTTGGAGGCACAATGTTGTCAAAGACAAGCAGATCTCTACTCTCATTTCCCAGGCCCCAGACTCCCCCGTCCCTCTGCTCCTCTCCCCCCAGCCTCCCTGCAGCCTCACTGTCTGCTTTGTAACCTCCTCTGCCAAACTCAGGTACACCTGTGAGGCTCTGCCCCGGGGTGGCTTCTTTCTGACACTGTTGCCCCCTGACTTGGGCAGCATTGGTCCCCTATTGTCATTCTGGCCATGGCATGAATGTCACCTCCTTGAGGCATTTGAATTCTCCCCACACAGACTCCCCGGCCCTCCCTCCTGTCATGCTGCCGTATTTTTATCACAGAACCTGCTCTTTTCTTTCATGTGGACTTGCTCTAGTGATTTTGTGCAGGTCTCCTAAGGCTGTGGGCTCCTACGGTGGAGAGCGGCTCCTTTGTCATTTTCAGCACCAATGCTGAGTTCACCAGGCCACCTGGCACAAGATGAGTGCTCAGGGCAGAGTCGCTGAGTGAATAAGTCGGCGCGGGGAGAGAGTAGTTAAACCACCTTCCTGCTTCTGCTGTCCTCGTAATGTGGAGATCACTGATAATAACAGGAGGTGCCTGTCTCAGGAGACTATCCCGGAGCTCCAGCTGCTCCAGCAAATCTCAGTGGGCACCAGGGACATGGGAGGCTGCTGCCCCCTGGTGACCAGTACTAGCACTGCGGCCCCAGGCAGGCGCATCACAGAAGAGAACAGGCACTTGCGTTTGGACTTGATTAAAATTAAGAACTTCTCTTCATCAGAAGATGCCTTCAAGAAAATAAAAAGGCAAGAACAGAGTGTGAAGAAACATTTACCACTTGTGTGACAAAAGCCTGGCATGTAGGAGGCGGGACTAACTCCATCAATTAAGAAGAAAGACGCTGGGGAGAATGGGTAAACAATCCGGACATTTCCCCAAGAGTGGCCCGGCGGCCAGCAGGTGTAGAGAAAGGTGCTGCACATTCTCGGTCATCTGGGAGATGCAGATTAAACCCACAATGTGGCACCGCTATGCAATGGATAACGTTTTATTTAAAAAGCGACATCGAGTGTTGGTGAGGGGGCTGAGTGACCGAGACTCTCACATGCCGCTGTGTGTGTAAACTGCTACAAACACCCTCAAAAGCCCTTTGATAATATCTTCTAAAGACGGACATACACACTCTATGGCCCCACAATTTGACTCACGTGTAGATCCGTTAGAAATGCCTGCGTCTCTTCACCACGCAAAAGAACGTCCACAAAGGGCCAGAACTATGACAGTTAAGGGAGGTAAATTCTCAGTATTGGAACTGTGGGTTAATTGAGTTTCTCCTTAGACTATTTTTCTCTTTTCTACAATACATCATTATTTGGCACTTTTCCAAACTGGGAGCAACTCGCATGTACATCAATAATAAAAATAATAAAAGAAATATATATATATATATACACACACACACACAAAAGTCACAAAATATGATATTGCATATATAGATACATATAATAAAAGCTATACAGAACTAAAAATGAGCTATAGCTGCCTTTAGAAATACACATGAGACTGAAATATAATAAATTATCCTGACAGTTTATTCTGCACAATTTCATTTCATAAAATTTTGAACTAATATTAAAATTAAAATATTAAAATTCTCACTTCAGAAGTGCAAATATTTGTTATCACTGGAGAAGAGAGTGCAGTGGCCTGGGATGACAACATGAGGGGACTCCTAGAGGGTTGGTGATGTTCTGTTTCTTACCGGTACTGGTTCTGGGTGCACTTGTTTTGGATAACTCATTGAGCTACGCACTTCTTATTTCCATATTTGTAGGCATATGAAATGCTATGCTATGCTTCAACACACAAATTCATGGAATCAACCTAAATGCCCATCAATGGAAGACTGGATAAAGAAAATGTGGTGCAAACACACCATGAAATACTATGTAGCCATAGGAAAAGAATGAGATCATGTCCTTTGCAGGAACGTGGATGCAGCTGGAGGCCATTATTCTTAGCAAACTAAGACAGGAACAGAAAACCAAATCCTGCATGTTCTCATAAGTGGGAGCTAAATGATGAGAACACATGGACACGAAGAGGGGATCAACAGACAATGAGGCCTAGCAGAGGGTGGAGGGTGGGAGGAGGGAAAGGAGCAGAAAAGAGTAACTATTTGGTCCTAGGCTTAGTACCTGGGTAATGAAACAGTCTGTACATCAAATCCCTGTGACATGAGTTTACCTATAAAATACACCTGCACATTCACCCCTGAGCCTAAAATAATAGTTTTTTAAAAAAAACAAATTCAAGCAATTGGATCTGGACTTCTATTTTTCTGGTTAATACCAAGGCCAGCAGGCATAGGGGTTGGTTCAAGACTCTGGCATTGCAGCATCTAGATTTCTGTCCTGGCTATCACCACTTCCTATCTCAGAGATCTTGGCCACGGTACTAACTCTCCAAGCTTCAGTTCATTGTCTGTAAAAGGAGTTAATTATGCTTCCCTTTTCATAGTTATTCAGAGGATTAATTCCTCACAAGAAATGCTAGCTCTTGTGGGACTTCATGTTGTTTTTTGTTCTATGAACTATGGAGAAGACAGTTGATGACCTGTGGTAAAGAAAGGAGAAGCATGAGGTTCAACCCAAAGATGTTTTCAAGGCGAAATGTTGATAAGGACATTATGTTGACAAGGACATTATGTTGACAAGGAAATGTTGACAAGGACATATCTATAGGTTAGATACATCTATAGTTGTAAATTTTGAGGCCATCCATTAATAAATCCTCCATTCCTCCCACCTTTGTCTACAATTTTGTTAGTAACACTAGATAACGTCATCAAGCAGAAGATAGCCCAGCGCAGGGTCACCCCTGAAATTCTCCCTCCAGGTGACAGTGATCCATTAAGCAGCCTACTCTGTGGCAAGAAGGAAAACAGGTTTGGATGTGTCTCGCTGCCACAGCAGCAGCTAAGAGCCCCAGGGACTTGGCTGCTGGCAGCATCTTCTACCAGAGTTTTCCTTTGACAGAAGACTCCCAGAGCCCCTAGGAACCAGGATATGGCTGTCAGGAGATAGCATTCATTCATGCATTCATTCACTCATTCATCATTCACCTGTAAAAACATATTGAAGTCTTCTTCAAGCTAGATGTGCTATGTCCTGAGAATAAAGGTCAGTAAGACACAATGCCTGCCCTCGAGGAGCTTGCTGTCTAATAGAGAGTAGTATCACAGCCAGAAGAACTCTATGAAAGACTCCAGCCAGGTCATGTCACTCTTCTGCTCACTACTCTGCAATGGCTCCCATGCTCCTCAGAGTAAAGTTCAAGGTCCTTCTCACAGCCCCATAGGACCTGGCCACCCCATAGTTCTTGTCCATCCCCTTCCTCCCTTCTCTTCAGCCACATCGCCCTCATTTTCAAACACAGCAGCCGAGTGCACCCCTGCCTTCAGAACCTTGCACTGTACTTGTCTTTCCTTTGTCTAGATGCTCTTCCCCCAAACACCTACATGGCTCACTCCCTCCCTTCCCGCAAGCCATTCCTCAGAAGACACCGTCTCAGGGAGGCTTTGTCAAGCCCCACCACATCTAAAATGTCAACACTCCCCAGCACTTCATATCCTCTTCCTAATTTATTTCTTCTTCTCAGGACATCTTCCTCTCTAATACTCTCTACCCGACTTTCTAATCTTGTTTAATTGCCATCTCTCCTACCAGCAGGTAGGCCTCTGAGAGCAGCAGTGAGCTTTGGATTATTTTAATATTGTTTTGTTTGTTGTACCTAGAACACGTAGATTAGTGACTAACACAGTATATAGAAACTGGGAAAAGGAAGGAAGAGAAGGGAAGGGGAGGGAAGGGAAGGGGAGGAGAGGGGAAGGGAGGAGAGGGGAGGGGAGGGCATGTTCTCCTTACAACTCGATCTGACTCCCCTAGAAGAGGGGGCAGGGAAGGAGGGCAAAGCTGGGAGAGTTGAAGAATATTAAGAAGAGAATAGGGTAGCCAGATTTAGCAAATAAAAATATAAAATGCCTAGTTAATTCTGAATTTCAGATAAAGAATAATTTTTTAGCATAAGTATGTCCCAAACTAAGCATAGCACAAGACATATTTATGCTAAAGAAATTATGTATTCTCTAATAATAAATTATTATTTTCTCCAATGCACATTGACTTTGCATCCTGTATTTTATCTGGCAACCCTAAAATAGAAGGACTAAAAATTCTTGAGGCAAGCCAATGGATTCCAGGAGGGAATATTGCTGGATTTCTGGACTGATGCTCGCTTTATAATACTTAACTGTTTTTAGCCCCTTCCCTCCCTCCCTCTCTCTTTCTCTTTCTTCCTTTCTTGCTTGCTTGCTTTCTCTTGCTTTCTTTTCTTTCCTTCTACCAGCTTTTCCTAGTTTTTATTGTGGTAAAATAAACCTAAGCTAAAATTCACCATGGAAACCATTTTGAAGCATACAGCTCAGTGGCGTTAGCACACCCACACTGCTGTGCAGCCGTCACCACCAGCCATTTCCAGAACTTTCCATCATCCCCACCTGAAACTCCACCCGTGAAACACAAGCTGCCCGACTCCCGCCTTGCTTCCCCATCCCTGGCGGCCACGGCTGCTGCTGCTGCTATGAATTGGACTGTTCTAGGCACCTCTCATAGCCGGACTCACACAGTATCTGTCCTTTTGCGTCTGGCTTCTCTAATTTTTTTAATACAACTTTTTTAGAGACTGGAGTCTCGTTATGTTGCCCAGGCTGGTCATGAACTCTTGGTCTCTGGTGATCCTCCCAACTCCCCATGCCTGGTTTTTCTATTTAATTTCTAAAGGCAGGTGGGAGCTAAGCGGGCCACAGCCACAGAGTAGCTGCCCGCAGACGTGAAGACAATGTCCGATGTCCTAAGAGACTCCGGAAAGCAGGTCACAGGTGGGTCCATGTGAAGAGACTACCAGACAGGCTTTGTGTGAGCAATAAAGCTTTTTAATCACCAGGGTGCAGGGGGACTGAGTCAGGAAAAAGGAGTCAGCAAAGGGAGATGCCCTTTATAGGATTTGGGTAGGTAGTGGAAAATTAAAGAGGGTTTTTTCTTCCCGGAGAGGCAGGGATCACAAGGTGCTTGGGGGGGATCTCCTGAGACTCATTGTTCAGCAGAAGGAATGTCGCAAGGTCAATTGATCAGTTAGGGTGGGGCAGGAACAAATCACGATGGTGAAATGTCATCAGTTACGGCAGGAACTTGGCTATTTCACTTCTTTTGTGGTTCTTCAGTTGCTTCAGGCCATCTGGATGTATATGTGCAGGTCACAGGGGATATGATGGCTTAGCTTGGGCTCAGAGGACGGACAGGGTGTAGGACTGGAGGGCAGGGGCAGCCTCCAGGCCTGGGCTGGGGGTCCTGCCCCCGGGGTCCTGTCCCGGGGCACGCCCAGGGCGAGGGCTGCCCAGAGGAACCAAGGCTGGCTGTGGCCTGGCCCCGAGCCTGAGGGGAAGGCAGCAAGGGGAGAGAAGATAGAGGCGTGGGAAGAGGGTCTGCAGAGCTCGGGGCGTGGATGGGGCGGCCTGGGGCTCGGAAGACAGGAGGTGGGAGCCGCGTGCCAGCCTGGAGCTCGGACTGCGCGTGGAACCGCGCCCACTCATGACTCCGCCCCCAGGTTACGGGGCGCGGCTGGGGAAGGAGCGCGGGAGGCCTGGGACCCTTTCTGGGCGGAGGACCCACGCGGAGCCTGTGCCCCGCGGCCGCTGCCCCGTGCCCTGCCCAACTCCCGATGCCACCACTGGGCCCAGGCCGCCCGAGAAGCACGTCCGTCCCGTCCCATGGCCTCCTCCCTGGAACCGCGCCCTGCACAGGACCCGCCTGGCCCTCGCGGAAATCCAGGGCTCTGCGGGGTCCTGGCTCCGCCTCCTCCCTCCCACCCGAACCCGCGCCCTCCAGCGCCTTCCCGCCCGGGTCCTGGTTCTGGGAAGCCTCGCGCATCTCTTGCGCAGCTGCCGCCCTCCTGGAGTAAGGAATACCCATCAAAAAACTAAAGGGAATTGATACTGGGACATGGCCGCTGGCTTTATATCAATAATTGTGGTAATAAAGTTGATCGCAGGTAGGATGGAGGAGGCACCTGCCTGGTGAGGTGAGACAATGGTCAGATTCACCGAGGCTCCTGTGTGTCCCAGATTTCCTGCTGGGGGAGGCTGTGCTGCTCAGCGGTTCCCACACCTGCTTCTATGGGAGAAGCAAGTAGAAGTCAGAAGGATGGGCGAAGGAGTCAGAAGCTTCTCTTATTCGTTCGGGGAGATTCTGTGTCGGGGGCACCAATTGTACAGGGAACGAACCAATTGCCAACTCCTGACCCTTGGAGTTGACTCCACACCGCTTAAACCTCTGCGCTGGTTCCCCGGGGTCCTACAGCGAGGTCTGTAACTCAGGGAGAGACGCTGGAGCCGCGTGTGGGAGAACGGTATGCAGGACCGGCTCCATGCACTCTTGAAATTATAAACTGCCTTATGAGACAGGGGTACGGAGTCGATGCATTTTCCTGGGAGAGTCCATAGTTTTTACCGCATTCTGTAAAGCAACGCTGTGCAGTAGAAATATTATGCCATACACAATACGTACGTACAGTTTTAGTTGTCACTTAAAGAAACTGAAAAAAGATCTTGATGAACATGGATAGCATAGATGTGAGAAAAGCACCATTATTAAAGAATATGCATTTATGTAATGCATTAAAAGGTAACAAAATGGATAAGCAGGTAACAAAATATCAAAGACCTAGAGTGAACTGCAGTCATCCACTGTGGAACTGAGGAGTTAGGGTTTCTCATTACAAAACTCCCTGATGGAAGACTATTATTTATCAACTATTTATTGTCTTTCCACTAAATAAAAAGTGATCGTCATCTTCTCAGATGAGCACCACAGGCTTTGCAAAAGATAATTGCCGATTAACCTTTGTGCCTGGATTTTCTCATTCCTAAAAATAGATAGTACTACATGACTCCAAAGTGTGTTGTGAAGTCAATTGGGGTCATGTATACTAAAGTAACAGAAATGTTGACCACATAGGAAGGGGTGGCTAGTGTAAGACTCCCTTTCTGTCAACATATATACATTAAAAGTGTAGTTTAGGTTTACATAAAGACAAAGTATCATGAAAAGGGGTCTTGCAATTGGTAGTACTAACAAAATTTTTAAACTCCAAGATCTTCAATTTTAATGTATAAAAATAATTTAAAAATACTGATCAATAACAAAAGCCCTATAGTCAGACAACATAGGTTCAAGTTTGGCCTTGATCTCAACCAGCGTTTCAATGTTGAAAACAATGCCATGTGGTCTTTCCAACACCATATCCTTATCTAACATTGGAGATAATAAATTCACCGTTATTAAGAGTTAAATGGAATAGTTCTTGGGAAGGTGTTAGATTGGTTCTAACATACATGGGTATTATGAGCTAATATCTGTAGTACCATTGTAGAATAAGGAAATACCATCCGCAGACAGGGGCACAATAATGATTATCTTCATGATAAAAGGTTAAGAGCTACCAGATACAGAACGAAGGAGCCATAAAATGATAATGTTATGAATGACTTTAATGCTTACACCAGAATCCTTTCTAGGATAGCTCCTGCCTGAAAAGAACTGGGTCTCATTTCTTTGGAATCACAGGACACTGAGTGTGGCAAAAAGAAAACAAAAGAAAAATATGGAAATCACATATGTGATTTTAAAAGTAAAAAGTAACAGAAGAAATTAGTGATCCATTTTATTTAATCCAATATATCCAAAATATGGTCATTTTAGCATGGAATCAATATAGATTTTAATGAGATAGTCTATGTTCTTTCTTCCTACTGAGTCTTTGGAATTCAGTGTGTATGTACACTGACAGCACATCTCAATTTAGACTAGCCACATTTCCAGTGCTGAGTGGCTGCATGTACCTGGTGGCTACCACACTGGACAGCACAGGTCTAAGGATTTCATTCCTGGCTCAAGTCCAGACTTCCAGCCTTGGTTTTGGGTGTTTTTCACAAACTGGCCTCTGTTTATCATTCTTTTTCCTGGTACTTCCTCAAGGATGACTGTGTCCCTGCCACTCAAGACCACTTGCCGTTTCACTACATACCTCTGTTCGAGCTGTTCCTTTTACCTGGGATGCTCTCTCGGTTTGTTTTTTTTTTGAGACAAGGTCTCACTCTGTTGCCCAGGCTGGTGTACAGTGACATGATCATGGCTCACTGCAGCCTCCATTGACCTCCTGGGGCTCAGATGATCCTCCCCCTTCAGCTCTCCCTAGTAGCTGGGACTACAGACCTGCACCACCAAGCCCAGCTAATTTAAAAAATATATATATATATATATATATTTTTTTTTTTTGGTAGCGACTGGAGTCTATGTTGACCAGGCTGGTCTTGATTCTCCCATCTTGTCCTCCCAAACTTCTGGGATTATAGGTGTGAGCCACTGCTCCCCACCTGGAGTGCTGTCTCTGCACCTTCTCCCTGGGCCTGGTGGAGAGGCACACATTCTGCTAAGAGGCCTTTCCTGACTTCCCTAACCCCAGAAGGGATCTGTCCCTCCTTAGCATTGTACTCATGGCTGGATTCGAGTTTAACTGTTTTTGAGGCTGTTTCCCTGGCTGTTGCATAGTGTCTTATTCATCTTTGTTGTGATCATGGTCTGCACTGAATAGATGATCAGTAGATGTCTGCAGACAGAATGAATTAACCACCAATCAGTCTCTTACTGCTTGAATGGACTTGCTACTTCCTTGCTTAGATTCGTGTCTGTACAATCTTTTCACATCGGTAGTACAGTAAACACACACAGATACCCTCAGATGTGGTAACTAACAAGGAATTCATCTTAAAATGTGTACAGAAAGTGTGTTACATCTTTATCCTCCTCCTCATCTTACAGGAGGAGATCTTACAGGTGGGAGAGCTGGGGTGCAGGACTGAGTTAAGATGGCCAGCAAATTACCATCAGTATAAATACAAAGAAGAAGTAGAGGGGAGGAACATTCTTGAAAGGGGTGGGTGGTCTCACACGGTTGGGTTCCTCGGATGGTGAAGGATCAGTTGGCCGTGCCTTGGTTATCTGACAGGAGGGAAGAGAAGTGGGAGGTGAGGAGTAGCTCCTGGGCCCTCATGAGTATTAGAGGCAGGTTCAGGTCTGAGAAGCAGAGGATATCCTTCCTGGAAGCCTGAGTTAGGAGGAGGAACTCACTGCTGGAGAAAAAGTTGAAGAGGAAGGAGGACGGATATCTCATATCATGGGGAGTGCTGGCCTGAGGAGGCTAGGAGAGAACCATCAGGGTAGAAAAAGGGGCTGAGGAAGCCAGCAGGGGGAACAGAGGAGTAGGCGCCAGCATGGTGAAGAGGTGCAGTGCATTATGCATGATACACACATTATTATTATTATTGGGAATAACCATGTGTCAGAGTGCAGTTCTCACCCTATTCCGGAAAATGGAAAAGACCAGAAATTCAGAGAAGGCAACTTACCCAAGGTCTCCTAGCCCTTTAAGGCCAAGTAGAGCTTCCTAGGCATTTCCTGCCAGACTCACCCAGGCCCACCCACACCTCTGTTGCAATGGAGGGCCCCACTATAGTGCCCAGGAGAGCAGGTCTAGGGCACAATGCCAGGCCTGATGAATGTCCTTCATACCCTTTTCAAGCAACAGGCTATGATTAGGCCTAATTATGGGGCCTGGTCCCTTAATATTCTGCTGGGCATGTCTCTTGTCAGTCAAATCAGTACCATCTGCAGTGTGATTCCGGCTTTAGTGGCATCAGGAGGAGGAATTTAATTCAACCCAATGTAAAGAGATTCTGCCCTCACCTTGCAATTCGAGGATTTGTCCCTCCTGTCCTGCACCTGCACATGCACCTCCTTCCTTCTGGCTCCCTAAGCTGTAGCCTGGGTGAGCAGGGCCTGGACACTCTGTACTAGAGTCACTAGCCACTGCCCAGTCTGTCTTGAACACAGGCCTCAACTTCCTCAGGGTTAAAGTAGGAGGAACAAATGTGTGCACATTTGCTTTTCCAACCTGGGCACCTTTTGGCAGGTGATTCGGGTAATTCTCGCACCACCACCACCCTGCCCATGTATCCCTGTTTCCAGCCTGTTTTCCTCTGCAGCCAGCGCTCCTTTCTTGTGTTTCCAAGTTGGAGAGCTGAACTGAGATCACGTATGGACAGGGTGCCTGGCAGGTACCAAGCACCTTAGTACCAATTCCCCAGTCCCTGGTCTTGCCATCTCCCTCCCTCATTCATTTAGCAGGCATCAGCGGAATCCCATCTCCTATGAGCTCCTGGCCTCCCATCAAACGCTCTGCTGCCACCCACCCCCACCTGATCAGAGGGCCACCCCCTGTACTAGGCAGTCCTCTCTCCAGTCCCTGCGACGCAACCTCTGGGAGCAGCCCCTTTGGGGATTCCTGGTCCTGGAGGACCCAGCCGGCTTCCCTGGGTGGGAGGGGACAAGGGGAAAGCCCGGCTTGGAAGCTTTCACTCCTGATAGCCGGAGAGCTCACCCACTTCCGCCCCACCTAGCCTCCGGATTTCCTGTGGTGGTTCTGGCCTCCCAATCACGCTCCTCCTCCCACGAGGGTGGCGGGGTGTGAGGGTGCTGGGGGGGAGGGGTTCGTCCTGCACTCTTTCCTGCAGTCAGAAAATACGTACCCTACAGTACCTGTGTGCAAGGCAGTGTGCAGTCACTATAGATGCAGTGATGAACAAGGCAGCGTCCCTGTCCAACTGGTGTATACCCTCTAGCAGGAGAAACAGACCTGCATAACCAACTAATGATCAGTTATGTAATTACAGTTGTGATAAGGCCTATTTACAGTATTCTGCAATCACTAATCTTCATTTATCATGGAGCGTGCTCCACCATTGATCTGACTGCATTAACTCATTTAACCCTTGCCACATTTTATGAGCAGGCACTGCTGTTACCCATTTTATAGATGAGGAAACTGAAGCATAGAAAGAGATCTGGCCAAGTGGCAGAGCCAGGGTTCAAAGCCAGGGATCTTAGCCCTGGGTTCTGTGGGTTATTACCGCCTCTGTGGAGGGGAGATGAGGTGCGGCGAGGCTCGTCATGGGGAGCCTGGCTTGGTCTCAGGGATCAGGGAAGGTGGATGTAAGGAAATAGCATTTGTGGTAAAATCTGAGGGTGAGTGGGTAGGTCAGGAAGAACATTCCAGAAAGAAGGAAGCCCATGAGCTGAGGTGGAGGACCTGAAAGGAGGCCAGTGTGGCTGGAGCGCAGAGAGGCTGTTGAGGGAGCCAAGTGGGAGGGCTGCGGCCTGTTGTATCAGCAGCACTGACCCCGCACAGTCCTTGGGCTCTAGTGACTTTTCAGTGTTTACCTAACTCAAATGAGTGAACGGTGTTTGCTGTTTCCTGCAAAGGTCCCAGGGGTTGTGAGGTACACAGGTCCCGTGTTTGGCCATAAACAACCTGAAGTGAGGCTTGGTCTCCTTCCCTGGAGCCCAGGCTGTGCCTCACGTGGGGTACCCCAGCGTGAAGTATCACTGCCTGACTCAGGTCCCTCTCCTGGTCCAAGTCACCCCCACCCAGCCCCATCCCTCATTGTTGGAAGACCTGGAGTCCCTGCTGCTTCACTGTGCAGGCTCCTCTTCTGTCACCACCTGTCGTCAGGAGGTGACAGGGATGAGGCTGCAGTCGGGACTTGCAGGCAGAGAGGATTGGGCGAGACAAAACGACAGGACATGGTGACAGACTGGGAATGAGAACGAAGGAAAGGGAGGAGTCAGTGATGACTGGAGTAAGGTGGGAGCACTGACACCGCTCCCCCTCCACTTGCCCCCATCCTGCAGTAATGGACAAGCATGTGGGCTTTTCATTTTCTGTGGGGATGTGACCAACTTAGAACCTCCCCCCCTTAGACATGCTCCTGTTTGGAAACCTCCTGCACCGAAGGGACAGGTGGACAGACCTTCCTCCTTGCCCCTTGTCCTCACTTCTTCCATCCTTCTCTCCCATCCTCTCTACTGATTGGCATCTGGTGGCCCCCAAGGTGACACAGCACTGGATCGGCTGCCTGCGTAATTAGCAAATCATTCTTAATTGCCCCAGAGTGGAGAGAATAAAGGTGAAGGCAAGAGCCCAGGTTCAGGATCTGCTTCTTTGGGTTTATGGCAGAGGCGAGGGAAGCAGCAGTGAATCTGGGTCAGGAGTGGGTGCTCCCTGCTCCCTCCTCCCCAGTAGCTTGTAGGTCAGCTGCTGGTCTGACTCCAAAATCCACCATCCCTCAGCCACCCGGCCCTCTCAGAAGCTGAAGTCCTTTCCTGTGTGTGAGCACCAAGCTGGAGCCTGAGGATGACGGGGAGGAGGGGCTCGGGGGTCTCCCCAGGTCTCCACGCTGCTCGTCAACACCACAGAGATCCTGTATGGCAGAAAATGGAGTCGCGGCGTGTGGGTGCAAGACCCAGCCTGACTTAATGGGGTCCCAGGACATCACACTCAGGTGCAGTACAGAGGTGGGAGCCAGAAGGTGAGCGGCGTGGCTTGGCTTGGTGGCCTGGGACCCCTCACTGCACAGTGTCCCCGATGACGCGGGAGAGGTAGGTCAGGAACATGGTCTCGGGACAGCAGATGCCGGCTTGCCTGACTTCCACGTCGCCCCTGGAGATACAAGAAGTCTGTCTTCCTGGACCGATTGGCTGGTGCTGTAACAAAGACCCATGTGATGCTGGGGGCAGAGATAGAGGAGAAACTGTTCGGTGTCCCTTGTCCATCAGTAAGAGCAGCTGGAGCAGCAGGTGGAGAGGGAGGGGGCAGGGATGGAGGCAGGTGCAGGAGCTGGAAGGCCTGCCAGACTGTTCTCCAGGAGAGGCTCTATTGAACCCCTTATGCCACCACAGCTGTGCAGGGTGCACCTGAGGCCTCACTGGCTGCTCCTGTAGGTCCCTGTCATCTCTCACATGTCCCCACCTAATCCTGCAGGTCCCATCCCAGAGAACCACTACTACATGCCAGACCTGGGCCAAGTGCTCAAGGTCAATGTGCCATCCTACCTACTTGACCTGCCTGGCGGACAACCTCATGTATGGTGCCAGCCTGGGCCCCGGCATCACCCACTCTGCCCCTGGCAACAGGCTCAAGCCTCTCAAGCCAAGTGAGCTGGGTGCTAGGACGGGAGCCAAGCTCCCTGCTCAGTCACCTCCTTCCCTAGGCACCCCACACTTTCTCCCATTTCCATTTCTGACTTATAAGATGGCACGCTAACAGCACCCCAATCTCCCCGAGCTGCTGGTCAGTGCACCCTCATCCCCGCCCCAGGCCCTGACCACTGCAGTCCAAGGCGCCAGGCAGAATGACAGAAGCAGCATCCTCTTCAGGTGGGAGCAGACTTCTGAGGCCACCTCCGTCTCATTTCTGGACCCCTGGTGCATTTTCTGTGGGGCTGTTGTCAAAAATCCCTTATTTTTTTTTTTTTAATAGTTCTCATTTCGTGTCCTACTGGGCTCATAAAATAGTGGTTTTCAAACGGTAGAGCCTGGAATGCCCACCTCTATGGGAGAGGGAGCCTGGACAAGTCTGGCCCCGGGGCCCTCATTCTTAAACCAAAGAGAAAAGAGGGTCTAATAAACAAAAACACTATAGGGGCAGGAACATGGAGCTGGGGGTTGAATGTGACTGAACCCCACACCCCCCTCTGTGACCTTCCTGTTGCAGTGAGAGCCATAAGCCAAGTAGGGAGCTGATGTGGGATCTCAACAAGCTGGTTCTGAGATGCACGCGTGGGAGGCAGGGCTGCTGTCTGCCGTGGGCTGGGGCATCATTAATCCCCTCTTGCCTTTTTCTTCCTGTGTTTAAGTCTCTGGGGCATGGGGGAACCAGCGCTCCCCACAGACCACCCTCACTCAGCCTTTGCCCTCCAGCCTTTTCACCACTGGGGCTGGTGAGGGGCTGGGAGGAGAGAGCCCCTATGTCAGACGACAAACCATCTCTGCCAACCCCCAGCAGCCACAGACAGAGGAAGAAGAGGACAACTGGAAATCCGAGGGGGATGTGCCATGCCTTCCTCCCCTAAACCCAGACTCTGGCCGTGGCCCGGACGTGGACACAGCCAGAATGGGCTCCTCAGCCCTGCTGCCCTGGAAGGGGCGGGGATGGAACTGGCCCAGGTCTGTGTGGGGACCACCTTCAAGGAGTGGGAGGCTGGCTGGGCGCGGTGGCTCAAGCCTGTAATCCCAGCACTTTGGGAGGCCGAGACGGGTGGATCACGAGGTCAGGAGATCGAGACCATCCTGGCTAACACGGTGAAACCCCGTCTCTACTAAAAAATACAAAAAACTAGCCGGGCGCGGTGGCGGGCGCCTGTAGTCCCAGCTACTCGGGAGGCTGAGGCAGGAGAATGGCGTGAACCCGGGAGGCGGAGCTTGCAGTGAGCTGAGATCTGGCCACTGCACTCCAGCCTGGGCGACAGAGCGAGACTCCGTCTCAAAACAAACAAACAAACAAACAAAAAACAAAAAAGGAATGGGAGGCTGGCTTGAGGCCACGTGGCTGGGGCGGGGGCTTCTGTCTGCCTGTGCTTCGTCCGGAGATGGCTCCACCCAGCCCCTGCAGCAGTGCGCTCTTCGATTCCCTAAAGAGGCTTCCAGAGAAAAAGGCAGCACAAATCAATAAAAAACTCAGCAGAAACCAACAGTACACTTTTAATTAAGGACGTGTAGCTGTGCAGGATGCAAACATCTGGGCATCAGTGACTCTCCTCTGGCCCCCGTTGGTCCCTAATGGCGGCAGAAGATGCCAGCTGGCCACGGCCCCTTTCTCTGGGGTCAGAGGGAGAAGACAGGCGCAGTCAGCAGGGGCAGCTGTTGCAGGTGGGAGGGATATTTTCCCACAGGAAAAAAGGTCTCCGTGATGACACGGGGTCTCTATAGTCATGTTGAGAGCCTAATGGCCCTTGGCATAATTGATGGTGTGGGGTAGAAGGTGTCTTGGAGTTTGTTTAAGTGGTTGAGAGGGAAGGAGGTGCCACAGATGCGGAGGAACTGGTGCGAAGCCAGAGAGACACAAATCCAGGCAGGGCTGTGGGACAGGTTAGGGAGCAGGGCTGCAGGTGCGACTCAGGAAGGAGGGGCAGGTGACAAGTCCCTGGGCAGGAGCCCTGCGGCCATGGGATCATTTTAAATTGAGACCAGAGGATGAGCAGTCCAGGGCAGTTAACCTTGGCTAGAAAGGGCAGAGGCAAACAGGCCTGCTCTATCTCAACTCTTAAGAAGGTGGGCAGGATGGAGATGCCACAGTGGATGCCACAGTTGCCACAGCTTCCTGTGGAGACCAGGCAGGAAGCCTGGCTCTCAGCCATGCAGGATGGAAAGGAAGATTCTATGCCAGGAGGGGAGCTGCCCTGGAATGCCCCAAGGCCAGCCAGGACCCACTGTTTCTTCAGGATTCCCCCATTTTCTCCTACGGGAGCTAATGCCTGTGCCTGGGCACTGGCAGCGCTCTGGACTCCACACTCTCCTCCCGGGTTTCACCCTTGTAACAGGATCCCTGTAGACCAGGCCCACGACAAATACTGTCTCCAGCGGGCAGGGCAAAGGAAGGGCGCGGCGCCAGGCGGTGGTGTGGTTGCCCATCAGGAAGACGCCGACTTCTCCCGGTGAAACTGGGCAGACAGAAGGCAGTGAGAAGAGAGATCTCAGGGTGGGGAGGCTCTCAGAAAGAAAAAGGTGGGACTGACCTTCTGCACAGCAGCAATGGCAGGGCCAAAGGTAGCTTTAACCTCCACACGGGCTCGGATCCAGGCCGGCAGCTTGGCCAGGACAGGGGGCCGGGCGTATCGCTGGTCCAGGAGCACTATGCTGGCAAAATCCTTCTGGTGCCTGATGGCCCTGCCTGCACAGGAACAGAGGCTGCGGCTCCGAGTAACACCTGCCTCCCCACAGCACATTCCCACGGCGTCCCCTCCCCTTCCTCAGACTTATTTAGGAGACAGAGCAGGCAACCCCCCTTTCCTGTTCTCCCCTTCTCCAGCTCCCATCTGTCCACCCAGCCGGAGGCAGCCGGGCTCACCTATGGACTGGTTGACGGCCTTCATGCACAGGTTCTCCACCAGATTCTTCCCTGGGGGCGCCTGGCCTGGGGCTCTGGGCTGGGGGTGGAGGGGATGACTCATCAGGACTGTTTCCTGCCTGCAGCTCTCCCTGGGAAGAGACCCTGCCAGGCTTTTGAGCCAGACCAGGAGCCTTCGTGGCCAACGCCAGCAGCACGGGCCCAGGTGACATCACAGGGAAGATCAAGAGGGTGTGGAGGGGCATCCAAGCCTCCGGAGGGGGCAGGAGACGCCAGCACAGTGGGGAAGGCCCGGCTGTATCAGCCCTAAGGGCGACGCCACTCCCACCCACCGCCCACTCTCCTCTCCCGCTCTGCGACACTGGGGTCACTCACGAGGGTTTGATCCAAATAGGCCATCTTCTCCTGCAGCTCTGGAGACCTGATGTTGGGGAAGGGCATGCCCACCATCACCACACACCTGGAGAGAGGCAGAAGCCCAGGGCGGGTGGGTGTCAGGACCTCCCGGGTCATCACCCACATCTCACCAGCTGCTCCGTTCTACCCCTTCCTCAGCCCTCTCCGACTGTGATCAAAGCTTTGACCCTCCCTGCTCTGTACCTACCGCCTGGAGAGGGCTTGTTCAGCTGAGAGATCCCATGTAGGCCAATGGATTGGGTACTGATACCGCAATGGCCAGCCTGATTTTCCACCCGCTCTCCCAGGGCCAAACCCAGAGCTGCTGAGCCCCTCCCTCCAGTTGGCTGGTCTGAGCAGTTGCAGCCCAGTTGTGGGCTCTAATGGCAGCAGACACAGGCAGGGGCCCAGCTGCTGGGAGTGAGGGCCGGCCAGGTATCATAGTCCAGGACAGGAGCAGAACCACTACTTACCGGCCTAGGTTGTCAGAGAAGTTGATCCCTTCACTCATCTTTCCTCCAACAACAGAGAGGAGAAGGGCCCCCGTCACCCGGCCTCTCTCCTGGCCACAGGCCTGCGGGAGACACCCAGATGCTGAGTTCCCGAGCCAAAGCTTGGATGTCACCCACGTTTCCAGCTGCCACCCCCGCACAGTCTCAGACCCAAGCTCAGCATTAACGCCCGCACCTGAATGCACCTGGAATACGCCAGCAGCACCTGCTCCACCTGGTGCGCGCTCTTAGGTTCCTGGAATATCTGAGAAAGACAGAGGACATCTCCCAGAGACAGGTTCAGGGTGCCAGGTCTCGGGTCTGCTCGTGGCCTTGTCTTCTGGCCAGGGGACTGAGAACCTCACAGCCAGGGGCTTTGGGGAAATCCTCTGCAGTCAGGGACTGGGAGCAGCGGGGATGAGGAGCCAGAAGCCTGTCCTGACTCGATGAGCACAAGAGCTCCCAGGAGGACTCAGTGGCACCGTCCTCAGGAGTGGGAGGGCCGGCGGACAGGCCACTCACCTTCTTCCTGGCAGCCAGGCGGCCCAGCAGGCCACCCTTCTCCCAGTGGGCATGGACTTGGCGCAGGTACTCGTAGGAGGGGAAGAAACAGACCACCCCTCCAGGAACCACACTGCACAGGTTACAGAGGATGCGACCCGCCTCATCCATCTAACAACGGAAGACAGGAAGCCCCCATGGAGCCACGTCTCAGTCACCCACAAACCATCTTAACCTGAGACCTAAAACTGAGGAGAGACCCACGGCAGGACTACAGCCAAGGAAGAGGACTTGGCTCCCCTGGGTGGGAACCGCAGGGTGGTAGGTGCCGCCTCCCACCAAACACACCCAGCCGCTGCTGCGGACTGCGCCTTTCTGACACACGTCACAGCACTAGTGTCCCTGGGGGCCTTCCTACTGCCCTGGCACTGAGTCCTCCCGTCTTCACTCCAGGGTCCTGATGGGCACCGCAATGACAATCAGGGGCTGCATGCCCCAGGCACGCCCAGGAGATGCCCCCCAAGCCCCACATCCCTGCCACCGGCAGGAGCAGATATAACCAAAGGGCAAGAGAGCCAAAGGGAACCAGCAGCTTTCCTCTGCGTGAGGCATCCTCAGGGGATGCCTGGAGGTTTTAAGAATATGTACTTCGCAGCCTAAGGGGTGAGGGGCGGGGAAGCTCAGACCTTCCTCCGTAAGCATCTAGATCGATGCCGCTCATTCTGTGAGGCTCTATAGCGGGTGCCCCCCTTCCCCCCTAGCCCCATGCAATTTCCTCAACACCTGAAAACACTCAGGGTGGGCCAGAGTGCCCCTGCCCCGGAAAACCCTTTGCTGCCTGAGCCCAGGCTGTGGCACGGCGAGCTGGCTGGGACTGACCATCTGAGGCAGCTCTCTTTTCTGGAACGTGAATTCCAGCGGCTGGTTGGAGATCCCGCTGCAGATGACAAGGGGCAGGATATTGTCTGGAGGGATCACGTGACCTGGTAAGAGCCAGGGAGGGGCCGAAAACTGGAGATGCAGGGGTGCTGAGACACAGTGCAGAAAGGGCATTTCCCCGCCCCATCTTCCAGCACAGGAGCAGCGACTGACAGCGCTCACCCACCCACCATCGCCAGTCACACTGGGCAGCAGGCAGCAGGGAGCAGCGCAGGAGAGCCTGGGCGAGCGCATGAAGGGCAAGGCTCCCATCCCGGGGTCTCCTCCGCCCCTGTGCCTTGTTGCAGTAAGAGGTTACACGCAGAAAACAGGAGCCAGAACCTGACCTCTAGCCTGCCCCACCCTGGGCACAGCTCCTCACCACAGGAAAACTCCACCACGCGTTCAGCTTCCACCCCGGCACAGGCCAGCAGCTGCTGCCGGAAGTCAGACACCTGCAGACCAAGGCCACAGCGTCACGGCCCCGTGGCCCCTCAGAGGCCCGGCAGAAAGGAAGCGAGAAGTCTGGGCTAAGAGACAGCAAGTACACACACACTGAAAGAAGAGGTCAAAGAAAAGGCTGACGGCAAACTAACAAAAAGAAAAATGGTGACTGATACCCAGTGCTGACAGCCTCGTTTAAACTACGTGCAGGAACAGCAAAGGAAATCCAGCAAATCTGGCACAGTCACTCTCAACCCTGGCTATGCAGCAAAATTATAGTGAAAATTTTCAAAAATATAGGTGGCCAGGTCCCAGCTCAAACTACTGAATAAGAATCTCCAGGTTTTCACCTGTTAGACGGGCAAAAATCCAAAAGTAACCAATCCAAAAGAGAAACAGGCATTCCTAGATGTTACTGGTGGGATACAGAATGTCCAATTCTTATGAAGAGGAATTTCACAGTAGTTAACAAATTAAATGTATTTATACTTTTAAACCCAGGATCCCATATTTAGGAGTTTACTGAAAATATACAGCCACAAATACCAAACAGCATGTGCCCCGCGCCTTTCCCTGTAACCGTGCACCTGCCTCTCCAGAGAGTACTGGTTGAATGAGCTCCCTACATCTGCCAGACGGAGAACCACGCAGCCCACTAGAGGAGCAATGGCTGGGACAACTGACTGAGATGCTTTCTATGTAAATAAAACAGGAAAGGGAAAAATGAAGACACATTTTTGCTTATCTGGGGGAAAAAGAAAGACCGCAAGGACAGGCTAGCAAAACTAACTCCCTGTGGGGGTGGGGAATGGGCTGGAGAAGGACGAGAGTGAGGCTTTCCTGAATAGATCTTTTTATATTAGCTTTGACTTTTGAACCACACAAATATTTACATATTTAAAAACTACAAGTCAGAAAAGAAAAAAGCATATTCTAAAATTGAAAAGAAAATGAAACAAAAACAGCCTAGCTCTCTATGAAACGGACAATAGAAGCACACGGAGAGAAGCCTGGCTCCACGACTTTAGAGCCCTAGTGACCAGACATCCTTAGTGCGTCAGACTGTTAAGGGCAAAGAGGCAAGGCAATTTCAATCAGATTTATTGTTATAAGTAATATTGGTATTATGATTTCAAAACTTTTAAGTATATTATAGAATAGAGCAGATAAGTATGTTAATGTACCACAAACGTTCAGGCTTAAGAGAAAAAGAGGTACAATATAAGCTCAAGTAAACAAATGCTTTGATTTTTACTTAGAAATACCAATATGGGCCAGGCATGGTGGCTCATGCCTGTAACCCCAGCTCTTTGGGATGCCAAGGCTGGCGGATCACCTGAGTTCGAGACCAGCCTGGCCAACATGGTAAAACCCCATCTCTACTAAAATACAAAAATTAGCTGGGTGTGGTGGCACATGCCTGTAATCCCAGCTACTCAGGAGGTTGAGATACGAGAATCGCTTGAACCCAGGAGGCAGAGGTTGCAGAGAGCTGTGATCGGGCCACTGCACTCCAGCCTGGGAGACAGAGCAAGACTCCCGTCTCAAAAAAAAAAAAAAAAGGAAAAAAAAGAAATACCAGCATGGATTCATTCTGAAAACATTTCCTAGATCTGTCTACTGAAATGCCCCAGGAGCATGACAAACCCCTAGCACCCACAGCTTGATTTCTAAACGTCATTCCCCATTACAAGAAACCAGGGCGGCTTGGAGAAATGAATCCAGTGTGGGGGTAAGGACACCCATGGTGAACCCAGGACATTCTGTTGTGCTGGAGGCAAGACTGACTGGGCCACGGCGAGGACCTGAGCTAGCAGGAAGGGGCTGTCACATCAGCTGAGACAACGTGAATGTCAGAAACAATAATGACTATGAACAACTTTAGTATGCTGAATGAATAGAACTATGAATCTATACATACAAAAATATAAAAATCAAAAGCTAAGGCAGCTGGGGCTGGGAAGCACTGCTTCAGGATTCCCAACAGCTTTTCGTCCAGGAGGCCCTTTCCTAGGTGGGAGTCACCACTGTGCAGAGATGCCGTTATATTCATCCCAGTCATGCTCAAAACAGAAAACTGCAAATAACCTGCATACCTAGTGAAACAGGAGCAGCTACATGAAATGCTATGTATCTGTGTACCTGGAATCCAGCACAGCTGGGATACTGAAATACGCGCATGCTTGCTGACAAGGAGACAGGTTTATGACCCTTTGCTGCTGAGTGAAAAGAGCGAGTTCCAGTGACAGCACGTGGAGGGAGCCGCACTTTTGTTTTTAAAATAGGTATGCACATAAGTAAAAATTATGCCTACAAAGACTATTATATTCATATACATCAAAATGAACCTTTTAAAAGTGGAATCCTAATTTTTTTCCTTGGGTTTCAAACCACAGAACAGCTTTCTCTGGGAGACATGTGATCCTGGCACTAGAGAATGGAGCAGCAGAGGAGTCGCCGCTGCCCCTCCAGCCTAAAAGGCACAGCAGTGAGACAGAATAGCAGTGTCACCCAGTGGACACCACTGGGCCTGCTCGAGCTGACCCTTTCTGGCTTGGGGCCCCAGGAGAGAACAGGACTGAAAATGCATCTCTCCAAAGCCCCCATCTCATCCCAACACATGGGGCACAAGGGGCTGGGAAAGGCGTCCTTACCGGCTGCATGGTCCCCCCTGCAATGACCACTGCCCGGCACTCCTTCACCACTTGGGCAAAGTGCACAGCTGGATTCAGGAGCAAAAACTTAAGGGTGCTCTGACTGAGGCTGCCTGGAAAAACAGATCGGTGGAGAGGTGAGTGCAAGCCAACAGACACTTCTATTGTCCCACCAAAGGGGGTCCCAGGTGAGTCCAAGTCTGAGGCACAAGTGCTAGTGCTTTCTCTTTAAACACCATTTAATCTCTAGGACAATCAGCCCACAGAGGTGGACCATACTATCCTCTCCATTTTCTTTTTTTTTTTTTTTTGAGATGGGGTCTCAATCTGTTGTCCAGGCTGGAGTGCAGTGGTGCAATCTCGGCTCCCTGCAACCTCTGCCTCCTGGGTTCAAGTGATTTTCCTGTCTCTGCCTCCCAAGTAGCTGGGACTACAGATGTCCAGCTAATTTTTTGTATTTTTAGTAGAGATGGGGTTTCGCTGTGTTAGCCAGCCAGGATGGTCTCAATCTCCTGACCTCGTGATCCGCCCGCCTCGGCCTCCCAAAGTGCTGGGATTACAGGCGTGAGCCACCGCGCCCGGCCTATCCTCTCCATTTTCATACAAGGAAACTGAAGTTGAGAAAGAAAACAGTCCAAATCACAAAGCTCATAGATGACAAAACCATGACCCAAACCAAAGCCCATCTGCCCCACAATGCAAGCTTCCCTAGGACCCTTGCCCGAGAGGACTCCCATCCCAGCCCCTCGATCTCCTCCTGTCCGCCTCCACTGCTTGCCCAGGTCACAGCAGGCCAGTGCCCACTGCACTGCTTCCTCCTGACCCGGAAGTTCCCAGGACGGAAGGAAAGAATCCTTTCACACTGCGGCTCCCTGGCTCAGCCTGGCTCCTTCCTGGGAACTGAACCTGGCCAAGAAGCACCTGATTACCTTGGCGGCTCAGGATGACCCTGCCGTCCTGGTTGGCTGTAGTGAGAGCTGCCAGGAAGCCTTCGATGTGCATCAGTGGGGAAGCTGGTCGCGGGGCGCTAGCCTGACTCTCGTCTGCGGGGGCTGCAGGAGCTGCACAGAGCAGAACGGGCAGGAGGCTTCCTTGCGGTCAGGTCCACAGGCAAGGAACCGACGTCCTTGCCCAGGCTTGCAGCTGGCTCTGCTTGCCCACCCCACTGCCTTACCTTCAGTCGTCCTGGGCTGCAGGCTCTGCAGGAATTGCTGAAACCCAGCCAGTTTGGGCTGCTCCCGGGATGAGAGCACTGCTCCATACCGTTCTGTGAATCCAAAGAGCTGGGTGGAATGAGAGCGAGCAGCGGAGAGGAATGAGGAACAGCCGTGAAAGAGAGGCTGGGCGGATCGGAAGCTCTGCCAGGCCCAAGACGCCTGCAGCACATATCCCACCACCCCAGCAAGGCCCACTGCACCAAGGAGGGTGGAGATGAAGGGGACTCCGGAGTTCCCTGAGGGCAGGGGAGGAAAGCATGGCAAGGGCAGGGGGTCGGGGCACAGTTGGGTCACGTTCAGGACCGTAAGACGTGAGCAGTTACCTTTCTGCTGATCATGCTCTTCTCACAGTATCGCTGCACCTGCAAAAACCAAGCCCAGCTGTAGGCATGTGTGCAAACTGAGCAAGCTGTAATCTTCAAAACAAAACAAAACAAAAAATACACACACCACTTTACCACCCAGGCAGCACAATGCAGTGCTACCTTCTGAGGCACCCGGAGCCTCCCTGCCAGCAACCCTGTCATCCCCTCTTCGAGGCCACCCCCTCCTCTACTGCCCCTGCCCACAATGCAGTGGCCTCCTCCTTTCGGAAAGGGGAGACCCTCTTTCCAAAAGTGTTTCTCAAGTCTAAGAGTGCTCAGTACAATCTAGGTCCCCTTGGCTTTCCTTCCAGGTGACAGAGTTAAAAAAAGGAACTTCTATGAGCAAAGCCACCAAGTCGGTGCATCCAGTATGTGTGGTTTGGTGCCAGATCTCAGCTGGGGATGCAGAGAGGGGAGTTTGGAGCCTTTAAACTGGTTTCTAAAAAGAGCGACATCCTTCGATGAGGATTCCCTTCATGGTGGGTGATGAGACCCACGGGAAGGAGAGAGAAGGAAAGCAAGAGGGGCAGAGGGATGGCGAGGAAGGAGCGCCTGCATCCATGTCCCAGCTGTGGGTGAAGCGCAGTGATGGCAGGACTGTCTGAGGGCTGTTGGGCCTGTCGGCTATCACAGGCATGTGGCAAACAAGGGAAGAAAGGCATCAACGATGACCTGGATCCAGCCTGTCTGGCAGGGATGGTGGCAGTGACAGTGACCCAAATGGGTAATTCAGGGGGAAAGCTGGTTTTAAGGAAAAAAACGCAGGCAGGATGGGATGAATGCGGGGCCCCGACTCAATGTAGCCAGGTTTGGACGCTGTCTCTGCCGTGTGCTATTGGCTTACTTGGGGGAAGACTGTGCTCGCCACCCTCTTGAAGTCACCTCCCTGGGCCTGTTTGCTTTCCTTGCTGGGGCAAAAGGATATCCTAGCTCAGAGCCACGGCACATGGCATGCCGCCTAGAACACAAGCAGAACCCTGTACCTGGGGACAGTCACTGTTGCTGATCTGAGTTACAAAGTTGGGGTTCAGGCGGCAGTGGCCATGTTCCATGTGGGGAGTGCCGGGTATGCAGACCTGGAGTGAGCAGAGGTCTGAGGCTGCAACCAGACCCAAGGTCCAAGTGGGAAGACGTGATGAGTTGCACAGAACAAATCAACGTCCTGCTCCTGTCCATAAGCCTGAGAGACGGTGCCAGAGGACGGAGTGAGGCAGCGAGGACCTGGAGTCTCTATCTGTTCTATGAGGCACCAAGTAGTCTCTTCCTCACCCATCCCTGTCGCCCTCACCCTAAAGGAAGATGACTTTTGTCTCGCAGGCATGCTGCGGGTTAAGGGTTATTACATGTCTATGTTTTGCTTTTTCTTCCTTCTATAGTCTTAACATAGTACTCTACCCACAGTGGTAACAGGAAGGAAATTGGATGTGGAATGTGGAAAGGTGGAAACCTCTACCTTGAACAGGTTGATGTTGTCAATCTGGCTCTGGAAGAGAAAATCGTTGATGGTCTTCAGCTCTGTCCCTGAGAGCAAACACACGAAGGGCCTTGGGAGCTTCACCCTGAGCCTTGGGTTTCAGTCCCAGGGTTAAGCTCGGAAGTGGCTCATATCAGCTCTGGGCCCTCTGAGGGCAACTCTCTTACCTGTCTGTGAGAGGCTCTGTGTATTGGGATTTTGCTTAATGTTCCCTAAAAAGGAGAATGGAAATTGGTCACAATGGTGGTTCTCTGGCCCCTCAACCCTTCCCTATCTTCTCTCCCTCGGCACTGCACGTCAAGTGAGAAGAGCATCCATACTTGAAGGGCTTTGTTTTTCGCTATTTATAGCACACAAAGGACCCACCAAGAGGGCCGGTGGGTCCAGGAGCCTCCCACATCTGACTCATGTGCTTCCACATAGAACCCAAAGCCCTGTAAGTTCATGTTTTTCACCCCTTCTCCAGGAGGCCAGGACACAGTGGCCAGACCAATGCATGCAGGGCACGGGACCACACAGGAGCTGCCCAGGCCACATGGGGAGCCTGAGGCAAAGCAGAGCTGGCGGCTCAGAGCAGCAGCACGAGACCAGCTCCCGCTAGAAGCTCCCACAGGCTTTCTGCAGCTTCCACTTCCACAGACGCCTTCCAAGGGGGTGCCCCATCATAAAAGAAGGGGACACGACAGGGTCATGCAAAGAGGCATGGGAGTCAGAGTCAGAAGATCCCAGGCTCCCGTGCTGAGCTTGGGAACCGTAAGCAGCCCTTGCTCTGAGGTCTAATTTATGCATCATCAACAAGGATTCAAATGCCAGCACTGCTTTCTCACAGGGCACACAAAACCGCATATGCAAGTGCTTCGAACACCCCACAGCACTATGCCCATCACGGAAACACTGTGTGTTCATATGATGCTGTATCCTTACTATCCCCCCAGGGCAGGGCCTGAAATAGAAAGTCCTCAGAACATGGGCAAAGAACCCAAGGGCCTAAAAAAAGCTCAAGTCAGACAACTCAACCAAGCTACAAAGAACAAGAATTTTCTCAATCAATGACCAAGACCCTGCTTTTTTTTTTTTTGAGACGGATTCTCACTCTGTTGCCCAGACTGGAGTGCAGTGACATGATCTCGGCTCACTGCAACCTCTGCCTCCCGGGTTTGAGCAAGCAATTCTCTTGTCTCAGCCTCTGGAACAGCTGGGACTACAGGCCACACCAACACTCCCAGCTAGTTTTTTTTGTATTTTTAGTAGAGATGGGGTTTCACTACGTTGGCCAGGTTGGTCTCAAACTCAGGTGAATCACCTGCCTCAGCCTCCCAAGTGCTAGGATTACAAGCGTGAGCCACCGCGCCTGGGTGACCCTTCTTAAAAACAGAGAATTGAAGCGTCCTGATGGGCAACCAAGGAAAAAGCAGCCCGGCAGGTTGTGCAGACCGAGGGTCAGCAGGGGGATGGGGCTCTCACCCCCCAGCACGGCCACGAATTTCTCCAGCAAATACAGGATCTGCTTCAGGTACATCAGGTTCTTGGCCTTCAAACGCTTCCTGAGAAGAAGCCAATGGACATTAAGCGGTGGTGCCCTGACAGTGACTCGCCCCGCCCGCCCCAGTGGAAGCCTTGTGCCTGGTGCCTCTCAAATTGGGTCACAAGCTACAAATCCTTTCCCAGAGAGCAGGCTGGCCATGGCGCCAGGCCTCAGAGCCAGTGGTCGGTCCCCAGCCTTCCAGGCCTGCGTGCAGCACACACCATGATGTGCCCAGGACATGAATGGCACGCAGCTCCACCCCACCACAGCCCAGGCCAGAGGCGGGAACCAAAGTGCTGCCTCTCCGAGGCCGATGCAGGGGGCTGCCAAGGGACTGTCCCACTACCTCAGAGGGTTACATCTCACCCGTATCGCTCCATGTACTGCAGCAGCTGGGAATGGGCCTGGCAGAGCTGGGGAAAGAACACAAACCAGGCTCTGGGCAAGCAGCCAAGGGCTGAGCTGCTGACATCTTAGATTCGCCTAGAAGATGCTGGCCCTGGACACACAGGAAGCCACCAGAGGGAGGAGAGGGGGCTGGGTGAAGACAAAAGGTATGGGTTTCCACAGCCCTTAGGCTGGTGGGAGCTAAGAGAGAGGGGAAGGAAGGGAAGTTTTCCTCCAGCGTCCACTGTGGGTTAGAGAAAAGCACGAGGCTGAATCCCTCAAGTACGGAATCCCCTGCTAGTTTCCACCGGGTTGGGAAAAGACCTGGAGTCTACAGAGTGATGGTTCAAGGTCACCATCACATCCTGGCCTCAATTCAACCCAGGCACGGGTCAGCAGAGCTGGTGGGATGTCGTGGGGGGTTTCACAGTCAGAAACCAGTGGGCACACCCCAGCTCCACACTCATGAGCTGCATGACCTTAGGACACAGCTTGACCATGTCTGAATCTCTAAGTTCTCAATGTAAAACAGGAACACCACCCCCATGGCAGAGTTAGCATGAAGACCAGGGACACCTGGTGCCATGCATGGCGCACGACAGGTCGGCAGGAGGAGCCTGCACTGATCTTGAGCATTCCTCAATTCAGTTCCCTCCAGGCAACTGCAGTAACGACAACATCCAATCCTGAGGGGACTTCTGCCTCACTCATGCCATCTCCTTGGCTTACAGAGCTGGCTGCTGGCATCCAGGGCTGGAGGGACTCGGGAGCATGGGGGCAGGTAAGGTGCAGGGAAATGAGCCACTCTGCCGTAGCGGGGTCCCCAGGATGCAGTGGAAAGCCATGATCAGCCTCCGGTGAGGTCACTGCCTTGACTTATGCACCCTCTAGCAAGCCCCACCTCCGAAGGAATTCTTGGCCCAGGTGTCTGGAGGAACCATGCAAGTCCCTTTACCTCAGGGCGGCCCTGGCCCGGGGAGGGGAGGCCCACACACCTGAGAGCCGCTGACCTCCACGCTGTGCATGCCCGTGATGGTGTCTATCAGGTTGTGCGCTTCGTCGATGATCACCACCTGTTCCTGCAGCCGGATGCCCGCAGCCTGCCGAGTGGCAGCATGCAGCAGCATCTGATAGGGCAGCACCACCAGCTGGGAGGGGAGATGAGGCCACCTGAGCAGGGCGGGGCTCCCCTGCAGGAGCCTTGCCTGCCTGACACTGAGGTCCTGATGTGAGTGCTTCTATTTCCTGCCTGGACTATGTAGCAACATTCGAAAAATAGAGTGTAGCAACGGACAAGCTTTCCTTGAGCTTTAAATGAAACGCCAACATATGAAACACAGGAAACGGGCTGGTCCGACTCCTGAGTAAACCAAGGGCAAGGCTGGGTGAGGGGAACCCCTGCTTAGCCTTGTCCATGTCCTTAAGGTCGCCCCGGAAGCCCCCGAGTTTCTGCAAAGCACCTGAAAACCACTGGTGCGCCAGGAAGTGGCCCCAGCTTCTGCTCCTGGAGCTACTACTTCCCAGCTGTGTGACTGTGGAAGGGCTGTCTAACCTCTCTGACCCTTGGTTTCCTCATCTGCAAAATAGGGTTGCTATATCCAATCTCAAGTGAGGGTTGAGTGGAGCTCGGGTAACAAAAATAAAAGCAACTCTGCAGATCTTTAGGTGTTTGTTGTTAGGAAAGTTTCCAGTTAAAGGAATACTCATATAAAAAGTGAAATACCGGAAAACTGAATGGCTCCATCACTCATGGTTGGTGAGAAAATAAGTCACTTGACTTTTCTGGGCTCCGGTGTCCCCATGCATAGAATTTCACTGGAATACTATTAACATAAAAGCAAAATATGGTCAAAGTGCTTTAAAAATTCAAAAATCATAAAGATTTTGGGGCCATATTAGGATATTTGTGTATAAATGCCTACAGCACTAATCTTGCTCTAAAGGCAAACAGACCGGAGGGAAGGCCTGGGACATCATGGGGCCTGGCAGCTTCCCCCCGTTTCTCTGCCAGCGCCCACACAGCTCAGCAGGTATGCTGGTGAGCATTCAGCTGCGTGCAAAATGGTTACTTAGTTCTCCGAATCTTTTAAAACCTTAAATTTTTTCTGGATTATACAGCATTTTCCACAAGTGATATCCTGTTTCCAAAGTCACTCAAATTAAAGTAGCAAGAAAATAGTGGAACTGCACCCACCAAAGAACCGTGAGATACTATTTTTGATCTGCTACATTAGCAGTTCTTCCTTCTGTTTAAAAATCAAGAAAAGTTGAGGCAGAGAAGACAGTATTCTCACGTGCTGCAAGGTAGGTATATGTTAGGAAAGCTTTCCAGTTACAAAAATGAAAAATAGGAAAACTGAATGGTTCCATCGCTGACGTGCGCCATCACATGATAGGCATGGAAGTTGGGAGCATCACTTGGAAAGCCATCTGTAAACAGATTTAAGTACCGCACTCTTCTCAGCTCCTGGCATCCTCTCCCTGTGGTTTCACTAGGAATGCACATGCTTCCTGGCTCCTAAATACTATCCCCAGTAATGACAATTGGCTCTGTTGCCTGGAGCCCCCAAGGGATCCCACGCGCCACCTCCAACTCACACATCAGGAAAGAATGGGTTAGGTACTGTCAGTCTGAACACGGTAGGTGGCATCCCCCAAAATACAGTGTGATGAAGACTCCCCTCATGCCCTAGACCACAGTGAGAGCACGCGCGGCTTTCCGGCCCTGCAGGGCCCTCACCTGGGCTGCAGGGATGGCAAGGCGGCTCCCGTAATAGGGACATGCCCGGGCCTCCTTCCCAAGGGCCAGCAGCTGCTCAATGTCCTTCACCTCTGCCAGGGCCTCATCCCGGAGGAGGCCCATCTGCTCGTGGTTGTAGAAGGGGCAGGCCGCCTGCTTCTCCTGCCTCCTTCTCTTTGGCTTCTCCTCCTCAGCTCCTTTCTTCTTCTCTGAGGGTGGCACAGGCACCAGGAGAGAAAAGAGAGAGGACAGCAACTGTCCATGGGCCCAACAGAGGGTTCCGTAATGTTAAGACCCACTTCCATGGGGTGGGGTCTATAGGACCCTCCCAAGTACTGCCTACAGTGGTCTCACTGGAACACTAGTAAGGTTTTACTTTTGTTCTCCAGAAAGAGCTTAGAAAATCATCTCCAAACCAGTGATTCCCCGACACTGACCCAGAGACTAGGAACACTTTTTCCCAAGGAGAGGGGCCTCAGGAAGGAACTGGGGTCTCCTCTGCCATACTTCCTATGAAAGATACTTAATGGTCTTCGGTCACTGCCACCCCTGCCTCACTCTCTCCAGACCGCCTGCGGCTACGCCATGGTCCCGATGGCTACCGTGCCTGCTTCTCTGCATGTCCACACAGCGATCGTTGATAAGCTGCACAGAACCTAGGCTTTTCACGTCTTCATTGACACAAAGGTTCTGCAACAAAGGAGAAAGAAAGAGGCAAAGAGATGGTGCCAGCTAAATGACATCTAACCAACACAGGTGGACCTGCCCCGCCTCTCCTTTGCCTTCCAGCGATGGGCCGGCCAGGCCAGGGAGGGGGCTGCTCCTCGCACTGGTCTCCCAGGCCTGGACGAGGACAAAGCCGTGGGGAAAGGAGCGGGATGGCCGCTGGTGGAAACACTGGCCACTGTTTACCTGCCGGGAGCCAAGGGAGACCAGCCGAACATCCTTGCCAAAGGGGCTCTTCTTCACCTCATGCACAAACTGGGCCAGCTGGGAGTGTGTCCGACTACAGTAATAAATCTAGCAGAGAGAAACAAAGGTGCTTCAAAGAGGGAAGCAAAACATCCCACGGCATTCTGTAACATCAAGGCACGCCAGGGCCTGAGAGGCTGAGGGAAAGGGAGTGGCTCCAAATGCACAAAGCTGAGGCAGGACCGTGATGTCCCACATCAGGCATCCATGGAGGGACCCAGGGGTTCCCAAGTCACCCACAGCTCCAGAAGTTCAAGGGAATGCCCCAAAGGCAGCTCCTTCCACGAGTCATATCCAGTCTCTAATCAACCACTTTGGAGGGTTGGCCAATCTTAGGACACGGGTGACCATCTCCCGTTGCAAACAGTCCCCACTTGGGGAGGGTGGGTTGTCGGTGGGGGTGGGTGGGGAGTGTCACACACATCCCCCAAAGGGAGAAAGGAAGGCTGACCAGAATACCCTCTCTCTACTCCTCTAAGGCAACAGTGAAGGGAGGAAACAAGAAAAATACAGAGAAAATACCTACTTCCGACAGAAAACAAAAGTCATAAATCAATGAAACCAAATGGGAGATGTCAGACCACACATAACCCATAGCCCTCCATGCAAATCGGAACACGGACAAGGGGAGAAGCACCCCAAAGGGTAGGACACTCATGTCTGTCCTACCCATACCACCCAGACTTCAGCCCTGAACAGCTGCTCCTCGATGCCCTGGCATGGCAAGCATGGCCTTGCCCCTGGGAGAGGTCTCCCCAGGCCCCGAACCCGGGAAAGGTCTCCAGGGTCCACTGCAGCTGGCCAAGGGAGCAACTTGGGACCAGGGTTGCATCCGGGAAGCCACAGAGTCCAAGTGCTGGAATCTCCTCTTTTGTGGAGAGAAGGGTGAGAAGCAGCTGAGTGACTCCAGCTTTCTCCCCGGGGGTGCAGGGCCCAGCCCATAGGCCCCAACACAGCACCAGCTGAGGACACTCGTGTTACCTTAGTTACATGTTCTTCCTCCAGGTCATCCTCATCCTCATCCACTCTGTGTGAGACAGAACAGAAAACAGTCTTCTCTCAGCAAACTCAGCAAAGTGCACTGAGCATCTGCTAAGCGCTGGTGATGAGCCCTGGCCATTCCCAGCGATGGGTTCCACCAAGGCAGCAGGTGCTGCTCGCTCAGAAACTCCCCCAGGCAAATGCCAACCCCAGCCTCCCATGGCCACTTAGGTCTGTGGGTGGGGAAATATAAAAAGGAGAAAGGGGCTCAGCACCCCCAACCCAAGTCTTGAGTTGGAAGCCTTGGGGGTCATGGCAGGCTGCTCTCCTCTCTGCCCTCCCTCCGGCAAGCTGGACCCCTCTGAGGTCCCAGGGGGGATATTTGCTCTTCATCACCTCAGGCCTTTGGATGCTCTGTGACTGGAATGCTGTCTCCCCTCACCAGCTCTCAGTCAACTCTAAGATAGCAGCAGAAATGTCACCTCCTCCAAGAAGCCGCCTTTGACCTTCCCCGGTAGGTCTGGCTGCTCTGACACAGATTCATGGCCCCTGCTCTTAACACCTACCTCATTCAAAATCGCTTTCTCTCAGTCTATCTCCCTACAGACTGTCATGTCCACAAGGGAGGACCCAGGTCAGCCTTGATTCTGCTGAGTCCCTGTGGCCTCACCTAGAGCCTGGCATGCGGCAGGAACCCCATGGCCATCTCCTGGATGAAGCCACAACTGACTGACCAAGTGAACAGAGGACGCTCTCACTTATGACCAGTTACACCTCTTCTGTCAGCGCCTCAGTCTGCCCTTTCCAGCAATGCAGGAAGAGCCCATCAGCACTGGGTGTTGGTGGGGAGGCCAGCCCTGCATCCCATGGCCTGAAGCTGAGCCAGCTTTACTAGTCTACACTCCTCAGAAACACAAAACCATCTGACAGGCACACACTACCTATGGGAACATCACACAAAAAGAAAACATTTTTGTTCACCTCGAAATTCCTTTCTAACAAAACAGAACACAATTGCCTTGGGTTATCAGAAGAGTAATTATTACAGGTTTGGCTTCATGGTCACTAAAGGGCAGGCAGCTCTATCTTAAAGGCTTGGATCAATCTTATGCCGCATGCTGGACCAAGCCAGCAGGAGCTCAGTGAGCGGCTGGGTGTGTGAAGAAATGAACAGCAAAAATTTTCTATTCAGAACTCAGGTCCTCTGAGGCTCACGTTATCTCCTGAAATGCGAGGGCATGGGAAGCCCCGGAAGCTGACCTACAGGATCCATGGCTCTTGCCCAGACCTGAAGGAGCACTTTGTTCCTGTAATATTCACCACCTCCACGTCCACTAAAGTTCTCTGCCTTGTCCTCACGGGCTCTAAGGAAGTGGAGGGGGAGCAGAAGCACGACCTTGGAGGCGGGCAGGAAGGGTTCATGGAGCACAAGCTGTTTATGACCCTCTCTCCAGTGAGGCATAAAGCAGCACGGTGGTCTCTGCCCTGGGCAGGGGCAGAAGTCGAGATCCGCATGGGCAGCCTGGAATCACACTACTGGACTGGAACGAGGAAGCATCTGCTCATTCATGTCAACTCGATTTTACTGAGCACACCCCTACGCCAAACGCTGGGTCAGCTCTGGGAACACAAAACTATAAAGACGTGGTTCCTGCCTGAAGCAGCTCGAGCTCAGCCAGGGAGAGGAGGCAACAACAGAAGCACAAGCGGGTGCGTGAGCAAAACAGAGCAGCTGACACCCGAGGCCACCCAGATGACACCTGAGCCAGGCCTTAAAGGAGAGGAAGACATCTGCCAAGGGAGGAGGGAAGGGTGTTTGGCTACAGCACGTTGCATGAGCAAATTCTCGGACAGGACAGAGGACGGCCTGGCACGCTGGAGGAAGGTCAGGGCGGCGGGGAAGCTGGCATCTGGTGGAGGGAGGCTGGAGGTGGCGTCAGAAGGCGCCCTGCAGACAGACCGTGAGGGCCGGGGATGAACCTTCAGGAACATCCACAGAAGGTCTCTGGTCTTGCAGTTACCCTCTGACAGATGCGGTGGCCAGGGTGCCACGGGACACACGGGACCCATCACCAGGTGCAGCCCCCCATCCCATCCACATCACCGTTTGGTTTTCCTTGTAGGCAAACACGCTGATTTCACATAGGTGCTATTTGTTTTCATGTCTATTAACTGTCCCCTCCATGTCTTCTTCCCTTCTACGTCCACAGCATCTGGACAGTGCCACACCCAGAGCAGACACTCAGGGATGGTGGTGAGGTTCCAGTGTGAATGGGAACAGGGCTGTCACCAGGGATCCTGTGGGCCCGAAATGGCCTGGGTGGCCTGCTCAGGGCTAAGTCACCCAGCAGCTCATGGCTCATCAAGTGGAAACCTCAAGTCTAGATCAACAGAGGCCTTATGGGAGAAGAAAAGCTCAGGCTAAGGACGCCTTGACGGCTGACACCTCACAGGTTACCCAGCGCAGTCAGCTGCCTCAGAGCCTGAGATCTAGAGCCAGGCTGGCCGAGTTCCAGCCCAGCTCTCCACTGTTGAGGCTTGTGGCCTCAGCCAAGGTGTCTCCCCTTGTGGGGCTGCAGCCTCCTTGTGTATAAGGCACAGATCCAAATGTTCCTGCCCTGCCTGAGCTGCCGTGAGGACAGCTGAGAGGACACAGGCCAGGCCAGTGACTGTCCTCACAGCCATTGGCACTCATGGATCCTAGGAAGGACCCGGCTTAGAGCAGAGGGCAGAGGCCACCATGCCTCTCACCAGGTGCTTCACGGCATCTGTGGCATGAGGGAAAGAGCTGTCTTCAAGGGTGTCCCCTGGCCTGAGGCAGGGTAGCGCTGCCACCTCTGTCTCACCCGCTCGCTGCCTTTTTCTCCTCGTCGCTCTCGTATTCGGCAAGGACCAGCTCCTCCTCCCCAGACTCCAGCTGCTCCGGCCGCTCAGCCCCCGGGCCTGTCTCTAGCATCTCTCTGCTGAGGCGGAGGAGATTCTCCGTTTCTTCTTCTTCCTGCCTCTGGACAGGAGGAGTGGAGGTGGGGAGGGAGGAAGAAGTCTCAGCACCAGTACCCGCCTCCCACGTGCCAGAGACAAAGCACACTACGCCCATTCACAGGGGCCTGGCTGCCTGGCTGGAGAGAGGTCTACTCGCAGGATCCACGCCTCAACCACTCACAGCCCAGCTCCTGTACAGGAGCACATAGCCAGTGAGGATCATGGAGGGGAGACTGAGGCCCTGGCCACGCATCCATGAGCCTCCAAGCAGAGCGACCCTGCCTGGACATAATCCTGCCCCCCAAGAAATGAGGCTCACCAGGCGCTTGGCTGCATATTTGAACTGCGCCCTGTGCTGCAGCTGCTGCAGGCGTTCTTCTCGCTGCTTCCTCCTGGCCTGCTCCGCCTAAAGGAGGCAGACATGAAGGAAAATCACCAGGAAGCCCCTAACCAGGCCTCTCCTAAGGAGTCTGGACGGCTCAGCCCGGCGCCTCCTCACCTGGGGCAGCTCTCCTTCCCCAACCAGCACTCAAGGGCTGCCGCATCCCCCACCAGGACCTCAATCCCGCAGGTCCCAGCCTCGCTGCTCACTGCGCAAGGCTGCACACTCCTCCCAAAGCCACACGCTCTCCATCAGATCCATTTGCAGCCACTGAACCATGTTGCCAATGGCAATGAACAGGTCCTTTCCCAGGTGAGTAATAAATGGGAACCGACAGTTCGTTATGTGGAGAAGGCCTGCTGACCTCCAGCTCAAAAAAGATAGCACCAGGGCAGCACCGTCGACCCAAGGAGCTGATGAAGAGCTGAGAGGCACGGCAACGGCAGAGGAACACACACTACTTGATTCTCGGAATCGCCCCAGAACAATCGCTGAAGCCATGTTTCCTCCATCACTCCCACTTTGGGATACCCCTGGTCTCACCTTTAGTCGATCCACCAGGTCCCTCTCTTCTTTCTTCTGCACAAACTGAGTCACCCAGGCCGGCTCTCCAGCAGGCCTCGGGGTGGCTGCGGCCCCTTTGCAGGAAGACGACAGACACAGGGATTCATCTTTCTCATCATGTAAGGGGCCAGTTCCAGTTTCAAGGAGTCGTGCCTCTTCCTCACGCTTCTTCTGTTCAAAGTCACGGAGCCAGGAGAGGGCTCCACAAATAAGACTTAAGGACTTTCCCTGCAGAAAGAAAAATGATCTTCAGAAACAGGAAAACAACAAAGCTTCCCACACGACCTTCCCCCATTTTACTAAAAGCTTGAAAGAAGGTCTGGCTGTACATATGAGAGGATGCTCTAAGACCAGCCTAGGAAAGGAAAGGAAAGGAAGGAAATTAGCATTAGAATAGCCAGGAAAAACAGAAAAGAAGGAAGAAACGAAAATTGGGCCCAAGAAGCAGGAAAGAGCTTCTTTAATTATCCAGCTTACTGTTCTGAAAACAAATTTAAAGCAGTTTATCAGATTATATGTAAATATCACACAAAATTAGAAGCTGAGACATTAGACAAAAAGCCCCCCAAAAGAATTAAGGCCCCCAAATGCTAAGCAAGAAATCCCATGCACTTGCCAACGCGGAGCCTAGCAGCCACTCAGCCTTCATGCAGCTCCTGTGCAGATGCAGGATGATGAGTCACGAGGGCCAGGGTTTACATGTTTTTTTATTTTTTTATTTTTTAAAGCAAACTAATCACTCTAGAGGACACCACTCTCTCTGTCTGTTTTTGAGAGGAGGTCTTGCTATGTTGCCCAGGCTGGTAGGGAACTCCTGGGCTCACACAATTCTCTGGCCTCAGCCTCCCAAGTGGCTGGGACTACAGGTGTGCGCCTCTGCACACAGACTGGAAAACACTGCTCTTGACTTAAGACCAGAATTTTCTGTGAGCCTGATTGAACTGTATTCCTCCAAATTCCTATGTTGAAGTCCTAACCCCCAGTGTCTCAGAATGTGGCCTTATCTGGAAATAGGACCATCGCAAATGTAATCAGTTAAGATGAGACTACTAGGACGGGCCCCAGCCTGAAGGGCGAATATCCTTATTAGAAAGGGGACACGTGGATGCAGACATGCGCAGAAGGCAGGCGATGTGACGACACCCAAGAAGACGCCACCTATAAGCCAAGGAAAGGGGCCTGAAGAGATCTTTGCCTTGCGACCCTCAGAAGGGCCCAGACACGCGGACACCTTGATCTCAGCCTCCAGCCTCCAGCGCTGCGGGACATCAGTTTCTGTTGTTTAAGCCCCAGTGTGTGAAGCTTCCCTCCGGCAGCTCCAGGGAACCAATACAGTTCTTCCAGAGAGGACCCTTCAGGGAGCACCACATGGAGGTGGCCCTGGTGTCCACAGGGGGACTCAGCTCAGGGGAGTCTCTGGAGGAGCCCATGCCTTCTGCTGCAGGCAGTCAGCTCTTCCAGCCTGCTGAACCCGGAGGGGTTCTCAGAGTATCCGGGGCGGGGTGAAATACCCGGTTTGACCAGGGTTGGGGCAGCAGCGCAGCACAGGAGTCAGAGCCTCAAACTCCACAGCCAGGCGCCAGGGTTCCAGCTGCCTCCCCAACCTGCGGCTCTGTGGCTCAGGCTGGCCTCACTACGCTTGTTTCCACGAGTGCAGAAATGGGAATGGCAACAGTAGCACCCTCCTCATAGAAATGTTGCAAGCAGGACATGGTGCAAGTAGCACCCTCCTCATAGAAATGGTGCAAGCAGGACACATGAAAGGCCAAATCCTCTGGATTAGAGGATTGCCTGGCAAATAACAAGTGAGCAGTTGGAGTTAGCTAACTTTTTGCTATCATTAAGTAATAATAATACAATTATTAATAGCATTATTCTGGGATATGGGATCTATTAGTTTTCATCAGAATCTTGAAGGGCCCTGGGATAGGACAGAATGACACTGTTGACAAATGGATGGATCCCATATTTTTACAAAAGCCCCGTATGTACCATTTCCCTCAGCTTTTGACAGAAAGTAAACGGCAGAGAGTTCCAGGCAGCACTTCCCAGCAGCACCTGGAGGGCGGCTCTTCCGTGCTGCCTGTGACATTGGAAGCAGTCAGCTTCAGCTGTCACTGGCCCGGGAGACACAATGGTTAGAAAGCCAGTGCCCTCCATCTGAAAGTGAGCTGAGGAAGTTCCTGAGGGCATGGTCAAAGTTATCTTTCAAAAACAACCGTGGGTACACTCCGGCACAACAACAAAAGAATAACTGAGGCCCATCGTTTTCTACATCCAGTAATGAGACCACAAAACTTTGAGATTGGAAAATGTTAAAAGGATGCATAACCAAAGGCTCACCTTCCTGGGGTATCGTCCCAGATAACACAGTTAAATGATTTATGCCACGATAAGCAAATTCATTCACTCTGAACACCTGCTGGTTGTAGCAAGCATGGGGCTCAGAGCTGAGGACACAAAGGTGCAGAGCCCCTAGTAAGAGGCCACAGGCCCACATGTAACATACAATTCGAGGGCATCAGAGATCCCTGCAAAGCATGCACTCCAGGTTCGAGGACTCCCAGAACTGCGGTGTTACACAAGGCACAGCACACACCAAGTTGTAATGGTGACTCCACTTCATAGAGCGATACACGGCTTAAAAGGTGACTATCAAGGATAAACAGTATCTCAGGCAGCTAAGGTGGGGGCACCTGTGCATCCAAGGCGGGGAAGGGCATGGTAGGTACAACAGGTAATAAAAACCCCACTCAGGGTGTCCCACAGCATGGCTGCTCCTGTGGCCTGCAGGACACCCAGGACAGGAGAAAACACTCTATTCAGAAGATGATTTAGAAGACAGAAGAATGTCAAAGGTAATAAAGCCACAGGGTATGTTCCCAGAGAGTACACACAAGATGAGGCTATAGAACCAGAAACATCGACAATTAAAGACTGAGCAGAGGAAGACGACGCGGAAGCCTGGAGTGCAGAAGACTGAGATGGAAAGATCTGAGAGGGAAAAGATGGGTTGTCAGGCTAACCAAGGTGAAAGGGGTCAGGTGCAGTGGCTCATGCCTGTAATCCCAGCACTATGGGAGGGCAGGAGGACTGCTTGAGCCTGGGGGTTTAAGACCACCGGCCTGAGCAGCATAGTGAGATCTCATTTCTACAAATTAAAAAATTAGCCAGGTGTGATGGTGCACACCTATAGTCCCAGCTGCTCAGGAAGCTGAGGTGGGAGGATCACTTGACACCAGAAGGTCGAATGATCCATGCAGTGAACCATGATCTTAACACTGCACTCTGCCCTGGGCAGCAGAGCGACACCCTGTCTCTAAAATGAAAATAAACAAGGCAGAATGAACATGCACTCAACTGTGTTCCAAAGCACACTAAAATTAACCAAAGTAATATGGAGGCTTACACTCACAAAAAGAAAGTGGAAGGAGTAATATGTTTTAGGAGAGAGGGAAAGAAGACAGAGACAACGAAGTGATTCGACAGAGACATCAAAGTGATTCGGCAGAGACACTCAAGCCCAAGTGTCCCCAGAGATCTCCCCTATTCACTCTCAGAAAGACTCAGGAAGTGATAGGAAAGGCAGGTCACTGAAAACAAAGGGACGGATTGAAATTCTTTTCAAGAACAATTAGATCCCCAGGTTGCAATCCCTGCTCCTGCTCCTCGAAGAAGACAGGAAGTGGGCTCTCAGTGGAAGCTGAGCTAGGAGAGCCCTGGAGGCAACAGGCAGAGTGAGGAGGCAAGGGGGGAAGGGGAGGAGGGCCAGGCTGAAAGCAGGCACTGAGGGGGACTCTCCACCTGGAGCCTCTTCCCCAGACCACCTCTAGGAAGACTGGCTGTCAGATTTCAGCCCTTGTACCTGCTGGGCCAGAGCGTAGAGGCACCTGCTCTGGAGAGACCGAAGACTCTAGGGAAAATCCCACAGACGTGCTGGCAACTGGAGGCCCCCAACAAAGGAGCCCAGCCTGGCAGCCACAGCCAGCCTGCCCTGCAGACTCAGTCTTTCTGTACCCTGTTCTTCAGCATACACAGGCAGTCCAGGGCCGCCAGACGTTTGAGGAAAGCCTCCAAATGGACATACACCCTGCTGTGGTGTGGGTGCGGTTGTCTGTCCCAGCAACACTCATGCTGAAATCTGTCAAGTCGGTCTGAGGAGCAACTAATTCAAATGACAGGGAAAGGATAGAGAATAAAGGATAGAGGAGGGCTCCAAGGTAAAAATGGAATTGGTCATCTGCTGTGGACTAAATTGTATCCCCACCAAAATGCATGTTAAAAAAATGTTTGCAAAGAACAAAAACAAAAGAAGCTGTGTATGGTGGTGTGCACCCGTAATCTCGGATCTTGCCAGCCACTAGCTACTCTAAAGGCTGAGAGGCGAGGATCACCTGAGTTCGAGACCAGCCTGGGCCACACAGTGAGACTCCCCATCTTAACAAACATATGTTGAAATCCCAACCCTGCCACGGGACTATACTACAGATCTGGCCTTTAAGGGTAAAGGAGGTCATAAGGGAGCAGCAGTAAGGGAGCAGCCCTTGTCCTCATAAAAGAGAAAGACACCAAAGATCTGTTTTTCTCCTCCTCTTTTTAGCTTGTTCCACAGCAAGAAGGCAGCCATCTGCAAGCCAGGAAGAGACCCCCTCCCCAGAACCAGAACCCTGCCAGAACCTTGATCTTCAACTTTCCAGCCTCCAGAATGGTGAGAAATAAATTCCTGTTAAGTCACCCGGTCTATGGTATTTTACTATGGCAGTCCTGGCCGACTAAGACAGGAATTTTCTGTATGGAAAATTGTATTGAGAGGCCATGGGATGATGTGGGAGGAACTGGCATAGGTATATTAAAAACTGAACTAACTTTAAAAAGGCACTTATTAACTCTGAAAAAACAGAGTATTAAGACATATTGTTGAAGACAAAATTATGCTCAAAATGTACACTGAAACTTAGAATTATATTTGAAGGATGGGGAAAGAGAGGGAAAAGAGTTTGTAAGGAAGCCGTCTCATCTACCATAATAGGAAGGCACCAATGACTTCAGCCTAATTTTTCTCAGATCATGGAGCTATGTTTAAGACTTCAGGCCAGGCACGGTGGCTCACGCCTGTAATCCTAGCACTTTGGGAGGCCGAGGTGGGTGGATCACAAGGTCAGGAGATAGAGATCATCCTGGCTAACACAGTGAAACCCTGTCTCTATTAAAAATACACACAAAAAAATTAGCCGGGCTTGGTGGCGGGCGCCTGTAGTCCCAGCTACTTGGGGAGCTGAGGCAGGAGAATGGCGTGAACCCAGGAGGCGGAGATTGCAGTGAGCCGAGATTGCGCCACTTCACTCCAGCCTGGGCGACAGAGCAAGACTCTATCTCAAAAAAAAAAAAAAAAAAAAAAAAAAGGCTTTAATAGAGGAAGTGACTATTACCCAGAAAGACAAACCGAGACTACTCTGCCCAACTTCAAACTATGAACATCTCTAGACAGGCAAACAGGAAAAGCTAGCATGGCTGCCGTTACGTTGTCTTTATCAGTATCTCTCACTATTCATACTCACAGTGCCAGTTGGACTCTCAAATATCCCAATCTTGCCAGCCTCCAAAACCCGGTAAAGCTCTGCCATGAAGTCTTCCTGGATGGAATAGGGCGTGAAGGGAAAAGGAAAATGGATGGTACCAACTTTCTGTGTTTCATTAGCCATGGACCTAGGAAAAATAAATATAACATGTTAAGCTCTCTCATGGTCCAGGAAGAAGTGGCTTGAAATCTGCGGCAGTATCTAAGAGCAGTTTCCACACTTGTTACCAAATTTCTCCTTGGGTTGTACATTTTTCTGGGAAGCAGAGACCTTGTTCTTTCCATCCTTCGCAGGTCCGCATGAGGCCCTACCAGAATCATGCAATCCACCTAGTGACATGTAACGAACGACTCTAGCAGAATGCAGACCAGGAAAGCCCCTAAACCGAATCTCCCCTGCCATTTCACCATGGCTCCGACACCTTCCTAATGCCTCTACAAAAGGCTTAGAGCTCTCTTCTCAAAGACAAGCACCCCTAGGATCTAGGGTGTTGCTTATAATTACTTTCTTCTCCCACTTCTCTGCAATGCACATTCACAAGCCGAAGTTACTTCACTTTATCCCGTTGTGAGGTCCTGGAAAATCATGACTCACAGGCAGAGGACCACGAACACAGCTTGTTTGGATGGCACAAGTTAACATACACATCCTTATAAGTATCTTTAGTTTGCTTCTTAGTTCATCCTAGCCTCCATTTCCAGCACCAGCCAGAGCTGCCTCCTACTAATTTTTCTGGCCTCAAGACGTATGAACTTTCTGTTTGGCTCCAGACAGGAGAGCTCTCTTCCCATCACGGAGCTCTGGCTGGAACAGCTTCCCAGTACTGAGACCAGGCATTTCTCTTTCCTTACTAGGCTAAGGGCTAAGAAAAACTCTGCTCCACATTGACGTCATCTTTTCCTCCTCTTCTGAATCTAATTATCTCTGAGATAGTGCTTACCTCTCCTCTCTTCCTTGAATCACCATCTGGAGGCCTGACTCTTCCATCCTGGTTCCCACACCTCTCTCTTTGGAATTCGCTTCTCCAAGCTATTTGCCAGGTCTGTCTCTTCTAAGCACAAATGTTAGTAAGTCCCAAACCTATTTTACTAATATTAATAGATCGAGAGCCCATCTTTGTAACTTTGGCCTCAACAAGAGTAGTGATAGTGTCACTGTATTTACGAGGGGAAAGGTGGTTGCCACGATGCTCTTCGGTTTAGGGGCAATTAACACCACTACAGATTGGTGGCAGTTTATGGATTTGCACAAGAAGAGAGAACTCAGAGAACTAGCACTATTTTACGCTCTGTCTTTACAGAGGTGTATGTGGCTGTTTTGTCAGACATTCTGGTGACAAGAAAAAATGAAAAAAGAAAAACATGACTACAGAGGTAGAGGAATAATTACAAGAGGGTAATTAAAAAACACTATGACAATTCAATCCTGAGAGAGGGGTATGGACTAAAAAAGCTTTAACACATGAAGGAAGGGGAAGAACGGTACCTAACAAATTTTGAGGATCTGCTATGTGTTAAACCCTTTACAGGGCCTTTTGCTTTTCTTATCTCATTTAATATGGCCGGGCGCGGTGGCTCAAGCCTGTAATCCCAGCTCTTTGGGAGGCCGAGACGGGAGGATCACGAGGTCAGAAGATCGAGACTATCCTGGCTAACACGGTGAAACCCCATCTCTACTAAAAAATACAAAAAACTAGCCGGGCATGGTGGCAGGCGCCTGTAGTCCCAGCTACTCGGAAGGCTGAGGCAGGAGAATGGCGTGAACCCGGGAGGCGGAGCTTGCAGTGAGCTGAGATCCGGCCACTGCACTCCAGCCTGGGCGACAGAGCGAGACTCCGTCTCAAAAAAAAAAAAAAAAAAAAAAAAAAAATCTGTACAACACTATAAGGATACAGCTATCGGATACTGATTCTTATAGAAATTAATTGCTCAAAGTCACAGCTAAAAAGTGGAAAACCAGGGATTCGAATCCAGGTCCAAATGACTGTGCTTTAGTGAAGCTCATCCGGTTGCAAGAGATATCCAGCATAAGTAAAGGGAGGCTCACTGAAAGGAGGTTAACAAACTGAGAGTAAGAATTGAAACTATCTGGGAAAGCCAAAAACAGAAGCAGACTAAAGCGGCAAGGGAGCTCAGACTTCAAGACAGCTCCAGAACGTCACCAGCAACACACACCCACGGGGTTCACTCTCCTGCTCAGCCGGGTGCCGGACACGCCACAATCTCACTCCCTCGGCGCACTCGGTTTCTGCTTACCCCACACTGGAGCTTGCACGTGGCCTCGTCAGCCCCTGGACCTTTCAGCTTCGGCTCCCACTGCCAAATAAAAAGTCTTGGTGTCTCCCTGTTCTGAATCCCAGGAGAAAAAGTTGACCAGCAGCTCCTCTCAAGACAGAACACTGGTCAGCCTGATACCGGTCAGGCTCCCGGCCTCATCTACTCAGCTCGGGTCTTGCACTTGCTGCTTCCCTTGGCCTGGAAAAGGAGGAGTCCTCAATATCCAGGCCTCGGCTCAGGCTCACCTCCTCAGAGAAGGCTCTCCGGCTGTCTGGCCACTGGACAGGGGTCAAACACCACCCCCACTCCTCAACCCCTAGCTTGCTCTAAGTCACTTTTAAAAAATCACATTACTCTGTATTTAACTTACTCATAGCTCTTAGCACCATCTGAACCTATTTATTCTTCTTTACTGGAATATAAGTTCCATAAATAGAGGAACCTTGTCTGTCTTGTTCTTCTCTGGCTCCAGGACTCAGAATGAGGTGCTTCAACACCTCATAGGCATTCAACAAAAATGTGATGAACGAATGAGTAGCCAGCCAGACATGCGGGCTGTATAAGTAAAGGTTTCTGTTCCAAGGCTGGGTAATGGAGGTCCCACGACTTCAATACCTATCTAGTTAAATGGCCAGTTCTTTAATGGTTTCGAACCGTTTTCACATAACCCCACAACAACCCTGTGTGGTCAGTATTTTTATAAGCTCTATTTTATAAAGAAAGAAACTGAGACGCAGTAAACTTAAGTGACTAGCCCAAGGTCACTCAGCAAGTGCTTGAACTCAGGATTTGAACCACATCTGCCAGACGGCCATGGCACCTGAAGCTTTGTATCTCCTCACTTTTCCTACCACCAGGGTAAGTGGGATAAAAAAGACAGACTTGGCCACCAAACTCTAGAATGACAATACTAAACAATACAGAAGAAACGTTAAGTATTATTTCATTTCCCTGTCAGTGGTAATTATGGATCTCATTATTCCAGAAGCAGCACAGGCTAAATCATAGAGGTTTAGATAAATCTGAGTAAAACGGATTCACTAAGCCAGATTAAAAACATTTGCAGTGACTTGTTCAGCCCTCTTCAGGTTGGCTGTGTTGACGGAGGACAACCATCACCTCCCAGTGCCAAGGCACACACCAGGACAGCAAATCTCATGCTCATTAAACGAGGTAAGAGTTGTGAAAGCACTTCAGGAACATATTGGTTCTTTTCTTTCTTTCTTTTTTTTTTTTTTGAGACGGAGTCTTGCTCTGTCGCCCAGGCTGGAGTGCAGTGGCGTGACCTCCGCCTCCCGGGTTTACGTCATTCTCCTGCCTCAGCCTCCCGAGTAGCTGGGACTACAGGCACCCGCTACCACGCCCGGCTAGTTTTTTTGTATTTTTAGTAGGGATGGGGTTTCACCGGGTTAGCCAGGATGGTCTACGATCTCCTGACCTCGTGATCCACCCGCCTCAGCCTCCCAAAGTGCTGGGATTACAGGCGTGAGCCACCGCCCCCGGCACATATTAGTTCTTAAAGTGTTTATTTTCTTCTATCCCCAATTATCACTCATTACTGAGTACAGACTATTGCTATGGGCTCAATTGTGTCCTCCCCACACTGATCTTGGACGTCCCAAGCCTCTGGGACTGTGAGCAAACACATTTCTGTGTCGAAGCCACCCAGTTTATGGTCTTTTGTTATGCATCCGGGGCTGACCAAGACAATATGTGGCAGGTACTACCTACCATATGGCCCTAAAATGTTTTAACTTCACACACCTGGAAAGCACCACAGCCCCAAGAGAAAAGCTTTTCCGCACTGTTGTTAAGCCAGGGCCACACACTGCAGTGCTGTGGTGCTCCACCAGCTGGAGGATGGCCTGGCCCATAAAACCCACATTCCCACCTTGCTCTGGCCCTGTCTCCCCTCCCACCTGCATCCTGAGCTTGCACCCTGTGTGAAACCAACCAGCTGCTTATAAGCATTTAAATCCACGTTTATGACACTTCCGTCAACAATCTGGTCAACTGCACTCATCCCTGGCCTCTGTACTGTACCCTGCTCCGCCTCGATTCCGGCCCTAAGGGAAGCTAGAGCCATGGAGCCCTTAACTTTATTGGCTCTGGGCTCAGATGACCAAGTTTAGGATCCCAGCTGTATCCTTGCTAAAGTTAGTATCTCTGGGACTCAGTTTCTGCATCTGTAAGAGACAGGTGGGTCACAGTGCTCACTCACTGCTGCAGTGTCTTATCTACCTAAAATAATCCATGAAAAGCTCAACATAGCTGGGCCAAATGTAAGACCCAGACGCGTGGCTGCTGTTAATACTGACTCCTGCGCACCGCCCAGTTCCACCGCAGGCACAACCCTCGCAGGCCTGCCCAGTCTCCGCACAGGGTTCCCGCCTGTCAATCACGCTGGCCCCGCCCTCCACTTCCGGAATAATTTCCCGCTCCGAACTGGCCACCTACCTTTGCATACAGGGGTCCCGCGCCGGAACAGACGCCTAGTTTGCGATTTCACCAGAGTCGCCCTTCCTTGTCCCGCTGCTCCTCGTCCTCAGCTCTGCCGCCACGCTGCACTGCGCTCACCCTCTTCGCCGGCAGAATTGCTACGCAGAAAGCCAGGCCCAGGGAATCGGGACAAACGCCGCTGCATTTGAAACTGGCGGCTCCCCTCAGTGAAAGGCTGCCGGACCAACCACCGCCGCTGCGCATGCGCACTCCAGGACGCGCGCGAACACGCAGCCGCCGTAATCTGAGGGGGCGTGGTTTGCGCGCTCCGGAACTTGGATCTCAACCTCAGGGCTCGGTGCCCCCTCCCGCTGCTTTCCGCCAGCTGCGGGCTGTGTGATTAATCCCCGCCGATTAGCGCCAGGTGTACGAAGCGCTGGGCGGTTGCCTGACCAGATGAAACATCAGCCGATGTTCCAACGCCCAGGGACGGGCGCTGTCCCCGAAACGGAAAACCTGTCTTCTGGTCCCGGCTCTAGTCGGCCTCTGGAGATCCGCAGCTCGGTTATTTTACCTCTGAAACGGACGACACCTGCACTGCGCATCCCAGCGGCTCTTCCACGCGAAGAGACAGTGTCAGTGAAAGGCCGTCTAGATGACGAATTGATGAAATCGTTTCTGCCCCGTGCGGGGCACGACCTTGCAGAGAGCCCGGAAGACCCAGCCCTGCCTAGAGCTTACCTGCTAATTAGGAGGACAACGCATCACCTCACCTCCCTGGACTTTGCTTCTCCTTTATTCAGTGAGGGATTGGACTAGCTGGTCCTTAAGAACTTTTCAGAAAGTCTGGTTGTGGCAGATGATCAATGGGAGCATCTCTTGCTACGGGCTTTCCTGGAATGACAGGTAATTGGTGCGCCTTCCCAGCAGGGTCAGGGGGAGTTGCTGGGACTTGAAGGAAAGGCTTCTGGGGAGAGGAGCCAGTGTTAACAAGCTGTCGAAAAGCTTGGAGGTGGGAATTTACAAAAGGTGATTCCAGGGTCAGTTTTTTTTTTTGTCACCTGCTTCCTTATTGGGCAGTTTGGAGAGGGCGAGGAAGTAATACCCTTCAGGGTCTTGGGATGTGGCCAGCAGACTCCTTAGAGGGTCTTTGAAGTCTTAGTTTTAAGTTTAGAATTCATGGCCAGAGTACTTAAGTAGACTTTTCTCCAAAGAAGATGTACAGGTGGCTCACAGGCCCATAAAAATGTTCCATTCTACCCTATAACATCTGTGTTTGGTTTTGCATAAAAACAGAGTTTTAAAATAACTGTTGTCTGGTAAATTGACATCTCTAGAATAGAAGGTACACTAGGTTTTTTACCCTATTGCTTCAAACACCATCCCACACAGCCACACTCCTAGGGTAGGAATCGTCCAGTTTAAGAAGCGCCATTGGAGGAATAGAAAGTGATAGGACGTGAAGGTTGCTCGGGGTCTGGTTGTAGAAGGCTTTAAACAACAAGCTAATAAATTTAGACTTCACACTGTAGACAAGTTGCAAGTCACTGAAACATTTTTAAACAGAGGAGTGGATTTGCAAATGCAACGTCTTGGAAATACTAAGCTGGAAGCAGTGTGAAGGATGGTTTGGCGGGGAGACCAGAAGCAAGCAGCCAGGTTGGGTTGTGCAGTAAACCAGACAGTGCAGTAGGGGCTTGGACCTCAAGAGTGGCAATAGACATGGAGAGGACAAAGGCTGTTCCCACCAGGCTGTAAATCTGGATTGTGTCCCTCCATCCTCCCCTCACCTCTGCCCTGGAGGCTTATGTTTAGAGAGCTGTACTCCTAACATGAGGCCCTGGGCTTTGTCTCAAAGGTAAAGGCAAAAGTTCCTTATGTGGACTATCTCGGCATTTATTATTAAACAGCCTTAGATGATGCCATTGATGGAATGAACTCAGAGACCTTCATAAACTCCTCTTAAAACTCAGGGCTAGGAAGAAAAGTTCTTGTACTAATGTAGAAATATTTTCTATAACCGCACAGTGAGAGCTATAGAAACCCATTATGCATTCTTCTTTGCCTTCACTGCTAGTGATCTCACGGCTAAATATTGTACATTGTTTTAGTTTTCTTCGGCCAGCATTTTTTAATTTTGTTGTTGTTGTTGTTCTCACTCCTTCTTGCTAATTTTAAGTACATGTTCTAATAAAGTCTGACTGCCTGGATCCAGATTCCTTACTCCACCATTTAACTAGCTGGATGACCTTGGCATATGACTTAAGCCTTCTGAGTCTCTGCTTTTCTCACGAATGAAATAAAGATAATAATAGAACTTACGTTCTAGAATTCTTACGAGATAAATGAGATAGTCCTGGTAACATAAAAGGCTTAACATCTAACATATCATTGTGGAAGCTTAACAAATGGTAGCTATTACCGATATGAATTGGGTTTGGTTTCAGCATTCCTGTGCTTTTATTATAAATTTCCTTAGATCCTCTTCTAGAAGGAGAGCATGTAGAACGTACAAGTTTGTTTTCAACAAGCAATTCTCTCGGGAGCTGAGAGTGAGAACTCAGTCACTCCTGCCATGATGGCAGCAAGCCTTTCATGAGAGATGTACCCCCATGGTCCAGACATCGCCCACCGGATGCCACCTCCAACACCGGAAATCAGATTTCAACATGAGACTTAGCGGAGCCAAACAAACCATATCCAAACTGTAACACCTAGGTAGTGGGAAAGGCTCATGAAATGTGCCTGTGCTATAAGAGAAAACATCATTAGAGATCATATTGTTCTGTCCCCAAGGCCCTGCATGCCTCACTCTGGAACAGTGCAAGATGGACCCTAATAATATTTGCTTCTCTGAACCCTAGTTTCTTGGATTATTATGTCTATCTTGATATGTTACTTTAGCTCATTAAGCCACACCATAGTGGGGTTGGGACATATTATTTCTTCACATAATAGCTTGATGTACTTAGTCAAACTAAATTTTCAGTAGTGTTTAAAATGGGGGAGTAGAACTCAGGAAGGTGGCAAAATCTGGATATATGGATTTGATCACCCCTGGGAAACAACAAAAACATCTAAACTGAAGCTATGGAGGTAGTAAGATTGCTGAAAGGAAGTTTCTGAAAGGAAAGAGGTATCCACATATAAAAGAATGAAGTAGGATCCTTGTCTTATACAATATATCCAAATTAACTTAAAATGGATTTTCTAAAGTTAAAATGAAGTTAAAGTTAAACATTAAAGTTAAAAACAAGCTGTAAAACTGTAAAACTGGTGGAATAAAACAGAGGGGAAAAACTTTATGACGTTGCATTTGGCAATGATTCCTTGGCTATGACACCAAAAGCACAGGCAGCAAAAATAAAAATATTGATGATGAGTTGAGGGATTTGTAAAATAACATACAAATAGATGAACTGGACAACAACAAAAGCTAGAACTTCTGTGCATTGAAGGACAAGATCAACAGAGTGAAAAGGCAACCTACAGAATGGGAGCAAGTATTTGTAAATCATCTATCTGATAAGGGGTTAATAACCAGAATACATAAAGAACTTCTATATCTCAGCAACATGAAAACAATCTGATTAAAAAATGGGCAAAATACTTAAATAGATATTTCTCCAAAAATGATGTGCAAATGGCCCACAGGCACGTGAAAAGATGCTCGACATCCCAGTCACTGGGAAAATGCAACACAAAGCCACAATGAGGTACCACTGCAACCCGTTAGGATAGCTACTATTACACACACACACACACACATACACACACACGCACACAGATACACAGAGCCAGGCACAGTGGCTTATACTTGCAGCACTTTGGGAAGCTGAAGTGAGAGGATCACTTGAGGGCAGGTGTTCAAGACCATCCTGGGTAACATAGTGAGACCAGACCTCTGCAAAAAATTTTAAGAAATATTACGGGGGAATGGTGACACACACCTGTAGTCCCTGCTACCCAGGAGGCTGAGGTAGGAGGATTGTGTGAGCCCAGGAGTTCAAGGCTGTAGTAAGTCATAATTGCAGCATTGCACTGCAGTCTGAGTGACCCAGCAAGACCCTGTCTCAAAAAAAAAAAAGAAAGAAAGAAAGAACCTCAAAAACCCCAAAAGGAACAAAACAAAAAATAAATGATGGCAATGATATAGAGAAATTAGAACTTTTGTACATGGCTGGTGGGAATGTAAAATGTAAATTAGAACTTTTGTACGTGGCTGGTGGGTATGTAAAAATAGAATTACCATATGATCCAGCAATTTCACCTCTGGGTATATAACCAACAGAAGTAAAAGCAGTGTCTTGAAGAGACTTTTGTACACCTGTGTTTATAGCAGCATTATTCGCAACAGCCAAAAGGTAGAAGCAACCCAAGTGTCTACCGACAGATGGATGGATAAACTGGTGTATACATACAGCAGAATATGACTAAGTCTCGGAAAGAAGTTCTGACACAGGCTACCACATGGATGAGCCCCGAGGCTATTATTTGTATTGGGGTTCTCCAGAGAAACAGAACCAGCAGGGTGTGTGTGGGGTGTGTGTGTGTGTGTGTGTGTGTGTGTGTGTGTGTGTGTCTACCCAGAGATAAAAAGAGGTTTAAGGAATTAGCTCTTGCAGTTGTGGAGGATTGGTGAATGAAAATCTGATTGTATTGGCTGGCAGGCTGGAGACCTAGGGAAGAGTTATAGTTCAAGTCCAAAGGCAGTCTGCTGGCACAATTCCTTGTTCAGGGGAGGTCGGTCTTTACTCCAGTAAGGTCTTCACCTAATTGGATGAGGTCCACCCACATTACAGAGGCTAATCTGGTTTACTTAGAGTTCATTGATTTAAATGTTAATCTCATCCAAAAAAAACACCTTCACAGAAACACCCAGAATAAAGTTGGCCAAATGTATGGGTATGATGGCTCAGCCAAGTTGACACATAAAATTAACCATCACATTATACTCAATGAAAAAGCCAGTCAAAAGACAAATACTATATGATTCCACTTACATGAGATTGCTAGAGTAGTCAAATTCATAGAGACAGAAAGTAGAACAGTGATTGTCAGGACCTGGAAGAGGGGCAAATAGGGATTTGTTTTTTGGGTATAAGAACTTCAGTTTTGTAAGAGGAAAAGTTCTGGAGATTGGTTGCACAACAATGTGAATGTGCTTAACATGAATGAAGTGTACATTTGAACAGGGTTAAGATGGGACATTTTACTATGTATATTTTATTACAAGTTTTTGAAAAACAAATGAGGAACAGAGAATGACCTTTAAGAAATGTCCACATTTGGGCCAGGCACGGTGGCTCACGCCTGTAATCCCAGCACTTTGGGAGGCCGAGGCGGTGGATCACCTCAGGTCAGGAGTTCAAGACCAGCCTGACCAACATGGAGAAACTCCGTCTCTACTAAAAATACAAAATTAGCTGGGCGTGGTGGTGAATGCATGTAGTCCCAGCTACTCGGGAGGCTGAGGCAGGAGAATTGCTTGAACCCAGGAGGTGGAGGTTGCAGAGAGCCAAGATCGCACCATTACACTCCAGCCTGAGAGACAAGAGCGAAACTCCATCTCAAAAAAAAAAAAAAAAAAAAAAAAGAAAGGTCCACATTTGGAGGGAGATGGGAAAGGAAGATGAGACAATGATGAATCAGTGAAATAAAAGGCAGTTTACAGCTATCTGAGCCGAAGGACAAAATGATCAGCACTGAAATATAGTACATTCAAGGTGAATAATAATTAGAAAAAAATCTCCTGGGTGTGATCGTTCCAAGGGCAGCTGCATTTAGTGTTAATACAATAGTTTCAACAAAACCACTTTGCAAGGTGAAGATGACTCTAGGTGATGCAGTTAGAGGAGGAACCCTGGAGGGACAGAGAGAAACAGGAGAGGAATGGACTTGAGGGTAGAAGGAAAGAAGCCCATGCAAAGGAAGACCCTGGAGATACAGACAGACCAAGTGAGAGGGCCACTTTTCCCTCTGCCTTTGACATTTCCTCCTGCCGTGTAGCCTGACTTGGTCAAGATCCCAAAAGGCATGAGATAAGGGACCCCATAAATCAGACTAAGCTGGGGCAGCTGCTAAGAATGTGCAACCAGGGACTGGTGGCAAGAAACAGAGACCATGGTGGGGTCGGAGAGATCCCCAAGGAGTCCAAGCTTGAAATAAATTGCAGTGGAAGCCGAAAAGTCAAAGACAAAGTACAAAGCTCGGCTGAAGACCAAGTAGACAAATGCCAATGCACTGTCACGGGCTGCATAACGACATTTCAGCCAACAACAGACTGCACGTAGGATGGCGGTTCCATAGATTATGACGGAGCTGAGCAATTTCTGTGACCTAGTGGCATGGCGACTGTCATCACATGGTAGCACAACGCATGACTCACATGTTTATGGTGGTCCTGGTATAAACAAACCTGAGCTGCCAGTGTATAAGAGTATAGCTTGGACAGTTACATACAGTACACGATACTTGATAATGATCATAAATGACCATTACTGGTTTATGTGTTTACAATACCTTTATTGTTATTTTAGAGTGTACGCTTTCTAGTTTTGTTTTGTTTTTGAGACAGAGTCTCACTCTTTTGCCCAGGCTGGACTTCAGCAGCATAATCATAGCTCACTCAAGTGTTGAACTGGGCTCATGCCATCCTCTCACCTCAGCCTCCTGAGTAGCTGGACAACAGATGCACACCATCACGCCCAACTAATTTTTTTAATCTTTATTTTTTGTAGAGACAGCTTCTTGCTCTGTTGTCTAAACTGGTCTTGAACTCCTGGCTATATGTGATTCTTCTGCCTTGTCCTCCCAAAGTGCAGGGATTACAGGTATGAGCCACCATGCCTGGCCTCTGCTTTCTAAAAACGAAGCCGATTAAAAAGCAGATTCAGCCAAGATCCTTCAGGAAATATCCCAGAAGGAAGCATTGTTATCATAAGACGCGGCAGCTTCATGCGTGTTATTGCCCCTGCAGACCTTCCAGTGGGACAACATGGAAGACAGTGACATTGATGATCCTGACTCCGTCTAGGCCTGCGCTAATGAGTGTGTTTGTGTCTTAATTTTTATTTTTATTTTTATTTTTTTATTTTTTTTATTTTTTTTTTGAGACGGAGTCTTGCTCTGTCACCCAGGCTGGAGTGCAGTGGCCAGATCTCAGCTCACTGCAAGCTCCGCCTCCCGGGTTTACGCCATTCTCCTGCCTCAGCCTCCCGAGTAGCTGGGACTACAGGCGCCCGCCACCTCGCCCGGCTAGTTTTTTTGTATTTTTTAGTAGAGACGGGGTTTCACCGTGTTAGCCGGGATCGTCTCTCGATCTCCTGGCCTCGTGATCCGCCCGTCTCGGCCTCCCAAAGTGCTGGGATTACAGGCTTGAGCCACCGCGCCCGGCCGTGTCTTAATTTTTAACAGAAAAATTTAAAAACTAAAAAAAAAAAAAAAAAGTTAAATAGAAAAAAGCTTATATAATAAAGAAAAGCTCTACAGTTGTGTTTTAAACTAAGTGTTATTACAAGAGTCAAAAAGTTTAAAAAATTAAAAGGTTTATAAGGCGAAGAATATATAGAAACCTAAGGTTAATTTATTGAAGAAAGAACACTATTTTAACAAATTGAGTATAGCCTAAGTGTCCACTGTTTATAGTCCACAGCAGTGTGTATTAATGTCCTAGGCTTTCACATGCACGCAACACTCACTCCCTGACTCACCCAGAACAACTTCCAGTCCTGCAAGCTCCATTCATGATAAGTGCCTGTGTGTGGAAAAACCAACTCCAGTGTGTTTTTCCTCTGCTCTCACACCACAATAACCATCAACATGGAAGACTTCTGTGACCACTTATAGGGGAATTTCTCCCCACACACCAAGCAAGCAAGCAATTCTGGAGGGGACACCAGCTAGGTGTCCTCCAGTTCAATTTTGATACTGCCTACCTGGAGATAGTGTCAGATCCCACAGGTTGTAGGCTCAGTCTCCCAAGACTGTCCCCTCCTTCCCACGATAGCAAGTCCAGGCCTCCAGAACATCTCACCCACCAGCTTCAAGTTGGGGTTTCCATGACCTCTTCTTTGTGTTTGATTAATTTGCTAGAGTGCTCACACAACTCAGGGAAACACTTATGTTTACTGGTTTATTACAAAGGGTATTTTACATGATAGAAATGAACAGCCAGATGAAGAAATACATAGGGTGAGTCTGGAGGGGTCCCTAGCCCAGGAGCTTCTGTGGAGTTGGGGTGTGCCACTCTCCTGGCATGGGGATGAGTTTTGTCAGCCTCCACATGTTCAGCTTTCCAGAAGCTCCCTGAACCTGGCCCTCTTGAGCCTTCAATGGGGACTTCATTGGGTAGACATGATTGACAACCATGTACAAATGCAATTGGACCAGAAGGGATGATCTAACACTAGTTGTCTGAGATGGGGAAACCCACCAAGGCTTATCCAGATTCTTCTTGGCCTCCCTGTGCAACATTCCCACCTCCTAAGGATGGGGCAGGACCCTCTCTGGAATGAGGATCTTATGATGCGCAGAGTCCTGCCTTGGGCAGGTGAAAGGAGGGCAGGAGAAAGTCAGAGAGAGAGAGAGAGAATGAGTCTGTTTTCTGAGCCTAAAGTGTCCCAGCACTATAACAAGACTATAATGAGGGTTATAGAAATTATGAGCCAGGAACCCTGGACAAAGACATATAAATACTATAATGCTATAGTGCCCTTTAGAGGCATACCACTCATCTTTCAAACCGTATGTTTACTGTATCTTTTCTTTGTTGATACATTTAGAGACACAAATGCCATCATGTTGAAGTTGCTTACGGTATTCAGTATAGTCACATGCTGCGCAGGTCTATAGCTGAGGAAATGTAAACTAAAGAAAAACGACCACGGTGAGTCCCGATCATTTTAAGTTTATTTGCTGAGGTTAAGGACGTGCCCAGGAAAGAACATAGATTATTGTGTTTCATACTTTTTCCGCAGAGGGTCTTGGGATCCCAATATTTAAAGGGAAAAGGCCAGGTATTGAGGAAAGAAGAAGATACATTTTTAAAAGGGTATGGATAGATAAGAGGCAAGCAGTTGCATTCTTTTGAGTCTTTGATTAGCCTTCACATGTAAGAGCAGGTAGGGGAACAGTCACTTAAACATTCATCTAGCTCAATGAATCTGCATTTTTACATAAGACACACAGGCAGGGGGAGCAATCAGATATGCATTTGTCTCAGGTGAGAAGAGAGATGACTTATGTCTCTTGTTCCATGCCTGTGAAGATAAGCCATCAATTTACATGGTCAGGGTGAAATTCAACATAACTGTCTTAGGGTAAACATCTTGGGGGGGTCCATAAAGAATTTTCTTAGTTTTTCTTTAATGTTATTGAATGACTATTGGCATTCCACTGTCTAATATAAAGGCTCTGACTCTGACTTTTTAAACGCCTCAGATAAGCGCTTTACTATGAGACCAAAATTAGGGATCAAAGGTGACAAAAGCCAACTATACCTAAGAATCCTTTCAGTTGTCTGATTTTTGAGAGCCTTGATAGTGGCTATTGCTTGTTACCTGTCGCCTGACTCTGTCTACCCTATTGCAGGCAAACCCCTGAATAGACTACCTGCTCTTTGCATATTTGCAAAGAGCATACTTTATGATCCAATTCCACCAGGCTGTTTAAAACTAGTATTGGCCGTGTGCGGTGGCTCACGCCTGTAATCCAGACACTTTGGGAGGCCACAGTTGAAGGATTGCTTAAGCACAAAAGTTCAAGACCAGCGTGGACAACATTGTGAGACTCCATCTCTACGACAAATAAATTTTAAAAATTAGCCATGTGCACTGGCACACACATGCAGTCCCAGCTATGTAGGGGGCTAAGTTGGGAAGCTCGCTTGAGCCTAGGAGGGCTAGGCTGCAGTGATCCATGATCACACCTCTGCACTCTCGCATGGGTGGCAGAGTGAGACCTTGTCTCAAAACAATCAAACAAACAAAAACTGGTATAAACCGTCTTCATAAGTGGGGCTAGCAATGAGTAAATTACCGTGCATTGTAATATTCCCCTGTTTAATGGCAAGCCTCTCAAATCTTTTGGTAAGATTTTTTCAAAAATGGTAGAGGAATATTTAAATCTCTGGGGCAGTACAGTCTAGCAATTTTGGAAGTTTGCCCTCGTCTCTAGATCTTGCCATTCAAGTGCAAAAACAACTGGGCATTCTTCTCAATTGGTAGACACCGAACCAAAGCATCCTTTAATTCCTATGCTGAGAACCAGCTATAATCCCCGGGGATAGCTGTAAGTGGGGTATATGGGTTAGCCACGATTGGGTGGGTATCTTGAACAATATCATTAATAGCTCTCAAATTTGCACAAATTGATACTAATTGGAGTTTGGTTTCTTCACTGGCAAGATAGCGGTATTGTATTGAGACTGTCATGATTGAATAAGTCTGCTTCAGAAACCTGTGTAATCCCCCTGTTTGACTTCTAATTCTTTACCTTTTAAGTGGTGTTGTTTTTATGTGGAATTAATGCTTTTTTAAATTCAGTGTGCACAGGCTGAGCTTTGACTGCTAGTTCAGGTTCCCTGTCTTCCCAAACAGTGCTATTCACTCTGTTGGAGACTTCCAGCAGGAATGGTTCTTGAGTTCTTTTCTCTGGCTGAATCACCAGGGCCTGTAGGCACAGGACATGTTTGGGTGATACCTGGATTCTTACATGTTGTTTCTCGGGAGCAAAAGTGACTTGGGCATTTAATTTACATAACAAATCTTGGCCCGACAATGGAACAGGGCAATCTAGCGTATATAGAAAGCTATACCTCAATCTTGTATCCCCCAATTTGTATTCTTAGGGCTTAAGAAAGAGTCTCTGTTGTAACTTCCCATTGACTCCAGCCTTGGCTGGAAACATTGCTACAGTATCAACCAGTAAGTCAGTCATTTTGTTCCCCGCTGTCACTGGTACCTAGGGCTTCTGTAGGAAAGTTATTATTTCTCTGTTAAACCAAGTGGAGTCCCTGCACCCCATCAGTCTTCATCAGACTCACAATCCTGCTCCACCATCTGCTTCTTTGGCTTGTATTTCCCTTTTCCTCCCCCTTGTCTTTTTTATTACCGTCTTTTCTCTGTAACTTAGTGGGGCACAGTTCTCATGTCCAGATTCCCCTACTGTAGGCACACTGGTCCTTGTCTAGGGGTTCCTTTCTATTTCACCCCTCATTCTTCTACCTATTTGAACAGTCTCCACAAAAAACGGTTGCCTGTCTAGTTTTTCTTGTTTCTCTAGCATTGAAGTCTTTGTAAGCAATATCTGTAAATTGGGAAGGGTTCATTCCAACAGTCCCTTCTTGCTTTTCTACTTTTCTGTTAATGTCAGAAGCACTTTGACTGATGAAAGTTATGTTTATGACCCAAACATGTTCCAGAGGCTCTGGGTCAATATCTGAATATTTTCTGTAAGCCGGATATACTTGTTCCAGCCAAGCAGCTGGGTCTTCACTGACTTCCTACCAGAGGTCATGGATGTTTTTTATTCAGGCTTTGCTGCTGAGGCACTCCCTTTCTTAGGAGTAATCCTGCGGTCAAGATATAACCTCATTATTAAGGTTTCATTTGAGTTTCACTAAGGAAATTGCCTCTGGGGTGTTGGAGGACCCAGCAGGGTCTTCCTGGTGTAGCCTTCTGGCTCCATCATTAGCCTTGTCTAAAAATAACCCCCTTGCATCATAAAATTTAATAATGCTTGTACACCTGCTATCGTGGAATGATGAGTAGAAAAGTACTGGTGAATATTTCAGTCATCTCCTATGGATCATCCTTATAGGATGGACTTGAATTTTTTTCAATTTATTTAGTCAAAGATAGAAAATGGTGAACAACCAAAATAGTCCAGGAGCATGGCCCTGTGCGTTTAATCCTCCAGCAGGGAACTGGCATAACAGAAATTGTTCTGCCCCATGAGGGTGTATGCTCTGGCCAAATTTAGTTGCCCTGTCAGGTCTTAAAAGGGGAGCCTATTTCTTGGCTACCTTTAAAATGAGGAGGGGCCACCACACCCTGTATGTGTGGATTTCTGGATAATCCTCTGGTAGAGGGGGCAGAGGTGGGGCAACTCAGGATACTGTGCTGGTGCTGCAGCTGGGGCCTCCGTGGGAGCCTGCACAGGCACCAGAGCAGGCTGCAATGGGACAGGCACCTGCAAAGCCTCGGCATCATTTGGCTGTGGAGGGTTTATAGTTGACAAGATTATCCTATCTCCTTCTGTTCCTCGTCAGGTGATGGAGAGTGAGGAGATTTTACCTGATTTGGTCCTATTTGCACTATCAGCTAGCAACCTTTCTGGGAAGCATGCTTATTATGTACCAACATAAAAGCTTGAATATAAGACATGCAGTCCCAATTTCCTGATCTCAGATAGAAATGTTCAAGCATTTAACATTAAATTCAAAGAACCATGTCATGGCCACCTATCTTCCTCATGTATCACATCCATTGGCCACACTGTGTTGCAGTAGATTATCTTTTTTGTCATAGGGTTATTACTGTAGGCTGGCCAGCCAGTCAATGTGAACCACAGTGGGCTCTGAGAGGGCATTGATGAAAAAACCTCCCACGGTGGACACAAACAAAACACAACCAAAACAAATGAAGCACTTTTCACACCCAAGCTTTCACAAAGGAAGAGACTGGTGTGGAGTCACTATGAGTCATTTCTTCAACCAGTGGTACCACAAATGGTCCACAGGCCCAAATGGTAAAGAAAGTGGACTACTACTTTGCACCCCAGTAGACTTACCTGGTTATAGAGCTCACCAGCTCATCCAAAAAGTTAGTTTCCCAGCACTTTGGGAGGCTGAGGCGGACGGATCACAAGGTCAGGAAATGGAGACCATCCTGGCTAACACGGTGAAACCCCGTCTCTATCAAAAATACAAAAAAAATGAACCAGGCATGGTGGCAGGTGCCTGAAGTCCCAGCTACTCGGCAGGCTGAGGCAGGAGAATGGCGTGATCCCGGGAGATGGAGCTTGCAGTGAGCCGAGAGCACACCACTGCACTCCAGCCTGGGCAACAGAGCAAGACTCCATCTCAAAAAAAAAAAGCTAGTTTCCTTTCACCAACTAAAAGCGAAAGTAGGCAGTCAGCACTGATTGGGGGAAAGGAGGAAGTTTCCCTGAAGCAGAAAGAGTTTTGGCAGCCTCTCTTTGGCAGACTTTGGGGCGGTCTCTGCAGTTCCCTTCTGCCATGAGTAGCCAGTGCCACGGAACATTTGCTGCTAACCTCTGGTAATGTCGGTGAGTTAGCCCTGACCTGCTGGCGCCATCAATTGCTCCACCTCTTGGGAACCAGGAAGTCGTCCAACAACATGGATGAGTTAACCCTGGTATGATGCAACAGACCAATTGCTTTGTCTATTGGGAGCTGACAGGGTGCAAACAGCCCAGAGCACACGGCTTCTGGCTGGGCTTGCCCAACTTTGTAACCAAACCCAGATCTAGGCCACTTGTTGCTTGAAAGCCGAAAGTCTAGAGACAAATGTTGGTGAAAGGGAAAGTTAGCTATGTTCAGGAAGCCAAAAACTCGAGGGAGACTGTGAACTCATCTTCAAAGACCACCTCTCTGATCTGGGAGGTTTTAAGGGAAATTAGGAGCAGTGCAAACAATGATCGAAGCATTTCACAAAAAGGTTTTGTTACTAAGCCTGACCTAACCTGAAAACAGCCTTAGCTTCTTTTTCTCTCTCTGTTTTTAGACACAGGGTCTCACTTTGTCACCCAGGCTGGAGTGCAGTGATTTTATCTTGGCTCAGTGCAGCCTTGACCTCCTGGACTCAAGTGATCCTCCTGAGTAGATAAGATGACAGGCATGTACCACCATACCTAGCTATTATTATTATTAATTGTTATTATTATTTTAGTTTTTGTAGAGGCAGAGTCTCGCTTTTTTGCACAGGCTAGTTTCATCCTCCTGGTCTCAAGCAATCCTCCTACCGCAGCCTCCTGAAGTTTTGGGAATTCCAGTCTGAACCACTGTACCTGGCTGATCAAAGCATTCTTGTGAAACATGTGCAGTCTCAGTCAGGCAGGCAGGTAATCGCTGTTTTCTTGGTCAATGTTGTATGACCTTCTGCAGGTACCATCAGGCTATTCTTATCAAGCCACTCAGCCCATTCCCAGAGTTGTCAGTGTATTTTCTTTTATCTCTGCTGAAGATCCTGTATTTCTGAGGCTGTCTTTAATGAATAATCTATAGTCTCAAGAAAAGCAGTAACTATATTCAAGCAAACAAGCTTTTCTCTAACATGGAGTCAGTACTGTTCCAGTTTTATCCAATAGTGCATACAATTTAGAAGCCGTGAAAAACATTCTGATTATGACCAACTTCGAAGATGTAATGTCAGTCCATTCTGGCCAATGTGGAAACAGGTTCTGTGGTCTTTCCGTATCTTTCAGTGTTCTCAGAACCAAGTTTCAGTAGCCTTAATATTTCATTACTTTTGAGGAAAAAAAAAAAGTTGCCCTCTGACTTCATGCCAGAAAAAGTGCTAAGGATTTTATATTATCTCCTTAAATCCTCACAGCAATGTTGAGAGACTAAGTCAATCCATCAGGATTGGGTTTGCCTGTGATAGAAAACTCACACTCCCTTGCCCCCTTACGAACAAAGTCTGAAGGCAAACTATGCAAAATGATGAATAGCTCTGCTAGCATAAGTCATCTAGGTTCTGTCTATCTTTTGGCTCTTCCACCTTTTAATATATCACTTCCTCCTGATGGTTTAAGATCACTGTTTAGCCCCAGGCATCATGTTTCATTCTAGTCATGAAGAAGTCAGGCAGGACAGAAATGGATGTGCCTTTGTTCTTTAAGAATACTTCTTGAAAGTGCCGTATGGGACTCTGCCTTCCACTGCTTGGTCAGAACTCAGTTACATGGCCACACCTAGCTGCAAGGGAGGGTGGAAAACATATTCTCCATTCCAGGCAGCCAAATGCATGGTTTTTTTTTTTTTTTTTTTTTAAAAAAGGAAGAAGGATATTGGAGGAAAGTTCCACAGAGGTGCTAGAAATACCATTTTGTAGATGAGAAATCAGGTGCAAGGAAATTGAGCTCTGACCTTTGAAGGAGCATAAAGAACTAGTCAGTAATTCCTGTGTTTTTTTCCGGTGAATTCACAGCTGGAGTCACCCCAGCAGTGGCATCTGGCATCAGGGGAGTTCCCACAAGGGAGTACCCCAAGCCATCCCAAGATGGGACCCGTTGGAATCCCAAAGAAAGAAGCACTAGACACCAGGGTGATCAGTTCAAAGCATTTATTATGAGAACTTAGGTAGAAACTGGGTTTCACCAGATCCTCCAGATAGGCAGTTAGGGAAAGAGGTGCTACCTAGCGAGGTCTGCAGCATGAGGATCAGGGAATGGAGCTGATGAGAGATTAAGGCATTTGGCTCCGGGCCTGGCCAGTTCCTCTCAGTGTTTGGGGCAACAACCTAAACACCTTTGTAGGTGTCTGGGAATGTTCAAAGCCTAACCTCAGGTTCCAGCCTGCAGGGCAAATTGTGTAGCTGCTGGGGTCACAGAACAGTTGAGGCATGCTGTGTTTCTTGGTTAGGGCAGAAAAAGGGAAAACAGAGTACCCTTCAACTACTATGTGGTAGGGGGGACCCAGTTTCAGAATGAGTTTTAAAAATAAATTAAAATGGACTTCAGTTATTCCAACAATAACATAACTTGCTCTATGGCAATCTGATGTGCTTTCTTATGTGACGGGGACTGTAGTCAGCAGCACTCCGCCGTACGTAACCCACAGCCCACCTTCTTATGCTCTCATCTGTAATCCAAATATACCCATGGGAATGTGGCGACGTGACCCTGTGAATTTTGGCCAACACGTGTGGAGATGGAAAAGCGAACTGAAAACCAAATCTGATGCTGCTCTGCCACCCTGTTCTCTTCTTGTGTCTGTGAAACCTTTCCTGAAAACTCAAGGAGATGCTTCCAGAACTGTTCCTGTCACTTGGGCTTACCCCTAGTATAGAGACTGACAGCCAACAGTCTCCTAGGGAGATAAGAGACAAGAAGCCTAAGGTATCTTCCAAGATCAAATCTCTCTCCTTAGTCCTAATCCAAAGTTGTCCATCCCATTAAACCAAAGGTGGGAGAGTCTACTATGGAGTGGCCTCACTGACATCCAGACAAACAACTAGAATAAGCTTTAGCCCCCAGTTCTAAATGTTCACAGTGACTCACAAGTGGTTCGTAGATAGACCCAGCTTCTTCAGGTGGACTTTGGTGCTTGGGCCTCGCTTGACCTTGTTAACCAAAAAGTGACTGCGACATGTCTCAATCGATTACAGGTTTATTTAACCAAAGTTGAAGACATGCTGGGTCCCTGTACTGCCTTCTTCCCTGTTGGTCTCCTGAAAGCCTCTGCTTAAGGAGGGCTCCATGGCCATCTTTAGCATCTCAGGGTGAATTAAATCCCCCCCGCTTCTAAGGGCATTTTCCTGTGAAGCTTTGTTCTCTGTGACATAAGGGGAGAGGGATTTTTAGAGAACCTGGGGTAGGGGGTTTAGAGGAGATGGGGCATTCTCAGGGGATTTCCCTCTCCCCAGAGATACATCTCTCCATGAAACAAGCAAACAGAAAGCACCCAGCGCAGCGCACAGCACACAGTCAGTGCTCATGAAGCGTTGGTTCCCAGTCTGCCTACTGCAGTTGGTACAAACAACACTCAGGGTGCCAAGCTTCAGTTTGGTGAAGAAAAGCATAGCCCACATTCCAGTTCCCGGGCCTTGTCCTCAAGGCTAAGGGCAGCTCAGGCCCTGGCATTGTTTGTGCTGAGGACAGGCCAGCATGTCCTGTGCCTAGTGGTCTCCAGAAATGCTGTTGCCTGCCTGCTGCCACTCTGCATCTCAAGCTTATCCCCCCACACCTTGCCAAAGCCCACTCCATCTCCCTCTCCTCCCAATCCACCTGGAGCTCCACCTCTCATATTTCCTTCCCATTGCGGGGCGGGTGACAATCTGCAGGCCTCCCCGAGAGAGAACTGCCCCTACCCTGCCTGAAATCCTCAAAGCAGGGATTTTCCTGTGATGGCTGATGAAGCCACGGCGCCATGGACGTGTTAAGATTAGGGAGAGGGTTCCCTGTGGGAGGATGTCTGGTGTGGATCCAAGGAGATCTGAGTCCTGACTCCAAATCAGGACTCAGGGTGATTTGGAGGATGGACTGGGATCTTCCCTTGATGCCTTCTGGGGTCTGAGGATAAAGACGGAGGGAGGAACTGAACTGAGCACAAACTGGAAAAGGAAGAGCTCATGGCTCAGGACTAAAGAATCAGGACCCAGTGAGCAGAGGACCCTGTCCCCATAAGAGAAAACATGTTCTAGTACAGGCAGGTCTGGAGTTCAGGAAGGATTCATGCTCAGTAGGGACTCTGGCTCACTGCCCTCTGCTTGGGAGAGCAAACCCTCCTAGGTGAGGTTTCCTCTCTGTGCCTTTACTCCGGGGAGCTGGTGTCAGAATCAAGGGCACCGTCAAAATAGGATGCCGCACACATCTCAGCTGTGCCAAACTAATGCCCAAAGGCCCAGCTATTGCAGCTGGGGGTGGGAGGAGGGGCTTCCTCACAGGTGGGCTTCCTCACAGGCCCACCCTGCCCTTTATGGCACAGCCCAGGACCCTTAGGTCAAAGCTGGCTCTTCCCAGTCTCAAAGCTCCATCTTATCTGTTTCTTTATTTGTAACTCACAACAGGCCTCTGAGTCGGGCAGGGCATATGTCACTCCTATTTCATAGAAAGAGAGACTGAGGCATGGGGTGCTCTAAGTGACTTGGGCCAGAGGGTAAGTGATTTGGAGTCAGGACTCAGATCTCCTTGGATCCACACCAGACATCCTCCCACACGGAACCCTCTCCCTAATCTTAACACGTCCATGGCGCCGTGGCTTCATCAGCCATCACAGGAAAATGAGGCCACAGAAATTGCATGCATGTTCATGTGTGTGTGTGCCTGTGTGTGTGCGTACGCATGTTCATGTGTTTGTGCATGTGTGATGCCTTACTTGCTGAGGGAAGGGGAGGAGGGTTGTCAGTTCCTGATGATTTTCTCTATCTTGAATGTTGTAGGTGCTTTTCCCAGGACATCCAGATAACCAGGGTGTGTCAGGAGAGGTCTCAGAATGAGGCCTATGAAGTGAAGACGAACAATGACACAGAGGCCTGCAGTGAGCCCAGCCTGCGCTCCACAGAGATGTGAGCTCTGCTGTCCTCTGCCCAGGCCGGCTTTGGTGTGGAGATGGGTCTGGGGAAGCAGGGGCAGGTCCTCAAGATCCCTCCTCTGGGCATGATTTGTAGGAGGAGGGGAGATCACAGAGAAAACACCTGCACAGCCTCTGTCATCTTCTTAGTGTCATCTTAGAGTGGAGAGGGAGCCCCCATCTCTCTCTCTCTCTCTGTCACACACACACACACACACACACACACACACACACACTCACACAGAGCCCTTTTTAGTTTGGACTTTCCTGACCAGGAAAACATCTAAACATGATTTCTTAAACTTTTTAGGCTGTAACCAACAGACATAAATGTATTTTCTGGTGACACTGAGTGCACAAATATATATATTGACAGTTACACAAGTGTTTCATGACACTACTTAAAATAAAGCTGCCCAGAAGGGGGCGCTGGTGGCAAATGTAGACCTGAGATTATTTTATCCTTGCTGGAATTTTTGGAATATTTTAGCTGCACATCTAGATGCATTAGAAGATTGTGGCATCCATTTGGCTTTTAAATGCCAGCTATGAGAGAGGAGGTGGCCACAGCCCTGGCTGAAGGGCAGAAGGAAAAAGGGAAAATTCTCCTCCAAGGGAGCAGACCAGTGTTGCTTAGACCCTAGCTCTGATCACCCTTCTCTCAAAACTCTGCCTCCGAACCTCATCCTCAGGTTGATCTCTTCTGCCCTTGACTGCTCTGTTCCCAGATATACTGGGTTGAAAAAATTCATGCCCACCCAGAACGCGGAAAGTGACCTTGTTTGAAAATAGGGTCTTTGCAGATGTTACCAAGGTAAGGTGAGCTCACAGTGGATTAGAGTGGGGCCTACCTAGTCTAACGATTACCGGCTTTATTGAGAAGAGAACACACACACCCACACACACACCCACCCACACACGCATACACACACACGAATGTGCCCTGTGAAAATGGAGGCAGAGCTTAGAGTGGCCTGGATCTGTGCGTTGTCTCAGTTCTGGGAGCTCCCATGAGCCTGCAGAGATTGCAGGGTCTTCCTGAACATTGCCTGAAGAGGAAAGAGGGCCTCAGAGGATTGCCCCGATATCGCCCCTCCCTCCTCCTAAACTCTACTGGGCTCTCCCACTACCCCAGGAAGGCTTCCTTGCTAACTTCTGTTCTGCGAGTTGACCCCTGCTTTTTCAAGTGCCACCTGCCCCTGTGAACTTGAATGGATTGCACTGTTCTTTGCATAAGAACAGAAACATCTGCCTGGGGTGCAGCTTGTCCTAGTGGCTGGGACTTCCCTGACACACAGCTCCCCTTATCTGCTGTGGAGCGGTCTCACTGACATCTGGGCAAACAACTGGAAGAAACTTCATTCCCAGTTCTAAAGGTTCACAGTGACTGGCAGCTGGTGTTGAGACAGACCCACCTTCTGCAGGTGAACTTTGGTGCTGGCCTTGGTTGTCCTTTTATAGACACTACCTATTGTAAGCGGCATGATTTTCACCCTCCTGCTCCACGAGTGCAGCAGTGCATTTTTTGTTCTTTACATTTGTCTTACTTTGTATTCACGTTATTTCTTTGTATTCACGTTATTTCAATTGAAGATGTACTTCTTCCTGGGTGTGCCTGTGGCACAAGAGGCTTTCTGAAAGAAGCTGCTCAGGCGACTCAGCCTGGAAGCTGGGGCAGGCTGCAAGGGTGCGTCTTCCTGAGCCCTCAGTATGGCATCCGTGAGGGACTGGATGGGCTCTGGGGGCTCATTCTTCACTCCTTCCAGAGCTGAAACCAGAATGAGGCCAATTCAGACTCTGGACCCTAAGCACCGCCTCTTCAACCCCCTTTTTCCCACCCCACACCAGGTCAGCGTTGCACAGCTCTGCTTAGCATCATGTTTCCACTATAAAAGCAATACTTGTTTTACTGTAGGAAATGTTTAAAACACAATTTTTTTTTAAAGAAAAGAAGAAAAATCACTCACCCCAGAGATAACACTGCTAATATTTGGTAGCTGTCCTTGCATACTGTTTTTAAAACAAAACAAAACAAAAAAACAACAAAAAACAACAACAAAAAAACCTAATGTTGACAGATTTTTTTTTTTCACAAAATGGAACTAACAATTGTTTTCATTCCATAATATATTCCTCTATACAGCATAACAGGCAATCACATGATTCTACCATAACTTTTTTTTAAAAAAACAGGGCCTCAACCAGTCACCCAGGCTAAAGTATAATAGCGTGATCATATCTCACTGCAGCCTCAACCTTCTGGGCTCGGGCGATCCTCCTACCTCAGCCTCCTGAGTCGTTGGGACTATAGGTGTGAGCCACCACATCTGACTAATTCTATCATAATTTTTTTGGTGAGTCCCCTATTTCTGAATAATTAGATTCTTTGTAATCTTTCACTGTTACAAAAAAGTAATCATAAATTCATTCAGCAACTATGTATTGAGGACTTACTATCAGCAGGCACGAGGACAAGAAAGATTCCCACCCTCAAGAAGTTAACATTCTGGTTAGGGAAAGACAAATCAGCAGTTAAATGCAAATTAAGTAAAAGGGAGGAAGTTGAGGGGAGTGCTGAGACTGAATGGGGAGGAGCCCTTAGACAGGCCCATCAGGGGATATGTTTCTGAGAAGGTGACGTTCCAGCTTGCACCCGAAGTTGAGAGCCAGCCTATGAACACGCAGGGCAAGGGCAGGAGACTTCCACATGGTAGGCGGGGGGGTCTCTTTGTGTTGTAGAAAGTACCAGTGTGACTGCAGTTCCCAGAGGGGCAGGAAATGGTGTAGGCTAAGGGTGAGAGGTCTCAGAGGCCAGGACATTCTGAGTCTGGTGAGTGAGAATATGGGAGCAGACTAAGACCCTAAGAGCAGTAGGGAGCTGCTGTGGGGTTTAAAGCAAGGAGTGGTGTGGTCCGGCATGCATGTTCTAAAAAGAATCTGGCTGCTAAGAGCAGAATCGTGTAGAGAAGAGGAAGAGGGTGTTGGGAGGCTGTTAAAGTGATCCCGTTAGGGAATGGTGAGGATGTAGAGCAGGATGGGAACAGACGAAATGGAGACAGAAATTCCTTAGCATGTAAAGGGTAAGGACGAGAAAGAATCTTGGCTCAACAAAACTTGTTTGTTTTAGGCCTTCAAACCCGTCCATGTCTATAGCATCATGTTCGTTTCATTCACTTAGAACACAAGAACGGGGCTGAAGCTCTAACAGAAAAGACAGCAGACCTTTGAGAAAGAATTTCTTGAACACAAGGTTTCTGGGGCATTAAATATGAGTATAAGTGCTGCTAGATTACCCTTCTGGGGAAGACTTCCTCCTGTCTAGAGTACTTAGGCATCATTATCAAAGGCAGAGTGGGATGAAGAAAGCAAGGTGAGTGCTCTGGTAGACTGAGGAGTCTGGGATATGCAGGGGGGCTTCAGGTGTGAAAGCAAGGAGAGAAGGCTTCAGAAGTACTCAATGTCAGGGTCAGAATTGAAGCCAGGTTGCAACCCAAAGGGGACAGACGGCCCTGCCAGTTATTGGTGCTTCAGAGGTGGCACGGCTGCTCTCGGAGTAGCAACTGACTATTTCAGTTTTCCCTGACCACAGCTATAAGGACACTCCCTACCTGCCACCCTCCATATCATCCCCCACCCACACCTAGACACCTGAATCAAAGCAAGCTCAGCACATTATATGCATCTTTATTCAATAATGACAACAGTGTTCAAGATCAGTGCTGTTACTCTCATGACACAGATGAAGAAAGGCCTAGAGATGAAGTCACGTGCCCAAGTCCGCAGGGTCCTGACTCATGGAGCTGGTATGGAAACTGATCTGACCTGTTCTGGAGCCCCTAATTTTCCATTTCACCACTGACTTGGAGGAGAGAAAGGACCCTGAAATACCGTTTAGTGCAATACTTGACTCTCTAGACAAAGAACTGGGAATGACACATAGAAGAAATAAGGACTTCTCTGCAGAGGTCTGCTCGGCATTTTCTCTGAGGAATCAACTGTTCACCATTCTCTCAAAAGCAGCTTATGCAAAATATGATCTCTTAGCAGGCACTGTATTCATTACCCTGATGAGGTTCAAATCAGAAGGCAAACACCTCAAGGACGAGTGTTTGTTTGCAACAAAAAAGGCAACAACAGCACCCTGGACACTCATATCGGGACATTCCAACGTGCATACGCATCGTTAAGCGCAGGGGGACTCCGAAGATGATATACAAAAGCAAACTAACTTTCTGTTTTGTCTCTGCATCAAAGGAAGGAAATTGTCACATGGAAAACAGGAACAAATACTTTATAACCCATTTCTGCTTGGTCCTAGAATGAACTGACTATCCTCACACCCTATCACAAGCACTGTTCACCCCTCTTTCTGCTTAGAGGAGTTAAAGACTGTGCTTCAGGGAGCTCCCATCCCGCTCAAAGTAAAACCCTCTATCTTGACTGCCTAGAAGACCCAAGAGGATTCTGGCCTCACTGCTCTTCTCTCATCTCATCTCCTGCTCTTCCTTCTGCTCCCTCCATGATCATCATACTGGCTTCTTGATCCTTGAACATGCCAAGGACTCTTCCCTTATAGAGCCCTAGAGTTCTCTTTCTCCCTTCCTTCAAGGTGTCAAAGAAAATACTGTTTCAGGACCCTCCAAGTTTATTGCACCCACAAGGATGTTAAGCTCCAAGACTGAGTCACACCACCTGTTTCCAATTCTGCTTTTCAGATTAAAGAGGAACTCTCTTCCCCATTGTTCCTCTTCCGTGAATGACTAGGAGCGACCAGAGACCAGGCCTTCCCCACTACCAAACCCAGATCTTTGTTGTAGATTAACTGACTCCTTTATTATCCTGTACCTAACTCAGACGAGATGACACCCGAGATGCCAAGACTGTTAAATCTTCAGTGAGGAATGTTAAATCTACCTTTCCCCAAAGAAAAAGACCACCTGGACTAATTAGATCATTTAAACGATGCATTAAGCCTTACATGGAAAGATGCTGAAATTCTGCTAGGCTTTCCCAAGCTTCCTCTGTATAAAGGATCCCAAACTTCACTTTGGAATACAGACTTCCATTCTGTGGAATCTGGGCTTCCCAGACAGGCCTGTCCTCAACATTTGTGCTTAAATCAACTCTGTTTAAGGTAAATTCTGACCTTCTTGCATCCTTTAGTTTAACACGGGTCTCTGGTGACACGCCTCCTTATTGGAGAGGACATCTCTGTCGCCTCACCCTCATACACTGCTCAGCTCCTCCCCTTGCTTTATTTTCTCCATGGTGCTTCTCTGACATGTATGCCCTTGTTGAGGGCCTGCTCCCTCTCCTGGTTAGAATGTAAGTTGCACGAAGCCAGGGACATCAGCTTAATTCAGTGCAGCATCCCCAGGGCTTAGAGAATCACCTGGCACACAGGAGGTTTTCAATAATTCAGAAACAAATTTGTGTAAACTGCAAGAGTGGGAGTCGGCAGAAGTGCATTCTGTATAAAACACAGGTATTGGTGTTTGGCTGTTGGTGCTAAGGAAGGCTGTGAATGGTGAGTTCAAGTTTTGCTTCTGATATACGTTGGAAATATCGACTCCTCTTTCTCCGTAGCCACAATGCCCACTCCCTACCTCTTTTCTTTCTCAGGACTTTGGGAACATTCAAGAACAATGTAGGGAACACGGGCTGTGGGAAGAGCCCGAATTGGAGATTCTCCTACTTTCCCAGTCATTCTCTATGTGACCTCGGACAAATGGCTCAGCCTCTGAAACGGGTAGGGCTGGAAGTTAGGATGGGTAAATGAGAGTGAACTGGCAATCTCTGGTGTCTGGATGAGTTGCTCAGGCCCTTTCTATTCTATACAATCTTGGAATCTCTTTTATCTTAGAAATTTATGCCTAATTTGCATTTTACTCTATAATTTGTCCACTACAATTTTAAAAAATGTTCCAATTTTAAAAGAATTTTAGAAATATGCACCAAAATATTTATAGATGAAACAATAAGAAGTCTGGGATCTGATTCACAATAATCCTGGCAGGGAGACAATGTAGGTAAGGAGACAGAAAAACACGGGTGGTGTGAGTTGCTGTGGTGGGGAATGGGCACATGGGAGTTTGTGACACCATTCTCTATACTTCTGTAGAGCACTGAAAACACAACTGAAAATCTTTGCAGCCATCAGAAAAAACAAGATCGTGTATTTTTCAGGGACATGGATGGAACTAGTGTCGATTATACTTAGCAAACTAACACGGGAACAGAAAACCAAATACTGCTTGATCTCACTTATAAGTGGGAGCTAAATGAGAACAAATGGACACATGGAGGGGAACAACACACACTGGGGCCTATCAAACGGTGGAGGGTGGGAGGAGGAGAAAGAGGACCAAGAAGAATAACTGTTGGGTAGTAGGCTTAGTACCTGGGTGATGAAATAATCTGTACAACAAACCCCCATAACACATGTTTCCCTACATAACAAGCTTGCACATGTACCAATAAACTTAAAATAAAAATAAATCAATTAAAAGAAAAAAAAAATCTTAAACCACCTAGAGAAAAAAGATCACCTACAAAGGAACAAAAATTAGAATGACTCCCGGCTTCTTAACACCAATAAAGAAAGCCAGAAAACCACATTGTATGATATCTTCAAAGTGCAAAGGGAAAACAATTGTCACTCTAGAATTGAGTCACCAGTACAGTGATCTTTCAAGAATGACAATAAGATAACATTTCAAACAAAAACTAAGGGAACACACCATCAAGATAATAGCACTAAAGAAACTTTTAAGGCCGGGCGCGGTGGCTCAAGCCTGTAATCCCAGCACTTTGGGAGGCCGAGACGGGCGGATCACGAGGTCAGGAGATCGAGACCATCCTGGCTAACCCGGTGAAACCCCGTCTCTACTAAAAAATACAAAAAACTAGCCAGGCGAGGTGGCGGGCGCCTGCAGTCCCAGCTACTCGGGAGGCTGAGGCAGGAGAATGGCGTGAACCCGGGAGGCGGAGCTTGCAGTGAGCTGAGATCCGGCCACTGCACTCCAGCCTGGGCCACAGAGCGAGACTCCGTCTCAAAAAAAAAAAAAAAAAGAAAAGAAACTTTTAAAAGATGACTCTGCGATGAAGAGAAGTGGGCCCCATGCGATGGTCAGATATGCAACAAGAAATGTAAGATGTATGTAAGATGTATGTAAGAATGTATGTAAATCTAAACAGTTTGTATGAAATGATAGCAGTCATAGCCTCTGATAATGGTTTGGCTGTGTCCCCACCCAAAATCTCATCTTGAATTGTAATCCCCCTAATCCCAGGTGTCAAGGGAGCAATCAGGTGGAGGTAATTGGATCATGGGGGCGGTTTCCTCCATGCTGTTCTCATGATAGTGAGTTCTCACGAGGTCTGTTGGTTTTATAAGGGGGATTTCCCTGCTCTTGCTAGCAATTCCACCTGCCGCCTTGCGAAGAAGGTGCCTTGCTTCCTCTTCACCTTCCATCATGATTGTAAGTTTCTTGCCTCCCCAGCCATGCAGAAACCATGCAGAACTGTGAGTCAATTAGACCTCTTTCCTTTGTAAATTACCCAGTCTCTTCATAGCAGTGTGAGAATGAACTAATACAGCCTCTAATTTCTGGGCTAGATACAACTAAAATATTGGCCATCAAAAGCCTGTAGTTGGGAAGGACGGTGATTGGAATGAATGTCAAGACAGGACAGAAGGTTATAATGTGATTTTACTTCACACTCTGTTAAGTTTAGAATGCATGATAAAAGTCTACTTTTTGGTACCTAGCCCAGAGAAACCTCCACAATTGTGTATAAGGAGGCATATTTCAAATGTTCTGGGGGACAGGGGGAGGGACAGCATCAGGAAAAATAACTAATGCATGCTGGGCTTAATACCTAGGTGATGTGTTGATAGGTGTAGCAAACCACCATGACACACATTTACCTATTTAACAAACCTGCACATCCTGCACATGTACCCCAGAACTTAATATAAAAATAAAAAAAGTTCATGCTGTGCTACCTGAATAGTAACATACTTTGAACAACTTCAGTGTTCATCTACATGGGAAATGATTTATAAACTCTAGAATATCAATACCATGGAACACTACTGGGAATGCAGTAGATCCGTCAGAACCAGCATATCAGTGGGAAACAAACAAGTTCCAGAAACTTTTCATACACATATTTATAAATATCCCTTATGAACATCAGTGCAAAAATCCTCAGCAAAATACTAGCTAACCAAATTCAACAGCGTATCAAAAAGATAATACGCCATGATCAAGTGAGCTCCATACCAGGGATTCAGAGTTGATTTAACATACACAAGTCAGGCCAGGCACAGTGGCTCACGCCTGTAATCCTAGCACATTGGGAAGACAGGGCGGGTGGAACACTTGAGGGCAGGAGTTCAAGACCAGCCTGGCCAACATGGCAAAACCCTGACTCTACTAAAAATACAAATAAATTGGTTGGGCATGGTGGCACACACCTGCAATCCTTGCTACTTGTGGGTCTGAGGTATGAATATCCTTTTAACCCAGGAGGTGGAGGTTGCAATGAGCCAAGATCACACCTTTGTACTCCAGACTGGGTGACAGAGCAAGAATCTGTCCCCCACCCCCAAAAAATATATGAGTTAATAAATGTGATACACCACATAAACAGATGTAAAAGCAAAAATCTATGTCAACAGACACAGAAAAAGCATTTGATAAAAATCCAACATTTCTTTATTATTAAGACCCTCAGCAAAATTAGCATGGAAGGGACAAACTTAAGGTAATAGAAGCCATCCATGACAGACCCATAGCCAACATTATACTAAACAGGGAAAAGTGGAAAGCATTTCCTTTGAGAACTGGAGCAACATAAGGATACTCACTTTCACCATTTCTATTCAGCATAGTACTGGAAGTCCTAGCTAGCACAATTAGACAAGAGAATGAAATAAAGGGGATCTCAATTGGTAAAGAGGAAGTCAAACTGTTGCTGTTTGTTGATGATATGATCGTATACCTAGAAAACCCTAAAGACTCATCCAAAAAGCTCCTATGTCTGATAAATGAATTCAGTAAAGTTTCAGGGTACAAGATCAATGTACACAAATCAGTAGCACTGCTATACACCAACAGTGACTAAGCTGAGAATCAAATCAAGAACTCTACCCCTTTTACGACAGCTTAAAAAGAAAAAAAAAAAACTTAGGAATATACCTAATCAAAGTGGTGAAAGATCTCTGCAAGGCAAACTATAAAACAGCCCTGAAAAAAATCGTAGATGACACAAACAAATGGAAATGCATCCCATGCTCATACATGGTAGAATAAATATTGTAAAAATGACCATACTTCCAAAAGCAATCTATAAATTCAGTGCTCCATCCGGATTATTTTCTCCACCCAAATACCAGCATCATTCTTCACAGAACTGGAAAAAAATCCTAAAGTTCATATGGAACAAAGAAAGAGCCTGCATAGTCAAAGCAAGACTAAACAAAAAGAACAAATCTGGAAATATCACATTACCCAACATCAAACTATACTATAAGGCTATAGTTACCAAAACAGCATGATACTGGTATAAAAACAGGTGCATAGACCAATGGAACAGAATAAAACCCAGAAATAAAGCCAAATACAGCTAACTGATCTTCGACAAAGCAAACAACATAACATGGGGAAAGGACACCCTAACCAACAAATGGTGCTGAGATAATTGGCAAGCCACATGTAGAAGAATGAAACTGGATGGTCATCTTTCACCTTATACAAAATCAACTCAAGATGGATCAAAGACTTATATCTAAGACCTGAAACCATAAAAATTCTGGAAGGTAACAGAAAAATTCTTCCAGACTTTGACCTCGGCAAAGGGTCATGACCAAGAACCTAAATCCAAATACAACAAAAACAAAGATAAATAGATGAGACTTAATTAAACTAAAAAAGCTTCTGCACAGAAAAAGAAATAATCAGCAGAGTAAACAGACAACCCACAGAGTGGAAGAAAATATTTGCAAACTACACATCCAAAAAAGGACTAATATCTAGAATCTACCAGGAACTCAAACCAGCAAGAAAAAACAATCCCATCAAAAAGGGAGTTAAGGACATGAATAGACAATTCTGAAAGGAAGATATACAAATGGCCATCAAACATATGAGAAAATGCTCAATATCACTAATTATCAGGGAAATGCAAATCAAAATCACAGATACCACCTTACTTCTGCAAGAAAGGCCAAAATTTAAAAATAAAAATACAGTAGATGTTGGTGTGGATGTGGTGAAAAGGAAACACTTTTACACTACCGGTGGAAATGTAAACTAGTACAATCATGATGGAGAACCTTATGGAGATTCCTTAAAGAACTAAAAGTAGAGTTACCACTTGACCCAGCAATCCCACTACTGGGTATCTACCCTCCTCAAAAGAAGTCTTTATATGAAAAAGACACTTGCACACGTGTTTATAGCAGCATAATTTACAGTTGCAAAAATATGGAACCAACCTAAATGCCCATCAACCAATGAATGAATTAAGGAATTGTGGTGTGTGTGTGTGTGTGTGTATATGTATATATGTGTATATATATGCACCATATGTATATATGTGTGTGTGTATATATACACGTATATATATATACACACACACACATATATACACACACACACATCATAGATTACTGCTCAGCCATAAAAATGTAAAAAATTAATGGCATTCACAGCAACCTGGATGCAGTTGGAGACCATTATTCTAAGTGAAGTAACTCAGGAATGGAAAACCAAACATCATATGTTCTCACTTATAAGTGGGAGTTAAGCTATGAGGATGCAGAGACATAAGAAAGATATACTGAACTCTGGAGACTTGGGGGGAAGAGCGGGAGGATGGTGAGGGATAAAAGACTATACATTCGATGCAGTGTACACTGCTTGGGTGATGAGTGCACCAAAATCTCAGAAATCACCACTAAAGAATGTATCCATCTAACCAAACACAGCCTGTCCCCCCCAAATTATTGAAATACTACTAATAAATAAAAATTGTATGTGTATACATGTATTTATAGAATATATACAAAGACAAAGAACACAGGACTCTACAGCAAACAGGCAGGGGCGGGGAGGGCAGAGGAGCGAGGTGGAGTGGGGTAAGTGCAACTTTACCCTTGTTGATCACATTTCTACTTTTTGCAAAGACACTGTATTTGTGTATTTTCTTCTGTAAATATAAATTAATGTTAGAAGAGTTCAATGCAATAAAAAAGTAAAAACTGTAAGTTTATTAAGAGCAGGGTTGTGTCTATCTTGAACGCCATCGCACTGTAAGCACTTATAGCACATTATAAATGTCCATGGACTGGAAGGCGAGATCCCCAAAATATTAGCAGTCTTTTTATCTCACTAGTGGGACAATGTTTAATTTATTTGTTCCAACTACTTTTCTCCATTTTCGACTTGTCTATATGACATTGATAATGGTAAAAATAAAATGATGAACCATGTTCTTAAGAAATGTCTTCATCCCCCGTTCTCTGTCGCCCCACCCCCTAGTGTCACCCAGAACCCAGGTGCAAGGCCCAGACTCACCATCCCATATCAGCTGCGTATCCTCATCGTGGATCTGGTGGATGTTCAGCTGTTTGACTGTGAATCCTAAAGATAGGACAGATGGAAAGTCCCTCCAGACTTCCTGGACTTTGAGGCCATCCATTTCCGCAGGCTCAGTAGTGAACAAGGAAATTTGTAAACACGTTCTAGCAAGGGATATATCCAAGAGAAGCTTTGCAGCCTAGAAGTCAGTGTCTTAGTAAAATAACAATCCTCGCGTGGCTGTGACCCAAAAATTACTGTCAGCAGGCAACAAGCAGAGCATGAGCCCAGCATGGTAAACTGCATAGGTTCCTACACCAGTAGAAAGATGGACAAAGGGCACTAGGCAGTTAATTAGCACAAATAAAATACACATTGCCAATAAACAGAAGAAATATTTAACCTTGCTGCTGATAAAACAATATGAATCAAAATAACTAACAGGATACTATGTTTCACCTATTAGACTGGTAATGATTTTTTGATTTTTTTTTTTTTTTTTTTTTTTTTTGGAGACAAGGTCTGCTTCTGTCGCACAGGCAAGAGTGCAGTGGCATGATTATGGCCCAGTACAGCCTCAAACTCCTTGGTCAAGCAATCCTCCTGCCTCAGTCTCTTGAGTGACTGGGACTACAAGCACGTGACATGGTGCCCAGCTAATTATTAATTTATTACAATTTTTAACTTTTTGTAGAGATGAAGTCTTACTATGTAGCCCAGGCTGGTCTCAACTCCTCACTTCAAGTGACCCTACAACTTCAGCTTCCCAAAATGCTGGGATTACCAGCATGAGCCGCCACATCTGGCTTCAAACAGGCATTGAGCCACCACACCTGATAGTGATTAAAAAATATTACCCAGGGTTGACAAATGTCTGTAGAACTCAATACTCGCACACAGTACTAGTGGGAGTAGAAAATAATTCAGCCTTTTTACAGAGCAGTTTGGCAATAAGCATCAAAATCTTTAAAACTGTGCATATCCTTTGGGTATAACAATTTGACTTGAAATGTATCATAATGCAATAATCATGATGGTGTGCCGAGATTTAACCACTGCATCCCTGCTTGCAGAAACAAACAATGACACAGTCTCAATATTCAAAATTATGGTCTGATTAAAGTGTTTCATAAATTCATCCATACAATAGAATCCATATTTTGTAGTCATTAAAAATCATGTTGAAGAATATACAATGGTATGTGTTTGTGATACAGCAAGGTTATGCACGTGTGCACATGTGTATTATTTTCTTAGGAAAAAGACTCCAGAATGTTCGAACTGGTTACATCCAAATGGTGGAATTTGAGGCTTTTTAAATTTTCTTTTGCCAATCTGAATTTTTTTAGTTTTCTTAACATTAACACACTGCTATTGTAATTTAAAACAAAAATATTTTGGAAAATGTATGGGGTCCCAGTGGATCGATAATTTCTCCCATTTCAGACGTACACTGTTCTCATCCTCACAGAGCCCAGCCCCATGTGGGTCGGCATCGGGAAACCCCACAGAGCTGGGGTAAAGGAGCGTTGCTCGCTCTCCTTCCCCTGAGCCTTTTTAAAGCAGAAGTTGAGGCCTGTTCACAGGTCAGCCTCTCCCATCAAGGCGAGCCTGGAATGGGAGGGGACCTGCTCCGTCACTCCATGGTCAGGTTTGGCCCTTTAGCAGAAGGCCAAAGCTAAGAAGAGCTCCCTGCTAAAGAGGGGAGGGAGGAGTCCCCAGGCAAAGCTGCCTTAACTACAAAATTCACTTCAGGAAGATCTGCAGTCTCTTTAGGAAGCCAAAGCTCTGTGGGCCGTTGAGGAAGCCAAAGCTCTGTGAAGTAACTGCCTCACAAGCAGAGTTTGGCCTGTGTGGACCTGTGGAGCCAAAGAGGGGCGATGCTGACCAGGAGAGGAGCCACTGGAGCCCTGCTGAAGATCTCTTGGCAGCCACGGCCTCTCCACCGTCCCCAGCAGCAGCAGTGCACCTTCAGGCAGCTCCGACTGCTGGACCCTGCAGACTCAGGCCCCGCGCCTCTGCAGCAGGAAGTTTATTGCTCCTGGGAACCCATAGGATGTGAGAGAAAACAACTCCGTGGGACTGGCAGCCTTGGGTTTGGAAGTTGGAGCTGGCACCCACTGGCTTCACTTTCTGGTGTGTAGAGTGGAAGGCAAACCGGCCCGACCTCCCACACATGATGGCATGACACCCATGGGTAATGGGTGGAAAACTGCATTGTAATGTGCTCCATCTGTGTGAGGGATTCATGGTATTAGAATGACTCAGGTGAGCTCTTAAGCTACTTGCTAAGCCCTTAAATGTTTGCTTTTCAGAAAACCAGGATTCCTGAGCCTTGGCCCATTCTTAAATTCGCAGGAGCCACAGACCTTTCACCCCGTGTCTACTGACCAGAGGCCTGATGCTCCTGCCCACATGTCTCCCTGCCCCTCCAACCAGAAGACCTCTGGCCAGTCGCCATCCAGTGACCTGGCATGACCTCCCCAGCCTTTGAGGCAGTGATCAGGATGCCCGGAGAGTCAAATACTGAGATCCAGGGACTGGCACCCCAGCTGTGGGTTCTCAGAGTGGGTGCATATGAAGGAGTGAGGAACAAGGAGCCCAGGAACCTGTCTCTGCCAGCCCACCCCTCTGTGCCCACGGAGCCCGCTGCTGAGAGCCCAGCATGATCCCAGCCCACCCCTCTGTGCCCACGGAGCCCGCTGCTGAGAGCCCAGCATGATCCCAGCCCACCCCTCTGTGCCCACGGAGCCCGCTGCTGAGGCCCCAGCATGATCCCAGCCCACCCCTCTGTGCCCACGGAGCCCGCTGCTGAGGGCCCAGCCTGATCCCAGCCCACCCCTCTGTGCCCACGGAGCCCGCTGCTGAGGCCCCAGCATGATCCCAGCCCACCCCTCTGTACCCACGGAGCCCGCTGCTGAGGCCCCAGCATGATCCCAGCCCACCCCTCTGTGTCCACAGAGCCCGCTGCTGAGGCCCCAGCATGATCCCAGCCCACCCCTCTGTGCCCTCGGAGCCCGCTGCTGAGGCCCCAGCATGATCCCAGCCCACCCCTCTGTGCCCACGGAGCCCGCTGCTGAGGCCCCAGCATGATCCCAGCCCACCCCTCTGTGCCCACGGAGCCCGCTGCTGAGGCCCCAGCATGATCCCAGCCCACCCCTCTGTGTCCACAGAGCCCGCTGCTGAGGGCCCAGCATGATCCCAGCCCACCCTCTGTGTCCACAGAACCTGCTGCTGAGGGCCCAGCATGATCCCAGCCCACCCTCTGTGTCCACAGAACCTGCTGCTGAGGCCCAGAATGATCCCAGCCCACCCTCTGTGTCCACAGAACCTGCTGCTGAGGGCCCAGCATGATCCCAGCCCACCCTCTGTGTCCACAGAGCCCGCTGCTGAGGGCCCAGCATGATCCCAGCCCACCCTCTGTGTCCACAGAACCCGCTGCTGAGGGCCCAGCATGATCCCAGCCCACCCTCTGTGTCCACAGAGCCCGCTGCTGAGGCCCAGAATGATCCCAGCCCACCCTCTGTGTCCACAGAACCTGCTGCTGAGGGCCCAGCATGATCCCAGCCCACCCTCTGTGTCCACAGAGCCCGCTGCTGAGGGCCCAGCATGAGGACTGTGCCCAGCCTCTCCCGAGACCCTCACTCACCAGGTACTTGCAAATTTCCTCCAGGACCTACCTGCACATGGTCGCTGAGCGTGGCATGCTGCAATGGCTGGATGAGTGAGGACCAGATGATCACATCAGCCCACGCTGCCAGGACCCTTCCACAGGCCTGTGGGATGAAGAGAGGGAGGCCCCAACCCCACTGCTGTGGCTCTCCAGCCAGGGGGCTGAGTAGAAGCCCCTCCATCATGAAGAGAGTGCAAATGTGCTCAGGGACACCCAGAGGACAATGCCAAAGAGGTGGACGCAGAGCATACGGCCAAGTCTGGGCTCATGGAAAGAGGGCCACGGGGAAGGGGCTCTGCTACCACAAACAAGGGACATGAATCGGCCCTAGGGGTGGCTAGAAAGACAGCCAGCATACCTGGAACACTTCGGCGTTGTTGTCCTGCAAGCTCAGCAGCACTGGGACCAGAAATGTAAAAATTTGTTTCTGGGTAGTGGCTCCAGGCTTTTAATTTTGGAGCTGCTGTAGCGTGTGACCCAGGGTAGAGTTGGCTGAGATCCTCACCAGCTCCCGCTCCTGCCAGGAAGCACAAGTGGAGATGAGAGCCAGCGACTTCCCTGGCCCCGCCTGACCTGGCTTCCCTCCTTCCACATCTTGATCTCTATGTACAAGGGGTGCTGGCTGCACTGTGCTTAACTGATGCGTAGATGACACGATGTGTGTATGTGGGGGGTTCCCTCTAGAGCCCTGGAGCTAAGAAGACTGTTGATGAAGGCACAGTGCTAGGGATGAAGGTTATCATTTCAGTTCCACCGTGGACCACATCTGCAGCTCTTGACTTTATTCTCTACTGTGGATGAGCTCAAGAATGCGAGATTAAAAAAAAAATACATGTAGTTATTCTTGTTATACTGTGAACAAAATGGCTTAAATCTATATTACCTTGTGTGAATTCATACTGACCATAAACAGCTAAGCCCTGTACACTTTCGTTGAACAAAAATTTATTGAGCACCTACCATGAGCCAGGCACAGTCCAAATAACAGGGACATGGTGGGAAATGATGGAGAGCCCCTGAACATAGGAACAGATGCTTTCAGAAGTGGGAGGCCCACATCGTCACACAATGGCTGAACAGGGAGATGAGTCGGGGTCAGCACTTCAATTTAAAGACCACGAGAAAACAAAAACCCATGCATAGGAGCTCAAGACGGGTGAGTGAGCATTCATTCAGTCACCCCCTCCTGCCCCACATCCCTGCCCCACACCCCTAGAAAACAGAGATGACAGTTTTGTTTTGTTTTGTTTTTTGTTTTTGAGACAGAGTTTCACTCTTGTTGCCCAGGCCGGGGTGCAATGGCGTGATCTTAGCTCATCGCAACCTCTACCTCCCGGGTTCAAACGATTCTCCAGCCTCAGCCTCCTGAGTAGTTGAAATTACAGGCATGCACTACCACACCCAGCTAATTTTGTATTTTTAGTAGAGACGGGGTTTCTCCATGTTAGTCAGGCTGGTCTGGAACTCCCAGTCTCAGGTGATCCGCCCGCCTCAGCCTCCCAAAGTGCTGGGATTACAGGCCTGAGCCACTGTGCCCGGCTGACAGATATTTTTAAAATTTGTAATGATCCTGAAAGATTAACTGTCCCCCATGCCCTGCCCGCTGAGGACTGGAGTATCCCTGAAAGACGAACAGCAGGCAGATTTGGAACTGAAGCAGAAAGCATAGCACACAGTGAGGGAAAGAAGAACCTGCTACAGGAGGTGGAAGGGGCTCTGGAATGCACTAAGCTCAGGGATTGTGAACACAGGCAGCAGAAGACGACTCTGGGCAACCCTGGATGGTTGTGCGGGGCGGCAGTTCAGCCGCACAGTTTCATTTGCCTCCATCCCGCCCTCCCAATATCCCCCTTAGCAAGTGGCAAGCAGCAGGGGCAGGTAGCACCCCACTGAAGCAGGGAGCATGGCGTCAAGATCAAAGACACAGGGCGGTTCCCTGGGTATCTGACAACACCCTGGAGGAGCAGGAGTCCCAGGGTGAGAACACTGGATAGTGTCACATTCAGCTGTCCACAGATCTCTGGATGCTTCCCAGCCATTACTGAAACAGGCTGCAGTCATGGGTGTTGCTTTCACACAAGGCCAGCCAAGAAACTCTAGCATAGAAATGCTAGAAATCACTACCAAGGATCGGTATACATTCAGGAAAACCAGCACTACAGATGAAAGGAAACATTCAAGAAACAAAACACCCAGCATCCAGCCGGGTACAGTGGCTCACGCCTATTATCCCAGCACTTTTGGAGGCAGAGGCATAAGATTGCTTGAGCCCAGGAGTTCAAGACCAGACTGGGCAACATGGTGAGTCCCCATCTCTAAAAAATATTCAAAATTAGCCAGGCATGGCGATGTGTGCCTGTAGTACCACAACTTGGGAGGCTGAGGTGGGAGGATCACGAGCCTGGGAGGTCAATGCCACCATGAGTCATGATCCTGCCACTGCAGTCCAGCCTGGGTGACACATCCAGACCCTGTTTCAAAACAAGCAAAACCAAAAGAAAACCCACCATCCAAGGATGGAGTTAATAATAAAATCTGAACAAAACTTTAGAGAAAGTATTATTGAATCCCCAGAAACTTTTTTTAAATATTGAGTTCAGTTCCTAAAGTGCTTAGAAATTCAAAATTTGAAGTTATATATAAATCAATAAGTAAATCAATACAGGCACTGGTCAGGAAATATCTTCACAGAATAATGAAATAACTATCAAGATACCACAATGTCATCCAGAAGAGAAAAATATAGAGTATCTTCTTCATTAGAAAAACAAAAAGTTAAATGAAAATTCAATAGGTGGGTTGAATAGCAGAATAACCACAACTAAAGGGTGAATTCATTAAAAGTGAATCAGCCCAGAAATTCTTCCAAGTAGACAAAGAAATGGGAAATATGAAAGAGAAATTAAGAAACAGAGAATAAATCCAAACAAGTTCCAAAAATGGAACAGACAGAAGAGAAAAGAGGACATGTGAACCAAAATAGTAGAAGAACGTTTCACAGATGATGAGACCAGTAAGCTTTGCCTGGTGCCTTGCCTCCCTCCACATGACTGGATGAATGGCAAAGCAGCACCCAGCACCCGGATCTGAGGGCCCCTGTGGGGCAGCTCTTTCCATTTCCCCAGGTGACGTCTGTGTAGGTGATACCCACTTAGTACTTCTCACTCGGACTATAGTTCCTGACTTCCAAATCCAGCAATACGGAAGATAACAACCTTCCTACTCTAAACACCTTCGTATACTAGATAAAATATTATATATATGCATAGTTGAGCTTGCAGGAGGGTAACAGAAATCTCTAGGGACCAAAACCAAAAAGTTTGCTGACACTCCACCTGCCCTAGGGGTTGGAGGATTTTACTGGTCCCAATAACCCCTAGGGGCATGTAATATCTCCTGGGATCCACAGCCTGCAGCCACACAACCAGAAACTGAGGTGTATGCACCAGGATACAGAGAGAGCTCTGAGAGAAACCCTCCAGGTAACACCCAAGGAGCCAGGAAACACTTCACAATGTTCAAAGGAAGTGAAGAAATCCCTCATTTCTTTTTCTCTCAGTCTCTCAGGCCTTATCCCCCAGGCAGGCCCCGTGGGAGCCTGTAAAAGCCAAAACTCTGAAGGAGGGAAGCCTTCCTCTCCATTTGCAGGCACCGTGGCCCCAAGAGGATGAGGAAAACTCCCATTGCTTTATGTCTTCTCTGCCGCCTGCCACTTAGCACCAGATGTGGGGACAGTCACAGAAGTGCCTGGCATTGTGGGGTAACAAAAGCCCCAGCTTTCTGGCCACTGAAGAAGGGGAGCCCCAGGGAACTGTAAAGTACCAGGGAGGCTGCAGAGAGGAGGCAACTGAGGAAAGTGATCCTATAAAGGTGTTTATGAACTCCCGAGCTCACTATATGCCCAGGTCTGACCCTGACCAGCATGCCATAGACAATGAGAACTGAACTACAGGATGGACTACCATTCCAGGTCCCAGGCTGGCCACTGGTGGCCCAAATGCACAATAGCAGAGGCTTCGAACCAAGAACTGGCATTGGACTAACAACCCACGGACGGCTGACCAGATTGGCAGCCTCAAGGTAAATAAGTCAATTGCCTGCTAAAATTACCAGGACACTCTTGGAAGACTCAGAGTCACATAATATCATCTTCATAATGTCTATGACTGAGTCCAGAATCACTCAGCATGCAAAGGACCAGGAACATTTCATCACACATGGGAAGACAATGAACATGCTGAAGTCAAGGGAAAATAGATTTAAATTATGTAATAAAAACTTTAAAGCGGTTACTGTGCAAAGTATTCCAGAAAGCCATGGTGAACACTCTTGAAATAACAGAAGTAATCTCAGCAAAGAAATAGAAGACATACAGAAAAACTGTGGAAAGCTTTAGAACTGAACAATATAAGCCTGGGTAGGCTCCGTAGTAAAATGGAGATGGCAGAGGAAAGAATCAGTGAACTTGAAGACAGATCAATAAAAATGATCCAATCTGAACAAAGAGAAAAACGATTCGAAACCAAAAGTATCTTGTGGCCTGAGACCATAACAAAAGGTGTAACATTTGTGTCAGGAGAGTCCTAAAAGAAGAGAAAGAGCATGGTGGGGCTGAACAAAACGATATAATAGTAAGAACTTTCCAAGTTTGGTGAAAGGTATCAATTTAGGGATTCCAGTTGCTCAGTGAACCTCAAACAGATGAAAACCAAGGAAATGTATGCCTAGAAGCTTCATAAACTACTGAAAACAGAGACAAATATAAGGCCAAATAAAGGCACTTTCAAAGACTAAAAATGTTTACTACTAAGAGACCCTCACTGAAGGAACCACAAAGGAAAGAAAAACAAAATCTAAAAGGGAGGAAGGAGCTGGAAGAAAGAAAAATAAGCCAAGAAATTTGTAAGCATGTGGGTAAATCTACACCAGTATTAACTGTATAAAATCATGACAATCATGAAGATGATGACATAAAGACCAAATTTAGGGATTTAATAAGAAGGTGTAGCTAAAATACTGGACAACATTAATATATAATGTGGGAGGCTGTGATCAGAATTCAAGCATTCTAAGGTCCATGGATTATATCATTTGGAGGGAGGAAAAAGATATTATCTTCAGACTTAGTGAAGTCAAGTACAGTATACATGGTAAATTTTAAACATAACAGAAAGATAGGTGAGTTTGATATTGGCCTTGCCACCAGCCGGTGTCCAGAGTCATAGAGGAGATGAGACCAATACAAAAACAATTGAAATCCAAGGCTCACAAGTTGAGACAGTTATAGACACCAGAGCTGGAGTCCCATAACCCTGTGTCTCAGGGATGTCAGGTTCTTCCCAGCTCTAAAGTCACCTGCAAGGAAGATGAGATGTGAGGAGGAGTGGGACAGGTCTGGTCAGTTCAACTTTCTGAGTCTTACGTTTTTCTTGCCGTGAGGACCCTGGGATCCTAAGGCTTCTGTGTGCGGTTTGGGAGGCGGGTAGAGCCACTTGTCCTCTCCCTGCCTTACTCCATGAGTGGCATCTGCAGAATAAGATCCTTCGAGTCAGAACCCTTTACATTTCAGTCAGTTGGCTTCTTATTTGGGTACCAGTGGCTCCTCCAGAAAATTCTGGTGAGTCAGTGGAGGAGTGTGTGCTCCATTGTGTAGAGTAAGAAATGCATTTGGGACATGTCCTGTGCTCAGCTTCGAGTAGCCAAGTCTCCTTTCTTCTGTCCCTTGGTGACCTAAGCCTGGCACCACAGTGCCTTGCTCTAACCCAGTATCCTCAGATCAGCCCATATTGTGTTCAACTGATCCTAGGGACCTGGGCACATACATCATTAATCAGCAGACGCAGCTGCCTGGCAATGTCGCAGAAGAGCATTTTAATGTCCCTGCCCTGCATATGGCAGAGGATGTTGCACAGGTTCTTCACCGCCTGCGGTGCCTCTCACACTCAGTCTCCAAATTCCCCCTCATTCTTCAAAATGCAGCACAGACATCCCTTTCTCAAGAAGCCTCCCTTGTCCCTTGCCTCATCTCTAACCCAAGTCCCTCCCCACTGACCTCCTGTACCCGTGCATACATCCCCCTTCTCCCTACCACATGTCAATCTCAGCTGTATCTCTCTCCTTCTAGACAGTAGCTTTCTGGGAACAATGAGGAATGTCAGTCGTGGTTGCATCTCTTGCAGCCATCACAAACCCCAACACATGTCAATGCTTAAATTGTGTTGTTCACCCTTGCACTGACCTCTTTACAGTGCCTTGCCTAAGACGTTCCTTTCGTGAGGAGAAAACTACACGTCCTTGGGCACACCTGCCATGACATCTTCTGATTTTTATAGGGACTTTTGTACAGGGTGGCTCAGCACATTCAGTCTTCCAATTGCTATGCTCTGTTATCTACATCTAGAGCTAAACTTTTTAGTTTCAGCCTCTCTGCATAATCTCCTTTTTATTTTTGAGACAGGGTCTCACTCTGTCCCCCAGGCTGCAGTGCAGTGGCACTATCATGGCTCACTGCAGCATAGACCTCCCCAGTTCAAGTGATCCTCCTACCTCAGCCTCCCAAAGTGCTATGATTACAGGCATAAGCCACCACACCAGGCCCATAAGTGGTGCTGTCCAGTGAGAAGAATTAGGAGAATGAAGAATCCATAGAGCACTCCCACCCACTGCTGTCCCTGTTCTCTAATCAAACTAATGCTTCCGTCTCAGGCATCCGTACCCTGGCAGGGGATGTGTTTCTCCCCTGCCACCAGGAAGCTCCTTGGAGGCAGTTTGTGGAGACGTGATTTATCCCACAGCTTCCTGATGACCCTTTCTGGGTTGTTGTACCTCACAATCATTAGGACCAAAATACACATCTCCTCCAGTTCTCCTTGTGGCTTTTGGAAAGGCAAGGTTCTGAGGCTCATACCCAAGAAAAGTCCCCCAGCATCTGAGAATCAGCTTTGGTCATTAAGTGATTCTCCCCTATCAGGAGGGCAGAGACTCACTTGCCTCAACCTCCCACCCCATCCAACATACACCTTCCCAGTGATGGAGGGAAAGAGGTCTCTAGAGGGTGCAAGAGGACAAGAGGAAGGGACCTGTTCTTAGTCTGCGAAGTCTCTGGCTTATGTGTCGGGGTGAGGGTGGGGACCAGAGTTTCCGGAGCACAGAGCTTCTCCTGAAGCTGTGAGTAAACCATCAGGAAGAAGTTGTGGAAGCAACTTTGGAAATTCCCTGGGACCTCAGAGGTCTAGGTCAGAAGACATGTGTGCCAAGGGAAGGCAGGGAAACCTACTCATAGGTGGTAGGTAGCCAAGAAAATAAAACAGCAGATTAAGCCAGTGTCAGGAAGGTAAGTACACACGTGTGTGGACGGACAGGCAGGTAGATGACATGAATACTTGGTCTAAAGGTGTGCAGGGCTGGGCGCTGTGGCTCACACCTGCAATTCGAACACTTTGGGAGGGAGATCACTTGAGGTCAGGGGTTTGAGACCAGTCTAACCAACATGGTGAAACCCTGTCTCCACTGAAAATACAAAAATTAGCCAGGTGTGGTGGCAGGTGCCTATAATCCCAGCTACTCAGGAGGCTGAGCCAGGAGAATTGCCTGAACACTTTGGAAACAATGTCACAAGCTGTAGATATAGTCCATGGTAGAACTGAAATGATGACTTTATTTCCTAGCACTGTGCCTTCAGCAACAGGCTTCTTAGCTCCAGGTCTTTAGAGAGAACCCCTCACATACACACATCATGCACAGTGCAGCCGGCGCCCCTTGCACACGGAGACCAAGACGTGGAAGGAGGAAAGCCAGGTCAGGCGGGGCCAGGGAAGCCGCTGCCTCTCATCTTTGCTTTGTGCTTCCTGGCAGGAGTGGGAGCAGGTGAGGATCTCAGCCACCTCTGCTGTGGGCCACATGCTGCAGAAACTAAAAGAGTATAAGCCTGGAGGCATCACCCCCAAAATTTTTTCACACTTCTGATCCCATTGGTGCTCAGCATTCAGGAAAATAACATGGAAGTGCTCCAGATACTCTGGCTGTCATTTGTCTGGCCACTGCCAGGCCTGATATGTGTCCCCTTTCCTCGAGAGCAAGGCCCCTTCCCTGTGGCCATTTCCATGAGCCCGGCCTTGCCTGTAGGCTCTACGTTCACCTCTTTGACATTGTCCTCTGGGTGACTCTGAACACATCTGCCCTGTCTTTATGGCGGAAGGGCTTCCGCTCAGCCCCCTGGCTGGAGAGTCACAGGAGTGGGTTTGGGGCCTCCCTTCTCTCCATCCCATAGGCCTGTGGAAAGGCCCTGGCAGTGTCGGCTGATGTGATTGGCTGGTCCTCACTCATCCAGTCACTGCAGCATGCCACACTCAGCGACCACATGCAGCTGTAGCATGCCACACTCAGCGACCACATGCAGGTTCTGGAGGAAATCTGCAAGTACCTGGTGAGTGAGGGTCTCAGGGGAGGCTGGGCACAGTCCCCATGCTGGGGCCTCAGCAGCAGGCTCCGTGGGCACAGAGGGGTGGGCTGGCGGAGACAGGTTCCTGGGCTCCTTGTTTCTCACTCCTTCACGTGAGCCCACTCTTGAGAACCCACAGCTGGGGTGCCAGTCCCTTGTTCTCAGTATTTGACTCTCTGGGCATCCAGATCACTGCCTCAAAGGCTGGGGAGGTCATGCCAGGTCACTGGATGGCGACTGGCCAGAGTCCCTCTGGTTGGAGGGGCAGGGAGACATGTGGGCAGGAGCATCAGGCCTCTGGTCAGTAGACATGGGGTGAAGGGTCTGTGGCTCCTGAAAATTCAAGAACAGGCCAGGGCTCAGGAATCCCTGTTGAAAAGCAAACATTTAAGGGCTAAGAAAGTAGGTGAAGAGCTCACATGAGTCATTCTAATATAATCAATCCCTCACATAGGAGGAGCACTTTACAAAGCACTTTTCCATTTATTACCCACAGGCGCTTGTCATGGTGTGCGGGAGGTTGGGCGGGTTTGCCTTCTACTCTATACTTAAGCAAGTGAAGCCAGTTGGTGCCAGGTCCGACATTCAAACCCAAGGCTCAGCCCCACGGAGTTGTTTTCTCTCACATCCTGTGGATTCCCTCCTGCTGCAGAGGCGCGGGGTCTGAGTCTGCAGGGTCCAGCACTCGGAGCTGCCTGAAGGTGCACTGCTGCTGCTGGGGACGGCGGAGAGGCCGTGGCTGCCAAGAGATCTTCAGCAGGGCTCCCAGTGGCTCCTCTCCTGGTCAGCACCGCCCCTCTTTGGCTCCACACAGGCCAAACTTAGCTTGTAGAGCAGTTACTTCACAGAGCTTTATCTTCCTAAACAGCCCACAAGTCTCCCTGAGGACGGCTGCAGTGAATTTTATAGGTAGGGCGGCTGCTCCTGGGGACTCCTCCTTCCCCTATTCAGCAGGGGAGCCCTCCTTGGCCTGAGCAGCTCCTTCTGGAAAGCCTTTGGTGCTAAGCCCATTCCCCCAAAGAAGCATATATTTAATTCCATCTGCAGTTCATTTCATGAAACACAGAGAAACAAATGGCTTCAAAGGCTAAATAAATCATCCTGAACTGGCTGGCAGGAAGAATCATATCTTCGATTCACCAATAAATAAAATCAATGAAATATAAAGAATAAAAAATACACTGCCACACTGGTGGGGCAGGAGGGTAAAGTCACGCCCCTCACAATAGGTAATGTCTATAAAAGGACAACCGAGGCCCAAAGTTCACCCGCAAAAGGTGGGTCTGTCTCAACACCAGCTGCCAATCACTGTGAACCTTTGGAACTGGGGCTGGAAGAAGCTTGCCCGGATGTCAGTGAGACCACATAGCAGATGGAGGGAGCTACGTGTCAGAGAAATCCCAGCCACTAGGAGCAGCAGCGCTCAGCAGCACCTCAGGCAGACGTTTCTGCTCTTGTGCAAAGAACAGAGCAATCCATTCAAGTTCACAGGGGCAGGCAGCACTTGAAAAGGTGGGAGACAAGTTGCAGGGCAGAATTTTCCAGGGAAGCCTTCCTGGGGGAGTGGGAGAGCCCAGCAGAGTTTAGAAGGAGGGAGGGGCACTATCTGGGCAATCCTCTGTCTCTCTCTTCTCCTCAGGCACGGTTCAGGAAGACCCTAGAGTTTCACGGCAGGCTCATGAGAGCTTTCAGAACTGAGACCACACACAGATAGATCCAGGCCTGCTTGGAGGTCAGTGGGATGAGGCCCTTGAAAGTCGGTGTATTGGGTTCCTAGGGCTCCCTCACTTAAAACAACAGACATTTGTTCTCTCAGTTGAGAAGGCTAGAAGTGCAAAGTCAAGGTGTTGGCGGGGTGACTTTCTACTGGAGGCTCTGAGGGAGAAGCAGTTCCATGGCTGTATTCTGGCTTCACATTTAAAACATGAGAGGACTAGACATGGAATAAGCTCCCTGAGAAACAGGGATGAGAGGGGACTCAGTGCTGTGAGGAGGCATTAGCTTTACTCAAAAGCAAGGCCCTTTCCCACGGCTGTAGAAGGAGAGGCTGCCGGGACTGCAGAGGGAGGCTAGAAAGTGCAAACGTTCCCCCCACATAAGCAAGATGTTAAGGTGGTGCTTTAGATAGGTCCAAGGGTTGAGGCTCTCCAGGCCTTGCTGGAATTCTGTCCAGTCTTCTAAAGAAGGCTGAAGTTCTTGTGTTTGCCCATTTAAATTAAGAACTTTGTTTTGTAATTCACCAATATCAAAGGTGACGTTGGATGTGAAAGCTCCCTGCAAATGGTCTCACACAAGGTCCCATGGATACTCACTTTGGTTATATTCTAAGTTGGTTACACAAATATGAGTGTGATTAAAATGACAATGCAATTGCTGCTGCAACTGCAAGCTTTGTACCTGTTCTCCGAACCATAGGACCACGGATTTCAACATTGCCACTTCAGTTTGTAACTCAGTGTTCATTCTGCTCTGAAGTAGCCACGCTCGGTTGGCTGTGCGCGTCCAGTTCTCCACATACTGAGCTGTTTGAAGAGAAATGTGCAGAGCTACACAGGACATCACAACAGAAGTTAGTAGTGTGACCAAGGAAACAGTAGCAAAAATTATCATGCCTAAGTCTCCATGGACACGATGAGTAAGCTAAGTTAGAAGAAGTTTCACAAAATGCAAAGCAGGTGTGGCAACCCAAGGCACCGACAGATTAACAGAATCCATAGCCCAGGGATGCCACCTAAAATCATCAAAGCAGAGATATTATGTGTTTGTATTTTTTGTTGTTGTTGTTTATTTCAATTTCATTTAGTTCTGGTATGATCTTGGTTATTTCCTTTCTTCTTCTGGGTTTGAGTTTGGTTTGTTCTTGTTTCTGTAGTTCCTTGACGTGTAACCTTAGATTGTCTGTTTGTGCTCTTTCAGGCTTTTGACATGGGCATTTAGGGCTATGAACTTTCCTCTTAGCACCACCTTAGCTGTATCCCAGAGGTTTTGATAAGTTGTGTTGTTATTGTCATTCGGTTTGAAGAATTTTTAAATTTCCATCTTGATTTCATTTTTGACCCAATGATCATCCAGGAGCAGGTTATTTAATTGCCATGTATTTGTGTGGTTTTGAAGTACCTTTTGGAGTTGATTTCCAGTTTTATTCCACTGTGATCTGAGAGAGTGCTTGATATAATTTCAATCTTCTTAAATTTATTGAGGCTCATTTTATGGACTATCATATGGTCTATCTTGGAAAAAGTTCCATGTACTCTTGAATAGAATGTGTATTCTGTGGTTGTTGGATGAAATGTTATATATAGATCTGTTAAGTCCATTTGTCCCAAGGTATAGTTTAAATCTATTGTTTCTTTGTTGACTTTCTGTCTTGATGACCTGTCTACTGCTGTCAGTGGAGTACTGAAGTCCACCACTATTATTGTGTTGCTGTTTATCTCATTTCTTAGGTCTATTAGTAATTGCTTTATAAATTTGGGAGCTCCAGTGTTAGGTGCATATATGTTTAGGATTATGATATTTTCCTGTGGGACAAGGCCTTTTACCATTATATAATGTCCCTCTTTGTCTCTTTTAACTGCTGTTGCTTTAAAGTTTGTTTTGTCTGGTATAAGAATAGCAACCCCTGCTTGCTTTTGGTGTCCATTTGCATGAAATGCCTTGTTCCACCCCTTTACTTTAACTTTATGTGAGTCCTTATGTGTTAGATGAGTCTCCTGAAAGCAGCAGATAGTTGGTTGGTGAGTTCTTATCCATGCTGTGGTTCTGTATCTTTTAAGTGGAGCATTTAGGCCATTTCCATTCAATGTTAGTATTGAAATGTGAGGTACTGTTGCATTCATCGTGCTCTTTGTTGCCTGTCTACTTTGTTTATTTTTGGTTTTTTGTTTTTGCTTTTTAACTTGTATTTTTGTTTTATAGGGCCTTTGTGATTTATGCTTTAAAGACGTTCTGTTTTGATGTGTTTCCAGGATTTGTTTCAAGATTTAGAGCTCCTTTTAGCAGTTCTTATAGTGATGGCTTGGTAATGACAAATTCTCTCAGCATTTGTTTGTCTGAAAATAGCTGTATCTTTCCTTGACTTATGATGCTTAGTTTCGCTGGATACAAAATTCTTGGCTGATAATTGTTTTGTTTGGGGAGGCTGAAGATAGGGCCTCAATCCCTTTTAGCTTGTAGGGTTTCTGCTGAGAAATCTGCTGTTAATCTGATAGGCTTTCCTTTATAGGTTAGGTTACCTGGTGCTTCTGTCTCATAGCTCTTAAGATTCTTTCCTTCATCTCAACTTTGGATAACCTGATGACAATGTGGTTAGGTGAAGATCTTTTTGCAATGAATTTCCCAAATTTGTGCTTCTTATATTTGCGTGTCTAGGTCTCTAGCAAGGCCAGGGAAGTTTTTCTCAATTATTCCCTCAAATATGTTTCCCAAGCATTTAAAATTGTCTTCTTCATCAGGAACATTGATTATTCTTAGGTTTGGTCATTTAACATAATACCAGACATCTTGGAGGTTTTGTTCATATTTACTTATTCTTTTTCTTTGTCTTTGATGGATTGGATTAATTTAAATACCTTGTCTTCGAGCTCCAAATTTCTTCCTTCCACTTGTTCAATTCTATTGCTGAGATGTTCCAGAGCATTTTGCATTTCTAAAAGTGTATCCAAATTTTCCTGAATTTTTTTTATTGATTTTCTTTAAGCTATCTATTTCCTTGAATATTTCTCCCTTCACTTCTTGTATCATTTTTTTGATTTCTTTGCATTGGCCTTCGCCTTTCTCTGGTCTCTCCCTGATTAGCTTAATAACTAACTTCCTGAATTCTTTTTCAGGTAAATCAGGGATTTCTTCTTGGTTTGGATCCATTGCTAGTGAACTAGTGTGATTTTTGAGGGGGTGTTGATGAGTCTTGTTTTGTCATATTACCAGGATTGTTTTCTGGTTCCTTCTCATTTGGGTAGGCTCTGTCAGAGGGAAAGTCTAGAGCTGACAGTTATTGTTCAGACTTTTTTGTCCCACAGGGTGTTCCCTTGATGTAGTGCTCTCCCTCTTTTCCTGTGGATGTGGCTTCCTGTGAGCCAAATTGCAGTGATTGTTGCCTCTCTTCGGCGTCTAGCCACTCAGTGAGTCTACCCAGCTCTGGGCTGGTACTGGGGGTTGTCTGCACAGAGTCCTGTGATGTGAGCCATGTGTGGGTCTCTCAGCCATGGATACCAGCATCTGTTCCAGTGGAGGTAGTGGAAGGTGCAATGGACTCTGAAGGACCTTAGCTTTAGGGGTTTAATACTCTTTTTTTGTGATGGTTGGCCTTCTGCCAAGAGGTGGCACTTTCTGAAAAGCATCAACTGTAGTAGTGTGGAGAGGGACCAGTGGTGGGCAGGGGCCCTAGAACTCCCTGGATTATATGCCCTTTGTCTTCCGCCACCAGGGTGGATAGGGAAGGACCATCGGGTGAGGGCAGGGCTAGGTGTGTCTGAGCTCAGACTCCCCATGGGTGGGTCTTGCTGTGGCTGCTGTGCGGGATGAGGGTGAGATCCCTGGGTCACTGGAGTTGTGTACCTAGAAGGATTAAGGCTGCCTCTGCTGAGTCATGCAGGTTGTCAGGAAAGTGGGGGAAAGCTGGCAGTCACAGGCCTCACCCAGCTCCCATGCAAACGGAAGGGTTGGTCTCACTCCTGCCACGCCCCCTGCCACCAACAGCCCCAAGTCTGTTTCCAGGTGGAGGGCAAGTCGGGCTTGAAAACTTGCCCAGGGCTTTCCACCTCCCAGCTGTAAAAGAAAAGGACTTGAGTTATTCCCACGTCTGTGAAGTCTGCAAGCTGGATTCGCGCCCTTCCCTGAGTTCTTGCCAGGAGGCTTCTTACCCCGTTCAAATTGTTACAAAGTTCAGCTAGAGAAGTCCCCCTTCCTGTGCAGTTTTATCTCCTGCTCCTCCGCCACCCTCCTGATGGATCCCTGTGGGTACCAGCAGGAATGGGCTGCTTGGGGATCCAGCAAGCTCCCAGGGCTTTCTGCTGCTTCCTCTACCCCTGTATTTTGCTTGGCTCAGCTCTCTAACTTGACTCAGCTCCAGGTAAAGTCGGAAACCTCTCCCGCAAACAGACCACCAGCTTCCCCAGCGGGACTGTGTGTTCGGGAAAGGAGGGTCTCCCTTTCCCACTTCCGCACTGGGGCACTCACAGTATTTGAGGGTCTCCTGGGTCCTACAGGAGCAGTCGGCTTCCTTCAGAGGGTCTGTGGGTCCTCTCAGAACTGCTAGTTTGTTCTTGCAGTCAATCTGGAGCTAAAATTCACAATGCAAGCCTCCGCATGCTGCTCTGTCTGGAGCTGCAATCTAGTCCTGCCTCTTGTCTGTCCTGATCCCTCCACGAAAGCTTCCAGTTTTTATATAATCTATGTAAAATTTCAATTGAATTCATGCATTGCTACAAATCAGTTTCTTCTAATCTGCATTGTGTGGAGGGAAAGCACTCTCTTGGATGTGAATGGAAACAATAGGAAAAGTTGTAAATAAAACTTAGTAGGGAAATAATGAGAAAATGTAGCTCCCACCTTCCCTTTTCCTTTTTTCTGTAATAGCTCCTGTGTATTTTAGCATGGAATTTTGGTGTGGTGGGCGGTTTAGAAAAATAAGTGCACTAGTTTAGGTGATTTGCAGATTTTATAAAAGAGTTGAAATGAAGTCAAACATGAATGCGAATGGGAGACATTTCTCCAGGGGTCTCTTGTTCCTTCACATATTGCAAGCAGCAGAGCTGGCTGTCCTTGCTCTAGGTAATCTTTTCAAGGATGTTTGCATTGAGATCTGCCTTGGAAAACAGAGGTAGTGTCTGCCTCCAAAGCAAAGAGCTGGTTCGTTTGCTGTTCTCTACAATAAAGATCGTGTTTTCCTCTAGGCAAAGCTCAGCAGGTTTACTTACAGCCCATAATAAAAGATTGGGGTTTCCTAAATACAGGGCTCCTCTCGTGTAACATACCCTGTATATGGAGTTGTCACCTGGCCCTGCTTGTCTCCCATGTAGGAATTGGGGCTTGGGGAACCAGCACAAAAAAATGATGGTGCTCAGGCTACTGCTATTGCTATGAGTAGTTAACCACCCTTTATCTCTAACCCAGGAGTCTCGCGTCTTCTGCCAGCGTCCTGAAACTATGGCAGACTCACTTGTTAACTTCGCAAATAAGGTCAAATTTCAGGACTTTCATAGCTCCTGACAGTCGCCATGTAATAGAGGATTAAAAGACAAGCTCAGCTCTTGTTCCAGTCAGCCTCATTCCTCTGCCTACAATATAAAATCACCCAATCACATTCTTCTTTTAAATTGAACAGTCCTTACATGGTTAAGGAAAGGAGAAATTCATTGTAAGGAATGTTTACATCTTGTATAGAATTCCTGCAAGTGTAATGTTTCAAAAGGTTTTCCTGTGGCTGAAGTACACTTACTCTGTGTACCTCTAGAGAAATGAACTTACAAACTGAAAATTTTCAGCTTGGTATATACAAAAACACACATTTTCACAATTAGATCTATCCCAAAGAGAATAAATTTTGAGGTAATAAGCTCACTGCTGGCTTAGATGATCACTTATGGGACCTCTAATGGGGCAGGGATCAGACTAGATGTGTACGAAGATCTCTTCCAATTGAAGCTGCTACTGTGGAGGATGTTGTTTTCAGTGGACTCTCTAACCAGGTTTATTTTCATACCAAGAAATGAAGAAAGTGAGCTAGGGGATTCAGCTGGGACTCAGAAGACTGCACTTGATAGACTCATCATGAGATGAAGATCTCGTGCTTAGTGTGGCAGAAACTCATCAAGCCTAGCTCACTTTGGAGTAAGTTGGTGCTGGAGAATGAATTCATGCTAACCAAATTCACCAAGAGCCTGATTTACAAACTAGAGAGCCAAGGCCTTAAGTTTACAGCAAAAGACAAACTTCCAATGACTATAGTTTTCTTGTCCAATGTCTAAGGCACCCTCCCCTCTCCACCTGCTGTGTACAAGGGAGAAACAACCACTCCACACCCGACTGAACATTTTCTCACCTTATCACTGTAGCAGAAACTGGCTACTCTTCCCCCTGGGTAGACAGCCAGGCTGTATTTCCCTGCTGCCCCTGCAGTGAGAGGTGGCCATCGGAGCCAGCGCTGGCCAATGGACTCTGCACTGGAGTGACACATGCTGCTTCCAGGCCTGTGCCTCAAACCTCCCACATGTCCTCTGTCTGCTCTTCTCACTTCCAAGGAGCACAGCCATCATGGAAGCCCCAGATTAGCAATGGCAGATTGGGAGGCACAGATGGGAGGAACCTGGGTCCCTGACTCAAAGCATCATGGATTTGGACTTCCCATTATTGAGAGATAAGCTTCCATTGTGTTTAAGCCTTTATATGAGTATTTGTGTATAGTTTGTTATAGCAACTGCCATCTTTTCATTGAAACACTCATGCTGCCTCCTGTCCCTGGAATGCTTGTAACCCTGCCCTGCTTCACCAGGGTGACTCCCACTTGGCCTTTAAGTTCATCTCTGCCGTCACACCCTCCAGAAAGCCTTCTCCGAGCACCCCAAGCCCTCCACCAACAGTTCGGTGTCTCCAGCAGATGCTGCACAGCTGGCTGCCCTCTGCCTGCCCTCCCCTTCTTCCTCTTAGAATCCCAAGACTCCCGTGCGGCTAGAAGCAGTCGTGTGATCCAGTGCCGGTCAATAAGATGTAAGAGGAAGCCTCTGGGTAGAGATTCGTAGGAATCTCCTTTCAAAAAGGAAGAGATTGAGCTCATTTCTGCCTTTTACCTTTTTTCTCTGTGCTTGCCTGCTTCCCTCCTGGGACTCCGATGCAGCACCTGCGAATGGGCATGCGTGTTACAACTCTTCGGCTGAAACCCACATGCTCAGGCAGAGTGGAAGGAAGTCCTGGGTTCCCGAAGGCATCATGGAGCCGCCACGTCAGCCCTGTGCTACCGACCTCCCTTCTCCTGTTGTGTGGAGAATATGAACCCTGGTGCTTGAGCCCTGTGGTCCGGTTGCTCTCGGGCACAGCTGAAAGTAATCTTAACTAGACGAGCTCCTCTGTGAGTGCTCCCAGGCACCCAGTTCCCCTCCACAGTGCCTGTCAAAACACCCATTGCACTCACATCATCTGGTTGTGTGTCTGTTTCCCTGGCTTGTTGAAGGCACGGGGCAAGCACTCAGTAACTGTGGTGACAGGGACATTGTTGTGTCTCCTCATCCTGGACCTGAGGAAAGGGAAGGTTTCCCTGGAGCACACAGAAAATCCCAAAGGCATCCCCACCCCATCTCCTCTATTGGTGGAGCGTCGGCTCCGCGATCACTGCAGTCTTCCAGGCTCTCACTTTCTCTGATTCCACCTCACAGCCAGTAAATTTCCACACAAGAAGGATATGAAAGTATCAGATACAGCCCTGGACCTCTTATCAGGGAAGTCAAGGAATGCATACAGGACAACAACTAGTACTTGCGTGGCACTTCTTATGCGGCAGGTGAAATGCACATAAAGTTAACCATTTTAAAGCGAACCATCGGTGGCATTTCATACATTCGCAGTGTTGTGCCACCACTCCCTCTATGTAGTTCCCAAACATTTTCATCACCCCAAAATGAAACCTTGCACCCATGAAGCAGCCACTTCCCATTCTTCCCTCTGCTCGGCCCCTAGAAACCACCAATCTGCTTTCTGTTTCCATAGATTTACCTATTCTGGATATTTCATATAAATTGAATTACATAATATGTGACCTGTGTCTGGATTCTTTCACTTCATGTATACATTTGAGGTTTAACCACGTGGTGCCAGGCATCAGTTCTGCATTCCTTTTTGTGACTGAGTAATACTCCATTGTTTTATGTATGACAATTTGTTTATCCATTTATCCATCTATGGACACAGGCATCATTTGTAATCACTTGAAATATATTAACTCATTGAATCCTCACCACAGACACAGATGCAGTTATTGTCCCTAAATTATTATAGAGTAGAAACTGAGGCACAAATAACATGCCTAAGATCACACAGCTATTAAGCAGAATAAGGACTCCAGTCCAGGCAGTCTAGTACCAAAGGCCTTCCTTGTAACCATTACTCTCTACTATCTCACAGAGAACAACCCCAGATAGCACAACATGGGGGCTAAGCTGTCTAGTGGAGCTTCAAATGCTATACGTTTCAGAGAATGGGGAGGTCCCTGGCTGTCACAGAGCCTTCCTGGAGAAGTAGGATCATGTAAGGTCTAACTCAGGGCAGGTCAGGGTGATGTGAGTGACCAGCTCACTCAGAACACAGCCATTCATGGGTGTTCAGTAAAACTGGCTCTAGAACCAGTGATGACTTCAGCCCAAGCCTCCCATAAGGCAGAGTGCTTGTCTTTGCCTCCACAGCACAGGGAATTCTGGGCAGAGTTCTGGGCCCAAGCTTCTTTCAAATACCTTATAATCAGCGAGAGAAGCTGGCTGTGTCTTCTGTCTGGCTGCATCTGCCTAACAGTTTAGAGAGTGGGACATTTCCTTCCTCCTTTCTCCAAGTATCCTTGGAAGACTTCCCAAAAAGCAATGCACCTTGGAGAAATGTAATGCTGGAGAGGAAAGTGCTTTCCAGGAGAGGGGAGTCTGTTCCAGGAACTGTGATACAAGGGAACTTCTTAAACTAAGTCCTCAGTCTCCTAGGAAATCATTACAATTTTCTTCCTATAAATCAGGGCTCAGGACACCCTACTGCATTCTCTTCACCCCTCCACCAGAATTCCTAAAGTCCATGCTCACGGATCCTGGGAATCTGGGAGGTTGGAGGATGCTGCCAAACCTCAGCAAGACTGCCCGGGGCCAACCCTGCAGCCTTCCTTCCCCGGGTCCACTCAGCCCAGCTGGCCAGCAAAGGCAGGCCGGGCCTCCGTGTCCACACATGAGAATGATCTGCAGCTTTTCTTTGTCTAGGCTAAGGTCAAGGATTCCCACTGCAGCTCTAGGGTGAGGGTAAACGTTTTTGCAATCCGGCTCCTAGAAAATCTTTAAAATTAGGTCTGAGATGAGCTTGTCAGTAGTAGATTAGGTAGAAAACTTTTATACAGTTGAGGGTGAACCGTCTGGAGGGTGAACCGTTTGGTCTGGTTCTAGAACTGGGAGTAGTACCTTGGCGCCTAGCAGCACATCTTTGAGAACATGCAACCAGGCTTGGTATGTGATGGAGCGTGTGTGTGAGTGTGAGAGTGTGTGTGAGAGAGTGTGTGAGTGAGAGTGTGTGTGTGAGTGTGTGTGTGTGAATGTGTGTGTGAGAGTGTGTGTGTGTGAGTGTGCACGTGTGTGTGTGTTTGAGTGTGTGACTGTGTGTGTATGTGCGTGCGCACGCACGCATGGGTGTGTGTGAGACTGTGAGAGTGTGTGTGTGTGCGGGTGTGTGTGAGACTGTGAGAGTGTGTGTGAGTGTGAGTGTGTGTGAATGTGTGTGCGAGAGAGAGTGTGTGTGTGAGTGTGTGAGGGTGTGTGTGAGAGTGTGTGAGTGTGAGTGTGTGTGAATATGTGTGTGAGAGTGTGTGTGTGAGAGAGTGTGAGAGTGTATGAGTGTGTGTGTGTGTCTTTTGATACACAGACATCCTGGAGCATATATTTCATTTCTCATTCAAATAAATCCTACAGATAACAAAGTGCTTTGACATCTGGTCTCTACAGCCCTCCAGAGGCGGCAGGGCTGTAAACCTACTAGAGACTGCTGAAGCCCCCCTCAGTGTCTTGCCCAGAGTCAAGGAACAATGAGTGGCAGAGCCCCGAGCCTGTGTGCTCCTGTCTGTGCCAGGCTGCTTCTCCTGGGCGTGGCTGTGCCTTGTGCATGGGACATTTCTCCTTTGATGTGCCCTGGGTGCGTTAAGCAATTAGATATTGCTCAGGTGAGGTGAGGAGGAAAATGTATTTTCAGGTCGTATTAGTCAAACCAAAATAGTATAGACTAGATGACTTTAAAAACATACTTTTATTTTTCACAATACTGGAGGTTTGGAAGTCCAAGTTCAAGGTGTCAGCTAGATTGGTTCCTGGTGAGGGCTCTCCTCCTGGTTTGCAGGCAGCCACTTTCTCTTTGTGTCTTCACTTGGTGGGTAGAGAGAGAGTGGTCTCTTTTCTTACCAGATCCATCATGAGGGCCCCACCCCATGGCCTCATATAACCGTAATTACCTACCAAAGGCCCATCTGCAAATACCATTACATTGGTGGTTAGGGCTTCAACAAAGGAATTTTGGGAGGACACAAACATTTGTCTACAGCATGGGTGGAAACCCATCTCTTTCTCGCCACCTGTGGGGACCACACACTGCAGCCATCGAGACAGTGGGAATGTTCTCCTTATAACTCGATCCGATCCCCCTAGAAGAGGGAAGGAGGCCAAAGCTGGGAGAGTTGAAGAATATTAAGAAGAGAATAGAGTGGTCAGATTTAGCAAATAAAAATATGAAATGCCTAGTTAATTCTGAATTTCAGATAAGAACAAATAATTTTTTTTAGCATAAGTATGTCCTAAACTAAGCATGGCACAGGACATGCTTATGCTAAAGAAATTATGTGTTCTCTAATAATAAATTATTATTTTCTCCAATGCATATTAACTGTGCATCCCGTATTTATCTGGGAACCCGAAAAGAGAAGGGCTAAAAACTCCTAAGGCAAACCAATGGATTCCAGGAGGGATTATTGCTGGGCTTCTGGACCGATGCTCCCTTTATAACACTTAACTGTTTTTAGCCCCTTCCCGCCCTCCTTCCCTCTCTTCCTCCCTGGCTCCCTTCCTTCCTTCATTCCTTTCTTTTCTTTTCCTTCTACCAGCTTTTCCTAGTTTTTATTGAGGTAAAATAAACCTAAGCTAAAATTCACCATGGAAACCATTTTGAAGCATACAGCTCAGTGGCGTTAGCACACCCACACTGCTGTGCAGCCGTCACCACCAGCCATTTCCAGAACTTTCCATCATCCCCACCTGAAACTCCACCCGTGAAACACAAGCTGCCCGACTCCCGCCTTGCTTCCCCATCCCTGGCGGCCACTGCTGCTGCTGCTATGAACCTGAATGTTCTAGGCACCTCACATAAGTGGACTCATACAATATCTGTCCTTTTGCGTCTGACTTCTCTATTTAATTTTTTTAATAAAACTTTTTTAGAGACGCGGTCTCGTTAGGTTGCCCAGGCTGGTCACGAACTCCTGGCCTCTGGTTATCCTCCTGCCTCACCATGCCTGGCTTTTTAATTTAATTTTTAAAGGCAGGTAGGAACTAAGCGGGCCACAGAGGAGCTGCCTGCAGAGGTGAAGACAATGTTGGTTGTGCTGAGAGAAGCAGGAAAGCAGGTCAGGGTGTAGGACTGGAAGGCAGGGGCGGTTCTGGAAGGCAGGGGCGGTTCTGGAAGGCAGGGGCGGTTCTGGAAGGCAGGGGCGGTTCTGGAAGGCAGGGGCACTGGTTCTGGGAAGCCTTGCCCGGCTCTTCTGCAGCAGCCAACCCTCCTGGAGTAATGAGTGCCCGTCATACAAATAAAGGGGGTTGATATTGGGACATGGCCACTGGCTTTATATTAATAATTGTAGTAATAAAGTTGATCGCACGTAGGATGGAGGAGGCACCTGCCTGGTGAGGTGAGACAATGGTCAGATTCACCGAGGCTCCTGTGTGTCCCAGATTTCCTGCTGGGGGAGGCTGTGCTGCTCAGCGGTTCCCACACCTGCTTCTATGGGAGAAGCAAGTAGAAGTCAGAAGGATGGGCGAAGGAGTCAGAAGCTTCTCTTATTCGTTCGGGGACATTCTGTGTCGGGGGCACCAATTGTACGGGGAACGAACCAGTTGCCAACTCCTGACCCTTGGAGTTGACTCCACACCGCTTAAACCTCCACTGGTTCCCCGGGGTCCTACAGCGAGGTCTGTAACTCAGGGAGAGACGCTGGAGCCGGGTGTGGGAGAACGGTGTGCAGGACCGGCTCCATGCACTCTTGAAATTATAAACTGCCTTATGAGACAGGGGCACAGTGTAGATGCATTTTCCTGGGAGAGTCCATAGTTTTTACCGCATTCTGTAAAGCAACGCTGTGCAGTAGAAATATTATGCCATACACAATACATATGTACAGTTTTAGTTGTCACTTAAACTGAAAAAAGATCTTGATGAACATGGATGGCATAGATGTGAGAAAAGCACCATTATTAAAGAATATACATTTATGTAATGCATTAAAAGGTAACAAAATGGATAAGCAGGTAATAAAATATCAAAGACCTAGAGTGAACTGCAGTCATCCACTTGGAACTGAGAAGTTAGGGTTTCTGATTACAAAACTCCCTGATGGAAGACTATTATTTATCAACTATTTATTGTCTTTCCACTAAATAAGAAGTGACCGTCATCTTTTCAGATGAGCGCCACAGGCTTTGCAAAAGATAATTGCTGATTAACCTCTGTGCCTGGATTTTCTAATTCTAAAAATATTACTGCATGACTCCAAAGTGTGTTATAAAGATAAACAATTGATGTGATGTATACTAAAGTACAAAAATGTTGACCACACAGGAGGGGCTGGTTAGTATCAGATTCCCTTGTTCTTCTGTCAGTATAAAAAAAAAAACCTGTCCTTTAAGGTTTACATAAGACAAAGTATCATGAAGTGTCTTAAAATTGGTAGTACTAACAAAATTTTTGAACTCCACGTTGTGCAATTTTAATGTATAAAAACAATAAAACATACTGATCAATAACAAAAGCCCTATAGTCAGACAGCATAGGTTCAAGTTTGGCCTTGATCTCAACTAGCATTTCATTGCTGAAAAAAAATGCCATGTGATCTTTCCAACTTCATTTCCTTATGTAACATTGGAGATAATAATAAATTCACCGTTATTAAGAGTTAAATGAAATAGTTCTTGAGAAGGTGTTAGAATGGTTCTAACATACATGGGTATTATGAGCTAATATTTGTAATACCATTGTAGCATAAGGAAATACCATCTGCTGAGAGAGGCACAATAATGATTATCTTCATGATTATAGTTTAAGATATACCAGATACGGAACGAAGGGGCCATAAAATGATAATGTTATGAATGATTTTGATGCTTACACCAGAATCCTTTCTAGGATAGCTCTTGCCTGAAAAGAACTGGGACTCATTTCTTTGGAATCACAGGACACTGAGTGTGGCAAAAAGAAAAGAAAAATATGGGAATCGCGTATGTGATTTTAAAAGTAAAAAGTAACAGAAGAAATTAGTGATCCATTTTATTTAATCCAATATATCCAAAATATGGTCATTTTAGCATGGAATCAATATAGATTTTAATGAGATAGTCTATGTTCTTTTTTCCTACTGAGTCTTTGGAATTCAGTGTGTATGTACACTGACAGCACATCTCAATTTAGACTAGCCACATTTCCAGTGCTGAGTGGCTGCATGTACCTGGTGGCTACCACACTGGACAGCACAGGTCTAAGGATTTCATTCCTGGCTCAAGTCCAGACTCCCAGCCTTGGTTTTGGGTGTTTTTCACAAACTGGCCTCTCTTTATCATTCTTTTTCCTGGTACTTCCTCAAGCATGACTGTGTCCCCGCCACTCAAGACCACTTGCCATTTCACTACATACCTCTGTTCGAGCTGTTCCTTTTACCTGGGAGCTCCCTCATTTTGTTTTGTTTTTTGAGACAAGATCTCACTCTGTTGCCCAGGCTGGAGTACACTGGCATGATCATGGCTCACTGCAGCATGGATGGACCTCCTGGGGCTCAGATGATCCTCTCACCTCATCCCTCCTGAGTAGCTCAGACTATAGACCTGTGCCACCATGCCCAGCTAATTTTTTTATTTTTTTTAATTTTTTGGTAGAGACAGGAGTCTATGTTGACCAGGCTGGTCTTGATTCTTCCACCACGGCCTCCCTCACTTCTGGGATTATAGGTGTGAGCCACTGCTCCCCACCTGGAGTGCTGTCTCTGCACCTTCTCCCTGGGCCTGGTAGAGAGGCACACATTCTGCTAAGAGGCCTTTCCTGACTTCCCTAACCCCAGAAGGGCTTCGTTCCTCCTTAGCATTGTACTCATGGCTGGATTAGAGTTTAACTGTTTTTGAGGCTGTTTCCCTGGCTGTTTCATAGGGTCTTATTCATCTTTGTTGTGATCATGGTCTGCACTGAATAGATGATCAGTAGATGTTTGCAGACAGAATGAATAAACCATCAGTTATTCTCTTACTCCTTGAATGGACTTGCTACTTCCTTGTTTAGATTCGTGTCTGTACAATCCTTTCACGTGGATAGTACAGTAAACACACACAGACAACCTCAGATGTGGTAACTAACAAGGAATTCATGTTAAGATGTGCACAGAAAATATCTTACATCTTTATCCTCCTCCTGATCTTACAGATGGGAAAACTGAGGCACAGAACTAAGTTAGAATGACCAGCAAATTACCATCAGTATAAATACAAAGAAGGGGAAAGGAGAACATTCTGGGAACGGGTGTGGTGGTCTCACACGGTTGGGTTCCTCAGATGATTGGAGATCAGTTGGCCGTGCCTTGGTTATCTGAGAGGAGGGAAGAGAAGTGGGAGGTGAGGAGTAGCTCCTGGGCCCTCATGAGCATTCGAGGCAGGTTCAGGTCTGAGAAGCAGAGGATATCCTTCCTGGAAGCCTGAGTTAGGAGGAGGAACTCACTGCTGGAGAAAAAGTTGAAGAGGAAGGAGGACGGACATCTCATATCATGGGGAGTGCTGGCCTGAGGAGGCTAGGAGAGAACCATCAGGGTAGAAGAAGGGGCTGAGGAAGCCAGCAGGGGGAGCAGAGGAGTAGGTGCCAGCGTGGTGAAGAAGTGCAGTGCATTATGCATGATACACACATTATTATTATTATTGGGAATAACCATGTGTCAGAGTGCAGTTCTCAGCCTGGAGAATGGAAAATGGAAAAGACCAGAAATTCAGAGAAGGCAACATACCCAAGGTCTCCTAGCCCTTTAAGGTCAAGTAGAGCCTCCTAGGCATTTCCTGCCACACTCACCCAGGCCCACCCACACCTCTGTTGCAATGGAGGGCCCCACTATAGTGCCCAGGAGGACAGGTCTAGGGCACAGTGCCAGGCCTGATGAATGTCCTTCGTACCCTTTTCAAGCAACAGGCTATGATTAGGCCTAATTATAGGGGCCTGCTGTCTTAATATTCTTCCTGGCATGTCTCTTGCCAATCAAATCGGTGCCATCTGCCATGTGATTCCTGCTGTAGTGGCATCAAGGGGAGGAGTTAATTCAACCCAATGTAAAGAGATTCTGCCCTCACCTTGCAATCGAGGAGCGTTTTTCCCTCCTGTCCTGCACCCGCACATGCACCTCCTTCCTTCTGGCTCCCTAAGCGCTAGCCTGGGTGAGCAGGGCCTGGACACTCTGTACTAGAGTCACTAGCCACTGCCCAGTCTGTCTCAGAAGCAGGCCTCGAATTCCTCAGGGTTAAAGTGGGAAGAACCCATGTGTGCACATTTGCTTTTCCAACAGTTGATTCGGGCAATTCTGTCACCACCACCACCACCCTGCCCATGCATCCCTGTTTCCAGCCTCTGTTTTCCTCTGCAGCCAGGGCTCCTTTCTTGTGTACCCAAGGTGGGGAGCTGAACTGAGATCACGTATGGACAGGGTTCCTGGCAGGTACCAAGCACCTTATAAGGGGTGAGGAAATGTCGCCTCTTCTCCGAGCTCCTCCGTTGTCCCTACCAATTCCCCAGTCCCTGGTCCTGCCCCTTCCCTCCCTCATCCACTCAGCAGCCATCAGCAGAATCCCATCTCCTATGAGATCCTGGACTCCCACCAAATGCTCTGTCTGCCATCCCCCTCCCCACCTCCCTGAAGCTGTGCACACAGTTGGGACGGGGGCTGTGCTGTCTCAACACCACCCTCCCTGTGGTGGGGTGGGTGCCGGTGGACATGGGTGGCTCTGATGCTCTGGCTCCCACCCGCAGACACCATGACTCCTGCGAGGACCCAGCATTTCCTGGCAGGTCAGACCTACGCTTTGCCCTTCATCCCACCAGACCTGCAGGGAGAGGAGGCCGTCCAGCGGGCGGCGGATGCCCTGCAGCGCCTGCAGAAGGTCTCCGGAGACATCTTGAGCAGGTGGGAGCTGCCACCCACCCCTACCTGTTCAGAGGAGGTGGTTCTGGGCAGCCCTTTCTCCAGTCCCAATAATACACCCTCTGGGAGCAGTCCCTTTGGGGATTCCTGGTCCTGGAGGACCCAGCTGGCTTCCCTGGGTGGGGGGGCCAAGGTGAGAGCCTGGCTTGGAAGCTTTTGCTTCTGAGAGCCCAAGAGCTTACTCCCTTCCGCCCCACTTTGCCTCCTGGTTTCCTGTGGTGGCTCTGCTCTCAAAACTCACGCTCTTCCTCCCACGGGGAGGGGGCTAGTCCTTCACTCTTTCCCGCAGTCAGAAAAGATTTACCTAACGGTGCCTGTGTGCCAGGCACTGAGAAAAATCCCTATAGATCCAGTGATGAATAAGGCAGTGTCCCTGTCCAACTGGAGTGCATATGCCGGCAGGAGAGACAGACCTAAATAACCAATGCATGAGCAGTTATTTAAATATCACACCTTATCAGCTGTGATAAGGCCTATTTATAATATTCACGAATATTCATGTAGCGTTAACCATGCTCCACCATTGATCTGAGTGCATTAACTCATTTAACCCTTGCCACATTTTATGAGCAGGCACTGCTGTTATCTCCATTTTACAGATGAGAAGACTGAGGCACAGAAAGACAGTGACGTAGCCGAGTGGCAGAGCCAGGGTTCAAAGCCGGGGATCTTGGCCCTGGGTTCTGTGGGTTATTACCGCCTCTGTGGAGGGGAGATGAGGTGCGGCGAGGCTTGTCATGGGGAGCCTGGCTTGGTCTTGAGGATCAGGGAAGGTGGATGTGAGGAAATAGCATTTGTGGTAAAATCTGAGGGTGAGTGGGTAGGTCAGGAAGAACATTCCAGAAAGAAGGAAGCCCATGAGCTACAGCCCTGAGGTGGAGGACCTGAAAGGAGGCCAGTGTGGCTGCGGCACAGAGAGGCCGTTGAGGGAGCCGAGCGGGAGGGCTGCGGCCTCTTGTATCGGCAGCACTGACCCCGCACAGTCCTTGGGCTCCAGTGACTTCACTCAGTGTATCTAACTCGAATGAGTGAATGGTGTTTGCTGTTTCCTGCAAAGGTCCCAGGGGTTGTTGGGTACACAGGTCCCATCTTTGGCTGCAAGCAACCGGAAATGAGGCTTGGTCTTCTTCCCGGGACCTCAGGCTGTGCCTCGCATGGGAGATCCCAGCATGAAGTATGTGGCTGCCTGACTCAGGTCCCTCTCCTGGTCCAAGCCACCCTCACCCCGGCCCACACCTGATCGTCACCAGATCTGGAGTCCCTGCTCCTTCACTGTGCAGCCTCCTCTTCTGTCACCAACTGGAAGCCCACCTCTTCCTGGAAGCCCTCCCAAACTGAAAAATGGGGGATGAAGCATGATCATTGCCTCCACATCCCCTTAACCGTTCTGCCTCTCCCCTGCCCACTGACTCACTGGCCTGCTTCAAGCCTATCTGGAAAGTCCCTGTAAACAAGAGGCTTCGCACTGAACTGGCTGAGGGGTTGCCTTGGAGCCGATGCCTTGGCTCAAATCTGGCTTCCCTATTTGCTTGCTCTGTTCCCTCCGCAACTTACTCAATCCCTCTGAGCCTCAATGTTCTCATCTGCGAAACTGTGGTCATCATGGCATCGTCCTGATAGAACTGTTGCAAAGATTACATGAATTAAAACATGCAAAGGAATGGAACAGTGCCTGGCACCTAGGAAGCCTTCAGGAAACGCTTGCTCTTACCTGTTGATAATCTCCACTCGTTGACTGCCCGTGGTGGCCATTCATCAACCTGCTACCAACAGTTACAGAAAGTGTCGGATGCTCCTTTGTGCTTATTGTTGTGCTAAATGTACCCAAGGGATGCCTCGGCAAGAGGACGGAAGTCTTTAAGAGCCATCAGCCCCAGATTGTGGCCTCCTCGTGTCCAGCGCTTGGAATGGAGGGCAAAACTATTCCCTCAGAAATTACGTTTCCTCATCAAGATGAGGACCGCATGCTTGCCCTTCCCTGAGGGCAGCCTTAGATTTTTGGTGGCTTTCTTTTCCCATCCTGGCACTTGGCACCTGTAGACAGTTGCATGTCCCCTGCCCGGGGATGGGATGAGGCGAGATGGGCAGGAAGGCGTATCCTGGGGAAGGGAGTGCTGAGTTCAGTGAGAGTGGGTGCAGGTTCTCCAAGTGGCTGGCACAGCCCAGGGAGGGGAGGATGCCTTTCAAGAGCCCTGGGCCTGTGTCCCAGCTCCTCACACCCGAGTTCCAGGTACCACATCCATCTTCCACCGTGTGCTCCCCGTTGTGCTGGACCCTGAGAGACACCAAAGAGGTGGCCAACACGATGTCCTTAGGAGCTTAGAGGCTGGAACGGGAGAGCACAGGGCGAGGCTCATTCTTCATTGCATAGTATGAACCGCACAGGCTTCCAGGGGTCTACAGGGGAGAGAAATCACTAAAAATTGATGGCACCCTGTCAGTCAGAACTTTCCAAACCAGATGGAGCAACAAGTAACCAATCAGTAGAGCAGGCTTCGGAGTTTCAGGGCTTACACGACATCATCCAGGCCTGGATTGCTTTCCTTCCATGTCAGCTTGCTGCTTTTGGGCTGGCTACATTCCCAGACAGGCCTCGCTCTCACGGTGGTGAGGTGACAACCACTGGGGCTAGACTCATGACCCAGGGTTAGGTCTGGCAGGAAAGAATGCTCTCCCGTGTCCCCACTTCCTCCGGAAGCCACACTCACTCATCCCACCTGGCTTGGTCCTCATGTCTGTCCCAGAATCCATTGCTGAGGCCGGGGACTATGACACACTGATTGGCTTAGACTGAGGAGCTCTGGGGGCAGCCCGATCTGAGGCTCATGAACGGAGATGGATTCCCCAGAGGAAATGGGGCCATTGCTTGAGTAAGGAGGAAATAGGTGCTGGAGAGGAAAACCACGTGCCTACTCCTCGCAGGGCAGGCTCCTGGAGGAGGGGGCTAAGGTAGCAAGGTTGGCGTGCAGGTCCCGTGGTGGGGTCTAGAAATGGAGGCCACAGGCTTGGAGAGAAGCCTGAAAGTGGCTGGGAACTCAGAGTATGACAGGCTGCCGGGGAGGCCGGCCTGTACTGGGGCTGGGGCTGGGACTGCTGCACGGGGAGCACAGACAGCGCTGCCTCTCCCTTGCACTCAGCTCCTTCCCTGCAGAGCAGGGTGTTGGAGGCTGACTTTCCACATGCCTGTGGGCCTGGTCTCTCTGGATGGTGCCACAGGAGCTTTGCCTTGGTTCCTCTGCGTCCTCCACGGTGCCGCGGGAGGCTCCCTGGCAGGGTGTGGGGCAAGGTAATGAGTGAAGTTGGGATGAGTGAGTTAAGGCCCATGGGGTACACAGGACGGGACTTCAAGTTTGATTCAGGAGTGTTAGGGAACTGTGATTGGGTCCTGAGCAGGGCACGGATGGATCAGAAGAGTTTGGGGAAGGTTCATCAAGCACCTGTCACAAAGGGGACAAGAAGGGAGAGAGAGAGCAGATGGCAGAGACACACAGAGGCTGTTGCTGTAGTCAGGACATGGTGGGGATGAGGCTGCAATCAGGGGACTTGCAAGCCAGGAGGGCTGGATGAGACATTCAAAGAGACCAAGCACAGGACACAGTGGCAGATTGGGAAGGAGAATGAAGGAAAGGGAGGAGTCAGTGGTAATTGGGAGTGGTGTGGGGAGCACTTACACTGCTCCTGCTCCACCTGCCCCCTTCCTGTGGCAATGGAATGGGCAAGTGTGTGGGCTTTTCATTTTCCATGGGCTTTTTCTATGGGAATGTCACGAGTTTAGAACCTCCCCTTTCAATGTGCTTCACCTGCTTGGAAACCTCCTCCACAGAAGAGACAGGTGGATAGAGGAGAGACTGTCTCTCTCCTCCCCACCACCCCATCTCAGGCCCCAGACTGGACCCTGGCCTCATTGGCACCTGTGCCTCGTGACGCAGGCAGGTGAGGTCCTGGCAAATTAGCAATTCCAGGTTGTGCTCCCTCCTCCTGTTCTGCCGCAGCGGGGGAGCTTGCGGAAACTGGAGGGAATGACAAGCACCTCCCAGGCTCTGTTCAGCCCCGCCCGCCAGCCCCTCCCAACCACCTCTTCCTGTCCCTGAGTCTGTCCCCTCTTCACCTGGGAGAAGCTAGGCCCCAAAATATTGGGCCAGATATGTCACCTGCTTCCCATGATATAGATGACAAGGCAGGAGGAGGGGTTGAGACAGCACGGGGAAGAGGAGGGGACAGACTTCGTGTGTGGAAGTTTGGATGCTGTTATCTGCCGTCAGCCCCTGCCCAACATCTTCATCCAAGAAGCCGCGCCACTGCCCAGCGCCTTTCCTCAGAAAAAGGGGGAATTTTCTCTGCAAGGGTCTTGGTCCTTTCCTCCCTCTCTTTCCTCTTCTTTCCCCGCTCCCCTTCCTTCTTTCCCCTTTCCCCTTGTCCTTACTTCCTCCATCCTTCCTTCTCTCTCCTCCTCCTCATTGGCATCTGGTGGCCCCCAAGCAGCCTGCATAATGAGCAGATCATTCTTTAGTTTTTACTTCAATGGTTTTGGGGAGCAGTGTACACTGTGCCCAATGTGTGGTCTTTTATCCCAGAATGGAGAAGATAAAAGTGAAGGCCAGATCCCCGGTTCAGGGTCTGCTTCCCTGGGGTCATGACAGAGGCAGGCGAGGAGAAGCAGTGAATCTGGGTGAGGGGCGGGCATTTTCTGCTCCCTTCTCACCATCAGCCTCTAGGGACTGGCATGCTGCTGCTGATGGGCCAGGGCCAGTGGCAGCCCTGCAGAGGTCAAGGGCTGGCCTGGCTTCATAGGAAACATTCTCATGGGGAATGTCATCTTTGGAGATGGTTGAACAGGGAGCCCAGGCATGGTCCTGGCCATCCGTCTGCCACCCCAAGAGGAGCATGGTTCCTACAACGCCTCCTTTAAAGGCACAGCTCCAGCCAGAGGTGCTGCTTGCTGTTGCTCTGGTGCTTCGTCCTCCATGGCGTTCTCTTGCGGAGTGTCTGTCTCCCAAGCCTGGAGCGTCCCTCTCCGTGATCTGCTCTAGACTGCCTTCTCCCTGAAATTTCGCCTACCCCACCCTGCCCGCTTGTGGGAGTTCTGGGTTTCCTGAGTGCCTGGAGCCCCTCACTGCTCCCCATCTTACAGGCAGTAATAGCAAATGCTGAGGACCTAGCTGTGTCAGCCAGGACAGGAGCACCGGACATCACCAGCTCCTTTTCACCTTCAAGGTAATTCCGTGATGTAGAAAGTGACCATTCCTGTTTTTCAGTGGAAGAAGCTGAGGCATTGACCTGTTAGTGACCTCCTTAAGGTCATGCTGCTGCTAAACAGATGTGAAACCAAGGCTCGTGGGGTGTTGTGCTTATTGATGTTCATTTCTTACCTCCCGGGAGCCCTGAATCTCTTTGAGAGTGGATGTGTGTTGTCTGATTCGTCTCTGGCTCCCACAGGCCCAGCACTGTGCTTTACAAACTGAATGCACTCAAGTTATTTGTTGAACAGTGAGGAGTGGGAAGGAAAGGAACAAGGTGAGGGACCAAGCACCTGGAGGGACCAAGGTGCTCCCAGACTGCTGATCACAGCATGCTGATGGGTGGTGCCAGCCAAAGCCTCCTGCGGTGCAGTGGCAGCAGGATTCCTCCTCATTCACACGTGCCACCAGCAGGATTCCTCCTCATTCACACGTGCCACCAGCAGGATTCCTCCTCATTCACACGTGCCACCAGCAGGATTCCTCCTCATTCACACGTGCCACCAGCAGGATTCCTCCTCATTCACACGTGCCACCAGCAGCAGCAGTGTGGTGGGGCGCATGCTTGTCAGCTTCAGCAAGGTACTACTGGGTGCTGGGGTGCCAGCCTCTGTGCAGGTGTCCCCAGCAGCAGTAGTGGCAGCAAAACTCAATGGGACAGCAGGCACCTTGGTCCCTCCAACACATCAGGTTCCTAACCTTGAGGAGCCAGGTAACAAAGCCAGGGCCTGAGACCTGTCTCTTTGCACTAGTGCATGCAGTTCAGGAGTCCTGGTGACTGTACGCTTTCATGCTGATAGCGGTGTTAGCATGGGAATGGGGTGCTGGTGGGTGCAGGACCATGTGTGCCCTCTGCACATTCATGTGGACGGCAGTGGCCACTCAGAGCGGGGATGAGTCTGCTGTTCTCTGTGCCTAGTTTTATGCCATTAACAGTGTAGGTATGGGCACAGGAGCAAGGCACTAGCAGGAGCTGGGCTGGTGGGCTCTCTGCCTGCAAACACTTCAATGACAATGGCAGTGTGGCAGGGAGGAGGGGCGTGATGTGCACTCATGCCAGCAGTAGTGGCATGGTGGGGTGCATGTGCACATGCACATTGGTGGGGGAGGGAATGCAAACAAAGCAATGTCAGGGGTGATCATGAGTGAGTGCAAATCAGCGAAATGGTATGGGAGACACTGCACTTGGGAGGGAATGGGCAGGCTAGTACATGTCCATGAGGGCTGCTCTGTTGGAGCACTCTACTGGTCAGGTGAAGTCCACCAGTTCAGGAGCTATAATGAAGGCCCCCAGGAGGTACCTGGGGGCTGCACCGCAAGCAGGTGCAACCAGTCTGGGGCCCCAGAAGAGGCCGGCAGACAAAGGGATGCTCAGGTTGGACTGACCTCATCTCATTTTCAAGACTGTCCTGCAGAGTTCAGGTCTAACAGTTTCCCTAAGGCTAAAGTCTCCTATGGGAGCAAGTAAAGCCTAGGGGTGTGGGCAACCCTGGTCATGCTCCATTACAGACCCTCTTGCAGCAAACTCTATGGGCTCCACACTGGCTGAAGTTCTGCCCTGCGATGGTTAATATTAAGTGTCAACTTGATTGGATTGAAGGATGCTAATTACTGTTTCTGGGTGTATCTGGGCATTTCTGGGTGTTGCCAAAAGAGATTAACATTTGAATCAGCGGACTGGGAGAGGAAGACCCACCCTCAGGAAGACCTGCCCACAATGTGGGTGGGCACCATCCAACCAGCTACCAGCCAGCTGGAAAAAGCAGGCAGAAGAAGGTGGAAGGAGTTGGCTTGCTGAGTCTTCCAGCCTTCATCTTTCTCTCGTGCTGGTTGCTTCCTGCCCTTAAACATCAGACGCCAAGTTTTTCAGCTCTTGGACTCTTGGACTTACACCCGTGGTTTACCAGGGGCTCTTGGGCTTTCGGCTGCAGACTGAAGTCTGCACTGTCGGCTTCCCTACTTTTGAGGTTTTGGGACTCAGACTTGGCTTCCTTGCTCCTCAGCTTGCAGACGGCCTACTGTGGCATTTCACCTTGTGACTGTGTGAATCAATACTCCTTAATAATCTCCCCTTTATATATACATCAATCCTATTAGTTCTGTCCTTCTGGAGAACCCCGATAATACACACTGTTCCTGTCACTCGGGCTTACCCCCCAATCCCTAGGAACTGGGATGGAAGCCGTGTTGTTATAGGATAAGAGAATAAGTTTTATTAACAAATATATAGATATACTGATAGTCCCCTAGAGATAAAACACAATAAACCTAACATAAAGACCATCAAAGAATAGGGGAGAAGTAGAAAAAAAAAAGCATAGAGTCTAAATTACAACTGAGGCTTTAATTAACATGTTCATTCATTGATTTATCACAGGTGAACAGCTAGTGTCTATCCATGTTGGTGTCACATAAGTTGATTTCACTGTGTTAAGAATAGAGATATCCATATATTTGTTGTATCTTTTCATATATATGGTCTATATATATAAAATATATATTTATATATAATTCTATATATTATATAGAATATATAATATTATATGGGAATAATAATTAACTGTGTCTATCATTTTCTTATACAGTAATCACATACTTTCTTGCAATTTGAAATAAACTATGTGAGTGCATATGTATGTATATACATACATACATGTATATACGTATATACATACGTGAATGTATATACATATATACATGGGTGTATGTGTGTATATGTATGTGTACGTACACATACACATGTACATCTAAATATACATACAATACACATGTATACATATATGTACACGTGAATATATGTATGTGTACACATATGCACACATGTGCATACACACATATCTATGTGTATGCATATATACATACATATACACATATGTGTATATATGTATGTGTGTGTGTATATATATATACATATAGCTATATATACATTTAATGAATAGCTGAAATGCTTAACACTAGCATCTCCTTTGCTGTGTTCTAGAAATCTCATCCTCTTTGGCCACCTCATTCCATCAATTTTGTTGTCTTTCTCTTCTTTATCCTCAGCCTCTTTCTCTTTATTGTTTTCTTTTCCTTCCAACATATAATCTATACCCTAAAGATGGATTATATCCATATCCTAAAGATATAGATTATATTCCCATAATAATCACATAACAATCACATTTTCCTTCTCACTTTCTGGATATTTACTGATCTTCATTTTGCTCCACTTTTCTCTTACTATTAAATAATTCTTTCATGATTCTATTGCAAACCCTCTTCTCTTCTCACTATACACGTTAAATATCCTGCATTTCAGTTACTATCTGTATTTTTGTGTATCCCAAATATATGCCTCTATAGTCACATTTCAGTTGCATATATCCCACTGCCTAAGGTGCTTGTTTAATTGAATGTCCCACAGGCACCTCAGTAGGGTCCATAATCTACTCCAAACCAGTTTCTCCAACTTAGATCCCTGCCTCAGTGTGTGGCAATATTATCATCCATCACCTAAGGATCAACTTTACCTCCTTCTCTCTCTCATCTTCTTTTCTATCAGTGTTGATAATTGACAATTGTTGATCTACCTCCTGAATGACTCATAGATCCACATGCTTTTATCCAGCACTGCCATGCTGCTTTAGTTCAGACCACCAGTCTTGAACGCTGATAGTTGCCAAATACTCTTCTTGGTGTTTGGGAAATATCAATGAATGAAAATAGCAAAAACAGCTGCCCTTGTGGTGCTTGCATTCTAATGGGGGAGACAAACAATACGTATAATACAATCAAACGAAATGTACAAACATAATAATGAACATAATGGATAAGCAAAGTCGAGGAAATTAAGAGGTTATAAGTGCTATGGAAAATATAAAATGTAGAGAAGGGCAGGAGGATATAGAACACTCTGGGAAGACTGGAAAGCTAAACACAAGGCTTAGGGTTGATATCATTGAGGCAGTGACATTTGGGCAAAGGCATGAAGGAGGTTATGGAGTTGGCCACATAGACATCTAAAGACATCTAAAGACTAGGCCTGGCAGTGGGATCAGCTAGAAAAAAACAAGGCCCATAAAGTTAAGGTGTGTCTTGTGTGTTTGGGAAACAACAATTAAGTTAGCATAGTACTAGAGTAGTTGGAGCAAAGAGGATACAGTAGTAGGCAGAGAGATTAGAACCCTGTTGGGGCACCAAACCAGGTAGGGGATCAAGGGTCATTGTTAGGGCTTTAGATTTCACTCTGAGCAAAACTGGGAATGATTGCAGGGTTTTGGGTAGAGCCGTGGCCTGATCTGATTACGTTTTAAAATAATCAGCTGGTTGCTGTGTTGAGTATAGGCTGGCGGAGGTTGTGAAAATAATCCAGGCAAGAGGTGATTGTGGCTTGGACCAGGGTTGTAGCAGGGGAGATGCTGGTAAGAAGCAATAGATTCTAGGTATATTTTGAAAGTAAAACCAGTATGATTTCCTGGACTGAATACAAGGAATGAGAAAAAAAAAAAAAGTGATCAGAGACCATTCCCATGCTGTTGACCTGAGCTAATTCTACAGAAAGAATTGCCATTACCTGAGCTATGCCATGGCTGACATAGGTTTGGGGTAGAAGATTAATAATTCTTCTTTGAGCTTTTGATTTTATATACTCAAATGGAGACATCAAGTTGGAGGTTGGACAATCAGTATAGGAGTTTGAGAGAAAGAGACAGCTCTGAGCTAAAAAAATATATAAATTGTGGAATTGTGAGCACATAGATTGTGGGATGGGAAGAGATTGCTCAGGCAATGAGTCTGAATAGAGAAGAGAATTGGGGACTTTTCTGTGAAGCTCTTGAATATGTGGAGGTTGGGAGAAGCAGATTGAGAAGAAATCAGCCAAGGAGATTGTGAGAGAGAAACCAGTGAAGTCAGAGGAAGACCAAAACAGTGTGGTCTCCTGGAAGCCAGGTCAAAAACTGTCAGGGAAAAAGGAGTAGTCAACAGTGTCCAGTGCTGCAAGTCAGTCCAGGAAACTGAGGACTGAAAATTGATCTTTTACTTACTTAGGGGGAAAAAAAGTTACCCATGTCTTTCATCCCATAAGGGACACCATATGCCAAAATAAGCTGGATTTGTTCTCTTAAATCTCTAGCACGAGTGTGCTAGAAGGTCACATTTTTTCTTGGGTGGACTTTCCTTGAACATGCTAGGAGCCTGGGCTTTTTAAATTTGTTTGTTTTTAATGTGTATGCTGATGTCTCACTTAGACCAACTTAATAGGATTGCCAAAGCAAGGCAATGGTTCTCAAACTCTAGTGTGTATCAGAATCACCCAGATGGTGAGATTGCTGAGACTCATTCCTAGAATAGATCAATAGATCTGGTTGAAGCACAAGAACTTGTATTTTTAAGAGGATCCCAAGTGATACTGGTACTACTAGGCCCAAGACTACAATTTAAATCCCTTGATCTAAAGGCATAGCTTGGACGTCAAGGCTACTCAAAGCTTCCCCAGCCATATGTAATGGTGAACTGGGGTTCAAAGGCTCCAGAGCCTTGCTACTCCAAGTGTGGTCAGAAGAGTAGCAGTATTTGCATTGCTGGGAGGCTGTTGGAAATGAATGCAGAATGTCAGGTCCTACCCACATATGCTGAACCGGAATCCACATGTTAACAAGATCGTCCTCAGATTGGGTAGGTATAAAGTTTGAGAAGCACTGCTTAGACCATCTCTGGATTCTTCTTTTAGGGAACTCTGCCCATGTTAATGTCAAAATTCTTCTTGCTGGTCACTGATCTTTGGGAGCTCTTATTTTCTTTGTACTGTACCAAAGAATGACATTTTAGTATTTTTATCTTGCTCACAACTTTCTGTTCACTCCTTCCCATCCTTCCAACACAATGCAATAGGCAAAATAAAGTGTCTTGAACAACGCACTTTTCTGTGTTTGTGGTTGCTCACCCATGAGATTTTCTTCTTCTTTTTAAGTTTAGAGAGTGTATATTTTGCTCAGGCCTCAAGTGCTCTCAGCTGAATCATGATTTTGTTTTTTAAGTCGATCATATTATCACAATCCCCTCTTATAGTGATTGGAATCCACAGATCAGGTTCCACAAAACGGAGACTCTGAAATGGAGATTTGTGGGTAGAGGGTTTATTGGAGAGAATTCTAAAGATCAATACCTGTAGAAGATGAAGGAAGCAGGATTGTATAGAAAAGGAGTTGTACTACAAGGCAGTCACAATAAAGTTCTCAGTATATCCCATGGGGAGCTGTGGGGTTGGGGTGGTTGTTCAGAGTTGTCCTAATTTAAGGCAACAGAGCCGTGCATTTATACACACACAGTACCCATTATTATGCACTGAGCTGCCCCTACAAAGGAGGAGGAACCTGGGTGAAATGTTTCTCTGATGCTGAGGGAAGCTCTCAGAGCTGAATTCATCTGACAGCCAACAGCCACCAACATTCCTAGCTGCTAGGGTCATAAGTGCCTCTGCCATGAAGGGGATTATCTAGAGGGTACACCACAGCATTCACTACTTTGGCCTAGCAATGAGAGATATAAACCAGGTCTGGCTAAGGAGCTATACAGGAGAATTTCCTAATATAGCATCTGCAATAGTTTGTGAAAGAGGTGGGGGCCAGGAAGAGGGAAAGGGAGAAGGTGGAAGAGGAGGAGAAGGAGAAAGAAGGAGAGAAGAGAAAAGAAAAGAGAGATGTAGGAGAAGAAAAAATTTTTCTGCTCACTCTTTTCATTCAGATTGAGATATTGCTGGGAAGAAATCATCTTTGCTACTTCAGGAGCCAAAATTGCAAATCATACTGACACAAAAGGAAGTAGGGTGGAAAGAATTTAGGAAACTCCTTGATGGCATGAGTGAGCTGCTGAACCAATGCCTGTCCTCCATTCTCAGGATTTGTGCCAAATGAGATTATAAATGTTTGATTTTTTAAAAGTCTATTATTTAGGTATTCTGTTACTTGCACCTGATAAAGATGTTCTTACTTATCTTTTTCAATTCCTTTCCTCTTTTATTCTATAGCATCATTATACAGAACTTACGACATCTCATTTTTTTTTAGTTGTTTCTATACTGATTTCAGGAAAATCATTTTGGAGAGGACTTGGCTGACATGAGCAACCCATGGTTCATACTAGTGCTCTTTATGACTAGAATTTTGTAGGGTGTGTGGGGAGGTTGGGAGTGTAATATTTAGTCTCTATAAGGGCTTACCCAATGTTTACGGTGTCAGTCACTGTTCTAATCACTTTAAATATATTACTTGTTCAATTTCCACAACAAGCTTATAAGGTATGGTATTGTGACTATTCCCATCTATAGACAAAGGAAGGGAAGCACAGGGAATTCAAATAACTCATCCAAGGTTGATCATCTGAGAAGTGGTAGAACCAAGATCCAAACACTCACCATGAGGCTCCAAGGCCTTTGTCCTGCTCTGAAACTACCTTACAAGGAAAGGAATGAATGTTTTACACACAAACCAAATTCTTAACACGTTAATATTTTAAAGTCAGGTTGAGTAATTGTAGTTTTCTGAAAGCTACTGCCTATGAAAAGAGTCAAACTTTGTAAAATATTTGGAGAGAGTTATTCTGAGCCAAATATGCATGACCATTGCCCATGAAGACGCAGCCCCAGGAGATCTTGAGAACATGCGCTCAAGCTGGTTGGGCCACAGTTTGAATCTACATGTTTTAGGGAGACATACGACATTAATCAATACATTTGAGGTACACGTTGGTTAGGTCTAGAAAGGCAGGACAGCTCAAAGGGGGCAGAGAACTGTGCTTCCAGGTCCTTGGTGGGGTCAAAGATTTTCTGATTGGCAATTGATTAAAATAGTTTATCTATTTTTAGTAGAGACAGGGTTTCACCGTGTTAGCCAGGATGGTCTTGATCTCCTGACCTCGTAATCCACCCGCCTCAGCCTCCCAAAGTGCTGGGATTACAGGCGTGAGCCACCGTGCCCGTCTAAAATAGTTTATATAAAGACCTGGAATCGATAGAAGGAAGTGTCTGGGTTAAGATAAGGGGTTTTGGAGACCAAGATTCTTATTATGCAGATGAAGCCTCTGGGTAGCAGGCTTCAGAGAGAACAGATTGTAAATGTCTCTTATCAGACTTAAAAAGGTGCCAGACTCTTAGTTAAGTCTCTCCTGGATCAGGTAAATGACTTGGAAAAGAAAGACGATTCTCTGTAGAATGTAGATTTTCCCCACGAAAGACAGCTGTGCAGATCCATTTCAAAATATGTCAAAGAAATATATTTTAGGTGCGGGGCTTAAAACCTATGTGACGGGTTGATAGGTGCAGCAAACCACCATGGCACATGTATACCTATGCAATAAACCTGCACGTTCTGCACATGGATACCAGAACTTAAAGTAAACATTTTAAAAAATGATCATGTTCAAGCAAAAAAAAAAGAAAGAAATATATTTTGGGGTAAAATACTTCAATTTCTTTTAGGTCCTGTTGTCTGTCATGTTGGTGTCTTATTGCTACAAAGAGTATTTTGTCTTAAGGTCTCTGTTTTAATGTTAATGCTGGTTAGCAGTGCCTGGATTCCAAAGGGGGAAGGTATCATCAGATACATCTGACCTCCCACTCCTATCGTGGCCTGAACTAGTGTTTCAGGTTTACTGTAGGATGTCCTGGGCTGACAGAAGGGGTTCATTCTGTTGGTTGGGGGGCTTAGAAGTTTATTTTTGGTTTACACTACAACAAAAGTATAACTTTCTTGTGCCAAGGTGTTGCATTTACCACAGGCCTTTCCCAACAGAGTGTATTCAGTCCCAACCACACTCTGCCTGAGAGATTACCTGTGGTTCCACTAGTAAGAAGCTCTGGAAATGTTTATAACTTGTTGTAACAGCTTTTATGCCAAATAAAACAAGCTTACACACCCTGATTATGTTCAGTAATTGTAACTCAGAGGAGAGCACTGTGAGCCTGCCCTCATGACACAGCCCCACCACAGATACTTGTGTTTGTGAGTCTTCACACAAAGAGAGGCCTTAAAGGAGAGAACAGATGAGCATTGCTTACCATTGGCTGGTATGAACCAGCTGCCTGCTGAGGCTCTGGACAAAGGGCTTCTCAAGAACAGGTTTTGCAGAGGGAACGACAAGTTCCCATTTGTCCCATGACTCATGGTAAGTTCCTGGCAAATCTCCCTAAGCCCTTCATCAACTGGCTACGAAGAAACACTGCATGCTTTGCAAAGTGATGACAGCCACAGGTTGCAAAATGATTTGAATTATTTCTAGAAGCTTTATGTTTTCTTAATATCAAAAATGATCAATACTACCTAAAGAATTATACTTTAAAGAAAATGAAGCAAGAAAGGTGGTGAAAACACAGGAGAGAAATTATATACTGAAATTGACTTTGGAAGCGTGAATAGGTCTTCACTAAGCTTGGAAGCATAATTTATTCTTTCTCTTATTTTTCTTTTTACTTTTCATGAGTATGTATTACTTGTTTATTTTTTATTATCATTTTTTTTTGAGATGGAGTCTCACTCTGTCGCCCAGGCCGGAGTGCAGTGGCATGATCTCTGCTCACTGCAAGCTCCGCCTCCCGGGTTCACGCCATTCTCCTGCCTCAGCCTCCCGAGTAGCTGGGACTACAGGTGCCCGCCACCATGCCCGGCTAATTTTTTGTATTTTTTAGTAGAGACGGGGTTTCACCGTGTTGGCCAGGATGGTCTCGATCTCCTGACCTCGTGATCCACCCGTCTCGGCCTCCCAAAGTGCTGGGATTACAGGCGTGAGCCCCCGCGCCCAGCCTTGTTTATTTTTTAATAGTATATATTACCTATGAACTTCAGTTACTTTGCAGTGTAGGGAAAGGCATCTTGAATATAAAATGTTTTCTTATATTAAATATAGGAATATTCATTGCCGTAAAAGCAAACAATATCTATTAATAACATTATTCCAACGTATTCACAACATACTCAGACTTGGACTTACGTCTTATTTGTGTTTTATTTTGACAATTACTGAACTCATTTTTTAAAATTTCATAAAATAAATTGCTGCTGTTAAAAAATTATAATAAAAGGCATCCCAGATGCATTCTTTTAAAACATTAGAACAATGATCTTAAAGTTAGAAGCATTGATTTAGATTTTGTTTATAATCCTTTTTTGTAGTAATGGTAAGGAGGCTTTAGCCCAGCATTGCACTTTTATAGTTGTAATGAAACACATCTCTGCTTTACAGGACGGGGAAGTGAACATTGGAATGTGTGTGAATAAAGAGGGATTTTTTTCCATATGCTGGAAATGGCATTCCCAGTTTGCCTAATAGACAACCCACACCATCATTTTTCCCACTTTCTCCACGCCCTTAACTTTATGAATGAGATCCTTCTTGTCTAGTAAATGATGAAATCTTTTCCCACAGTAGAAGGGGATTTCCCATGCATAGACTGAGAATTAGAAACAACTGCTCTGTATCCTGTATGCAAATAACATTGTTATTGTATTGTAAAAAACTTATGTATTTCTGTGTTCATGTGTACATATGTCTTTCTGTTATTCTTACTGTTTCACATTTAAACAGTTAGAAGACTTTTACCAAATTTAGAAGGTGTATTAGGGAGGTCTATATTTGTATCTATCTCTCAATTTGGATAATGTTTAATGTACACAATTCACTTTTGAGATCTCTGGGAAAATCTAAAAGAATGAACAATCATACCTTAAGTCAGATGTAACTTAGAGAGTTGGAGGCAAGTATAAATCATATTAATAAAATTACTCCATATGTGTTATAATTCCATGGAATAAGAAAATAAATCATAATTCTAAACATGATACCCAGATAGAAGGTTAGGGCATTTACTCCAAATTTTAGGTGCTAATTGACAATCTAGAAAATTCTTGTATATGCAAGTCAATGTAGTATGCTCATATATTTATTTATCTGAGGGTTATTATTCAAATATTTAATAATTATGATGTCTTCAATCAAATCAGATAGATGAGATTGTATGTGTGTTAGTAAAGATGAATTTCATTCTCCTTACAAAAGATGAGTATTCTGCAAGATCCACCTTCTACTCAACAAATTCAAGCATTTGTATTAATTTGTCTTTTGGAAATTTCTTACATTAACTTTCCTGTTATCAATGTTAGGTCTGGATTTCTAAATTGTAATGGGTTACTAAAATCTGAGAAAACATTTGATCTCTAGATGTGCCCTACTACTGGTATGATTTATATTCTGCATTTTAATTAATAAAGATGCTCTATATGTAAGTACATGCCTGACTGCGTTCCTCAAATAGTAAGTGATCATTTTAGATTCACACTTTGGAATGAGGGTTGTGGCAAGGGGCAAGGAAACCCCAAGGAATCAGTAACAGGCCAACATAAAGAGAGGTAGGTCTGGGTGTTGCTTTTCACAGAGAATAACACAAGTAGTCACTAATCTGAGACTGTTAGCCAACTGGGATATAAAGAGGAAGGAGTAGATTGAAAGCATAAAGTCCATTGTCTTAGTCAAATGATTAAGGGCAATTGTCTTTAGATTTGGCCAAAATTTCATAGGTAAAGAAGTGCATGATAACAGGCTTTTTAGAAAGGGTTAGGTGAAAATACAGTAAGAATAAAATAAAAACTAATGCCTCATTAAGTTGACCATACCCTAAATACAGATGATGACTAGCTTTAATCTTTTCTAGTTCTCTGTAATATACAGAAGTGGGAACCCAGCAGAAGATATTATTAGTCAGAAAGACGCATCTGCTTCTCACCACATTACAAAGCCCATGTACAACCCCTGGATAGAAAACTAACACCCCAATAATGGGTTCGCTTTAAAAGTCTGGGAGTCAACAGTGCTTACTTCAAACACGGCATAGGATGAGCTGAATGGAAAGAAGTTCTCCTCCTGGGAGAGTTAATATTCTCCTATTTTGCTCCCTAAGAATATGGTTAGTTGTACACAGACACAAGATTCTATGGAAAACCTGAGACTGACTAAAAGTCATGATTGACTCAAGAGGTGCTAGCATTCATATACCACCCACTGGAAATTCATCAATGAATAAAACATGCAGGCTGTATCTCTGAGACTCCCACAGCCAAGTGGCGTATATTACATAAAAACTAAGTATTTGTAGTGTGACATGACATCCTCTAATAGAGATGAGTAGCTGTGCTATGGGAGCTAAAAGCAGCAACAGCTAATTTCAGTTTGGGAATTATGAAAGTTTGAACTGAATCACAAAAGAACAATGAGGATCTATGTACCTGGTAGACAGGAAGTCATATAGAGGTTCTAGACAGACGATTGAGCCCACAAATACACATGGAGAGATGAAAGGGTGTGGCACATTGCTGGTGTTTTCAGGGAAGAAAGCAGAACGTCTGTGGGCAAGCAGTGGGGGCTAAAGATAGATAAGAACCTTAAGAAACTTTCTAAAGAGTTTGGAATTTATCTTCTAAGTAATAGTGGACCATTAAAGGATTTTTAAAGAGGATATGATATAATTAACTTGAATTTTAGGAAAAAACTGTCGGTAAAATAGATTTCTTGCTATTTTCAGTAAACGGGCAATGTCAGAGGCAGAGCCCGATGAAACCACTTCGTGATACATGATAAAGTCACAGCAATCATGAGATTGTTTTCTAAGAGCATCTTATTTAGTCAAAACTCTAAAGACAAAGAAACACAAAATACCTGGCAATAATTTTGGTAAAGGAAAAGAAGAAAATGAAATGCAAACCAAGAAAAAGTAATGCTTCAATAAACTTTCCTACCAGGATACTTGTATATAAAAATATGTCATATGGAAAATACAACATCAACGATTAGTAATAAAAAATACATAGTAGTAATATTTAATTTTTTTTCACTTAGAGCTTCCTTAAGCCTTTATTATTTTTGTTCCATGGTAATAACTATACAGAACATTGCCAACCAGAAATTGGTACTGAGTTCTCAAAATAGATTTAGCTCTCAACCAAGAAATAATAGTGAGATACAAATTAATTTACAATAACTGAATTTACTGAAATTAGGTTTAATTTGTTCTTGAAATTTTCACTCATAGGCATCATAATTTATGTCTAGGAAGTGCTGATGCAAGACTCTTTTGTAAATTAGATGACACATCTAATGACATGTAAGACACTGGGAGGTGGCTAAAATTTAAACATGTCTTAAACTTTAAGAATGACTCAGGAAATACTGACAAAATCTCCTGCAGGGATATATAGTCCCATACTTGACTTCCCTGACTAGTGAGAACATCTGGGCTCCTAGCACATTGACCTGTACATGGATCTAGCGGACACGACCTATTGACTTTTTCTTCATCTCCTTGGATCATGATGTGGAAGATAATACATCTGGGTGTTTTTCTCTTTCATCTGTCTCTTTCTCTGTCACCAAACGTGTAAGTGATTACACAGTTTATTATTTCACATGGAAGGCAAATAGAGCTTGGTATTAAAAATTCAGGCTGGGCACAGTGGCTCATGCCTGTAATTTCAGCACTTTGGGAGGCTGAGATGGGTGGATCACCTGAGGTCAGGAGTTCAAGACCAGCCTGGCCAACATAGTGAAACCCCGTCTTTACTAAAAATACAAAAATTAGCCAGGTGTGGTAGCATGAGCCCGTAATCCCAGCTACTCTGGAGGCTGAGGCTGGAGAATCACTTGAATCTGGGAGGGGGAGGTTTCAGTGAGCCAAGATCATGCCACTGCACTCCAGCCTGGGCGACAGAGGGAGACTCTGTCAAAAGAAAAAAAAAAAAAAAAAAAATTTAAACATTGCATTTTTATTGCAGTGATTTGATTTTAAATAATTTTGTCATTTTACAATATAATCCAAAATATGCTCATGGGAATAGTAAATTTCAAATTTGAGTGGCACCATCATCTCTGCCTCATAGATATCCAGAATGCTGATTAAGAGCTGTAACAGTGCTATATTTATGTTGAGGAAGAGGTGTCTGGCAGCTCCTGGGGAAGGAACTGGACAAATAGTAGGCAAATATAAAACAGAATGTGCTGTGCCAGTTTGGGGGCAAAAGCATTGCATAAGAACACTGATGATGTTAACCTTTATAGAACTAATGACAAATTACCTGCTGATTTTTAATTGAGATTTCCTTTTTGACTCTTTAAAATTTAATTCCTAGGTCAGCATCTTTCTGTTTCATGCAGATTTAGCTATTTGATGTATTTCTCACATTTAAAAAGAACATACTTAAACTCAAAAATTCTTCAGTTAACACAATAATTGCTAAGTAACTAATCATTGGCACATTCAATTGTAATGGTCTTGCTTGAATTTTGTAGGCAGTATGTTCTGCTGATTCCTTCTGTTCTACAAGAAGGCTCTTTGGATAAAGCTTGTGCCCAGCTTTTTAATCTCACCGAATCTGTTGTTTTGACGGTCTCCCTCAACTATGGTGAGGTCCAGACCAAAATGTTTGAAGAAAATGTTACTGGAGAAAATTTCTTCAAATGCATCAGCTTTGAGGTAAATGCTTCTTTCTGCTTAATATAGAAAAGAATATTACAGGTGAACACCACCCACATAACTGACATTTTAGGGACAGAGATCAGGCTATTTGACTGTATGCATCAAGTTATTTTAATTTTTAAAAGAATCATATAGTCCTCAGTTTGATATGATGTCAGTACAGTCATAAATGGTAACAAGGGCAAGAGCCAAAACATTTGATTTTATGCCAGAAAATTGTTGAAGGGAATAAGATATATAAAAAGATATATATCTTTTTTGCAGAAAAGATATATATCTTGTGCAGAAAAGGAAAGTTTTAAGAAAGGCAAAAGAATTCATTTAAATGGTGAGATAAGGAAGTGACAAAGCAAGAGAAATAAACAAGGATGGTTATTGAAGAAATAAATATGACAAATTAGGAATTAAAACTTTTAGTGATACCAACACGCAGTGATAGAGATTTCTTAACGAAAAATCAGTTTCATGGAGTATTTATTTGTTCCCTAGGTCCCTCAGGCCAGATCTGACCCACTGGCATTCATTACATTTTCTGCTAAAGGAGCCACTCTCAACCTGGAAGAGAGGAGATCTGTGGCAATCAGATCCAGAGAGAACGTGGTCTTCGTACAAACTGATAAACCCATCTACAAACCTGGACAGAAAGGTGAGTACCTAAATCAGGTTACCCTCAACTAATGTCACTTATATGATATTTGAATTGATGGTACACAATACAAGCTCAGAAATTTTATTGTATTAAATTTTATTAGAGAACCTGCTTAAAAATACAAAATAAAAATATAGATTACATAGCCTAAATGTTAGAGATTTCATTTCCATGAGTCTGGGGTGGGGAGCTTCAGAAAGTGTATTTTTAAAGAGCGCCTTATTCTTATTTTCTAATAATATCCATATTATTCTAGTAACATTCTAACCACATATTTGGGAATTTTGAATTTTAGTTTATGCAAACTTACAAGCTTATGGTTGAAATAGAAATAAAACAGCAACAAAGTATGTCATGAACATGAAATGAGATACACCTAGTGACTAGAGAATTGCCCAAGTAATAGAATGATCAACATGACATTGAATCAAGCTGAAAAGCCTCCTCTCTTCTCCTGGGTGCAGAAGGAGTTGATGAATACAGATTACAGCACTCAAAAGAAAGACATTTCTGATGAGATGAATGGTACATAAAAAAGCACTGAGGTAGAATTAATTAAAAAACCATGCCATAAAATGAGAAGTAGAAGCACTTTGGGAGGACAAGACGGGCGGATCATGAGGTCAGGAGATCGAGACCATCCTGGCTAACACGGTGAAACCCCGTCTCTACTAAAAAATACAAAAAACTAGCCGGGCGAGGTGGCGGGCGCCTGTAATCCCAGCTACTCAGGAGGCTGAGGCAGGAGAATGGCGTGAACCCGGGACGGGGAGCTTGCAGTGATCCGAGATCCGGCCACTGCACTCCAGCCTGGGCGACAGAGCGAGACTCCGTCTCAAAAAAAAAAAAAAAAAAAAAAAAAAAAAAGAGAAGTAGATAGGCTTATTTGGAGTAAAGAAACCCAAATGTCCATCAACGATAGACTGGATTAAGAAAATGTGGCACATATACACCATGGAATAGTATGCAGCCATAAAATGGGATGAGTTCATGTCCTTTGCAGGGACATGGATGAAGCTGGAAACCATCTTTCTGAGCAAACTATGGCAAGGACAGAAAACCATACACCGCATGTTCTCACTCATAGGTGGGAACTGAACAATAAGAACACTTGGACACAGGAAGGGGAACATCACCCACTGGGGGCTGTCGTGCGGTTGGGGGAGGGGAGAAGGATAGCATTAGGAGATATACCTAATATAAATGACAAGTTAATGGGTGCAGCACACCAACATGGCACATGTATACATATGTAACAAACCTGCACATTGTGCACATGTACCCTAGAACTTTTAAAAATTAAAATAACTTTACACATACAGTCAAACAGCCTGATCTCTGTCCCTAAAAAGTCAGTTATGTAGGTGGTGTTAATGCACCTGTAATATTCTTTTCTATATTATTCTTTTCTATAATAAGAAAAAAAGACAATAGAATAAAATGTGATATAATAAAAGAGAAAAAAAGAAAGGAAGGGGGAAAAGCTGCAGTGAATAAAACAGTTAAAGGAAAGCCCTGAATATAGAACTAAAGAGGCATTTTCATGCAGTTAAGCAACACTCATAAGGAGTCACTACAGATGTGGGGATCATGCCTCGAGGAGGCAGTCGTGGATGAACTGGGAATCAGAGTAATCAGAGCCCGCTTAGGCACCACCACACTGTGATCCCAGAACAACATAAGCAGAGGGAGGTGAAGGATGTGCGCTGGAGATGGAGGAATGTACTGCATGCATTGTGCTGTCCCCACCCTTCCACTCCTCTTCCCCTGACCCTTTGCCTCCCTCCCTCACTTCACAAAAGAGGGCATTCAGGTCGGTATTTAGGCACCAGAGAAAGACTGAAAGACTAGACAAGAAAGACAGGGCACGGCTGTACAGTTTGGGCTGGCACCAATAACGGCGGAACAAACATTAAGAGAGCATGCACACTGGGGTGGGCGATGCTTATGAGGGAGAAGAGTGTATGTGGTTGACACAAGAGGATGTCTAAGGAAGGCTTCTAGGATTCTTGCTAAGGAGAGCTGCAGAAGGCAGAGGTGGGGAAGGTGGCTGCTACTTCAAAGAGCAAAGAAACATAAAAACTTAATTTAAAATGAATGCTTTCTTTTAAATTTCTTATCCATCCACAGTCTAGTAAAGAGTCTAATGCACAGAGGAAAGGTTATAAAATAGCAAAGAAATTGAGCCAGGAGCCTTACACAATTGAGGGATAGTTTTCAAAAAACTGATCATTATAATCTGAGATATAATGCTACAAATATTCATAATCTACTCAGGATCGTGCTTCTTTTTTGAATAAAAAATATGGTATGAGATTAACTATGACTGTATGCTAAAACCTCATTGCACATTTAGTTTGTTGTTGCTTCATATGTGACCACCACCTGCATTTTGATGTCTATATATGCATCTCCCCTCCTCCCTTTGAGATATTACAGGAGATAGAACATTAGTGCAGGCTAAAAATTTTATAGGGAACTATTGATGGCTACAGTATTGCAAATGTGGTCATTTGAAACTCTAAAGAGAGGATGCAGAAATTATCTAGATACGTTTCTGTAACTTTTTGTTCTTCAGCTTCATATATTTGCAATTAACACATTCTTTGAGTTCCTGGTTTGACCAGAAGTATTTGCCTGACTGAAAACTGAGTACTTGTTTGACTGGCTTTTCCTTCCTGTTAGCACTTCTGCCCAAATGTGCCCAAGATCAAAGAAAAAGCATACAATGAAATTTAATTCCGAGATCAGAAATAAATACAGGACAGCCAATTCGTTTGTCTGCTATCTTGTGGACAATGAGCACAGAGTAGATCTTAAGAAATTTGAATAGGTTTTACCTCGTATAACTTTAGGTTGTAAGAAGTCCCTCTCCCAAAATAATCACCAACTACTTCTTGTCTCTTGAAATTTTGTTGTAAGAGTTTCATTGCATTTGTTTAAAGCATCCATCCCTGCTACAAGATTTAGAACAGTAAGATATTTTATTTATTTAAGCATTAATACATTTTAGTCTTTTTCTTGAAAATACATACTTATGGGTAAATCTATAAAATATGCCAGGCACCTAAATAGAGAAAAAAGAATCACCAAAAATCTAAAAGCTTTTTTAAGCTCTAAAATAAAACTCTTAAACTTCAGAGAATTATAGAGGAAGTTACTTTAATTTACCTACTAATCCAGAGGAAGCAGTAGGATTCCCATTACCTAGGAAAAAAGAATTGTGTATTGCTTACCCTGACAGCCACTGTCATTCTATGAAGAAAGTAGTTTTGTCCTGTTTTGAAAATTTTGTGCTATTTTGACAATAAGTGCACTAGAAATATCTGTGAATTATATAAATTTAAATTATATGGCTTTGAAAGTTTATGATGTGAAAGCAATTTTTTGTTATCTCACTCTTGTATATAATTTCACTTAATGAAAACATTTTCCCCAATTTTTTAACTGAAGGAAAATTTACAGTTTTCATAGTTTTAAAGATGGCAAGCTCAGTGCATTATCAGCTATGTATGCTATGGCTACATGAGGGCTATATTTTTATAGTAACACATGTAATCTCTTAACAAGATAACTCCTAAACAAATTAGTTTTAAATTGAGAGTTTTCAAGAATACACCTTGCACGATAAGGGTACCCTACCTGTAAAAGAAATAAGAATGAAAGTTATCTGTACATGGCTTAATCTGGTGCAGTTACCACAAATATTTTCTGGAGATTGACATAATTCTAAAACACCTCTTAAACACCTATTGTAGCTTGTGTTAATTTTTTAAAATAGGGAAAACATATTATCACTGAAGACATTCTACATGGAAAATCCACATACAGATGCAAACACATGAGCCATGAACAGCATGTTTTCAGATTTGGGTGTGTAATTGATTTGTACTTCAACTTGTTTCTATCTCAGGGAATTTCTCTTAATTTTCTTTAATGAGCACAGGCTATTTTACATTAAACTACCATGAATTAAAATACTACCTAAACTATTTGACATTTTATGAGACATTTATTCTTAATTCCATAAAAATCTGCCCTTCAAATAAATAATAGATTATATGATAGTAAAACATCTGGTACAATCTTCATATTTTAATATTTTAATATGATACACTGTAGCAATATAAAAGTGCAGAGTAATACAAAATTGATAAACGAGAAACTCACCAGGGAAGTTCACAGTATTTATAATGCAATATATTAACTGCTATATAGTGGCATGAACAAAATATGAAAAAGTATAGTAAACAGATAGAATAGAAAGTGGCTAATTCTTCAGTTATTAAAAAATAAGTATATCAAAGAGGATATACAGGAATGCATTTAGAGTAAGAAGGGATAAGGTACTTGACTGATGTACAAAGTCTTCAGCAAAGCAGATTCTAGTTGTGTCTGGGAGAATTAAAGAAGGGCTATTCAAGCTTCCAGTGTCAGGGTAGAAGGGAAGGTAGCCCCTCTGTGTGAGAAGGAAAGGGCTATTATAGAAATAACTATGACAGAAGTAAAGTCAGTACTCATGATGAAATTACCGCAGGTAAGGGATAGTGTATAGCTTCAGGTTAGGAGGCTCGGTGGGAATGGCTGGAGAGGAGGCTGCAGTAGAAGGCCAGGTCGGAACTTCACAAAAAGTAACGTGTGACTCGCTACACATTAAGTTATGAAGACACTGACTTTTGTGCAATGGGAGGTTTTCATCAGAGAAGATTCAAGATAAGATTTAGTCTTCAGAAAGTGGCTCTGATAACCATAGAAAGATTAGCTAAGTTATGGCCACACAAATGGCAGTGATCCAGTTAGTGACAGTTGTGAGAGTCCAAACACGAGATGATTACATCTTGAACAAAGACAGGGACAGTTTTGGAGTTAAAGAGAAATCTATTTTTTTTTTTTTTTTGAAACAGAGTCTTGCTCTGTTGCCCAGGCTGGAGTGCAGTGGGGCAAACTCAGCTCACAGCAACCTCCAACTCCCAGGTTCGAGCAATTCTCTTGCCTCAGCCTCCTGAGTAGCTGGGATTACAGATGTGTGCCACCAAGTCCGTCTAATTATTTTTTTTGTATTTTGTTAGTAGAGATGCAGTTTCACCATATTGGCCAGGCTGGTCTCGAACTTCCGACCTTGTGATCTGCCCCCCCCCCCCAGCTTCCCAAAGTGCTGGGATTACAGGCGTGAGCCACCGCACCCAGCCAGAATTCTAGTTTTAAATGACAGAGCTAATGAAGTAGGTGAAAAGATTAAAACTAGAGGGAAAAAATGTGTTGAGATAATTAAGCAGAGACCTGAATGAAGTGAGGATGTCTACCATGGGTGGGGAAAATCATTCTGGGCAAGAGAAATAGCAGGTAATATCTTTAAGGTATGTTTTGATGTAGAGTGTAATATAAAGAGGGAATGAGAATGAGGGGATGATAAGAATGAGGTAATAAGAATGAGTCCAAAATTTCTAGCCTAAACACCTGGACAGAATTGTCATTTACTAAAATAAGGAAGTGTAGGGCAAGGGGAAAGAAATCAGGATTACATTTTTGGGCACACTAAGGGTGAGATATCTTCTAAATATTCAGGCAGATATGTCAAGCGAAGCAGTATTTATGAAACTTTAGGTAAGAAGAAAGGGCAGGGCCAGGCGCAGTTGCTCATGCCTGTAGTCCTAGCACTTTGGGAAGTCAAGGCAGGCAGATTACTTGAGCCCAGGAGTTCACAATAAGCCTGGGCAACATGTTGAAAACCCACCTCTACTAAAATTACAAAAAAGTTAGCCAGGTGTGGTGGGGCAAAGTAGTTCCAGCTACTTGGAAGGCTGAGGTGGGAGGATCACCTGAGCTTGGAAAGTTGAGGCTGCAGTGAGCCGAGCTTGCACCACTGCACTCCAGCCTGAGTGATGAGAGTGAGACCCTGTCTCAAAAAAGAAAAAAAGAAAGAAAAAGAAAAGAGAAAAAAGGGCTGAAGATATGAATTTGAAGAACCATCAATATAGAGACCACATTTAAACCATGAGCTATGATGGGATCAGCATTTCTCAGCCAATCTTATGAATTCTGTGATACCCAAACAGCAAGTCTTTTTTTTTTTTTTTTAAAGTCAGCATTTGACACCCATACTTGCACATACATATGAATAGAATTATGAAATAGGTTATCAAATAAAGATGTTAAAAATTAATGTGTGAATAAATGAATTGAAGCCAGGAGAGGGTCAATAATCTGGAAGAATGAGATTAACAAAGTTGAACTCTAAATGAACCTGAAAACACAAAGGGACAGAAAGTATATATAGACAAATGACAACATAGTCTTGTCATCAGCAAATGACATTTTTTCCAAAATACACTGACTCTGGTATGATGGCCAATACCAATTTTGACAAGAATCTTCATTTCCCTTAAAGCCTATCAAAACTTCCCATGACATCTAAGCAGTAGAAAGGAAGACCATTAGCCAGGTGACATTCTATGACAGAACCAGAAAGTCATTAGATGACATCAACAGGAATAAATTTTCTGAAACTAGTGGCATCTCAAATAATAATTTCTCTCTTTTGAATTAAAATGCAAGAAAAAAATGTTTTGTTGGAGTTGTGAACTAGGAAGTTACTTATTTCCCTTCTCAAGCCATGTGGAAGATGAGAGGTCTCCACTATAGAGACCTAGAGGGAGACCTAGAGAGAGAGAGGCAACCTCAAAGCAAAAAAGAAATTGAGAGTTTTGCGAGAGAAATAGGGGTAGAGAGAAACATCTTCAAAAGAGAATGAAGTTTACTGACAGCATAGTAACATGAGTTTGACAAGGTCCATCAGGCTGAGAACCAACTCGGGGATAGGACACAGATGGATAAGAATGTGAGAGTGGGAGAATACAGCTGATTGCAGGTGCTTCCACTGCGGGTTAAGGGAATAAGGGCATTGGTTGATGAGGGATATACAGAAAAAGCACACACTAAATACGTATGCATACTATGCATACGTATGCATGTAATCTCTGTGAGGAATTGTACTAATAGTTAAGTGACCCGCCTCCTCTGGCTTTCATTTCTTTAGTGAAGTCATTAGGCAGCCTGAGCACATGTTGTGAGAATGCGTAAGAGGAGAAAGATAAAGCAGGGATAGAAGTACAAAAGAAAGACAAAAAGTTCTTTTACTGAACCCTTTCTTGGCAGTATAACTTAATAAGCTCAACCTGGTAACCCAGGGATCCGATATGTCTTACATAAGATGTGCGTGTAACTCCTCATCACAGGCAGTAGTAACTTAGTGCTTTTCGATTCACCTAAGTTAATCAATGTAGGAAGAAAGCGGTGATGACACAAAGGTAAATAC